>NC_065583.1:99926306-100280306 GCF_024542745.1 Macaca thibetana thibetana | reverse complement strand
AATTACCTGGCTCAATAATCATTAAATTCCCTCCTCCATTCTTTTTATTCTTCTTTCAACTCTAAATATTTTGTTCCATTTTCTTCTTTCTCCATGTTTTTTGATGAAAATTCATGGTTATGCAAATAGTTGTTTTTCTATATGTAATGTGTCATTTTTCTGATGGCTTATAAGATTTTCAGCAATGTGCCTAGGTGATTTTCTTCATATTTATATTTATTTGAGTTTCACCGAGCTTCTTATGTTGATTTATACCTTTTACAAAGTTTGGAAAGTTTTTGGTTATCATTTCTTCAAATGCTTTTTTCTGTCTCATTCTCTATCTTTTCCTTTTTAGGACTCACAATTAGACATATACTGGACCTACTGCTATTGTTCCACAGTACTCTAAGTGTCCATTTTTAAAATAATTTCCCCCCTTTTCTGTTTATTTCATCATTTCCTTTTCTTCAGAATGAATAATTTCTATTGTTCTATCTTTAAGTTTCTAAATTCTTACCTCTCTATTCGACCTCTGTCCTCTCTATTCTGCTACTGAGCTCAACCAGTAATCTTTTTTCATTACAGATATTTTAACTTTTACTTCTTAAGTTTTCATTTTTTTTTTTTTTTTTACATATTCTATTTCTCTGTTGAGATATTCTATCTTTTCATTCATTGTAAACATCTTTGCCTTTATTCATTGAGCACAGTTAGAATAGCTGGCATAAAGTCCTTGTGTTGTATCTTTTGGTCACCTTGTTCATCTCTGGGTAAACCTCTGTTGGCTGTCTTTTTTCTTGTCATATTTTCCTAGTTCATTCTATGTCAAGTAATTTTGGATTATATCGTGGACATTGAGAATGTTATATTTTGTATAACCTGAGTTCTACTGTATTGCTTTAAAAATGACTGAGGTATTTGTCTTAGCAGGCAATTACCTTGATTAGATTCAAACTGTGGCCTCACCTGCAATGACTGCAAGTTCAATATACAGTTAAGTTATTTAAGCCTCAGTGGTTGTTTTGAAGCTGCTTCATTCACGTGTAGTTCAGGGGTCAAGTAAAGATTTGAGCAGAGTTCATCCAGAGAACCTGGACCTCCACTTCTCTGGGTCTCTCCTCTAGAATACCCCCTCTGGTGGCTATGCTTATTCCAGGCTCCATCTCCTGGTTTACCAGGCCAGAAAAGAGCTTGGTTCTCTATTGAAGTCTTAGCCACTCCACACTGTACTGTATCTATGGCTTATGCAGGCTAATGCTGCAAAATTTGAAATGTACTTTGTGCAATCTCAACCTCTAAGATTTGAATACTCTCCAAAAGCTACCTGCTTTTTTCCCATCTCCAGAGTTCCTGTATAATTTTAAAAATTTAATCAGAGTTTATAGTTCTTAACTGTAGGAGAGTGTGCCTATTAGGAGCATACTGCATCACAGAAGTAGACCTCTTTCTTCTTCCAAGACTTTTAAAGAAAACTGATTCTATTTTAATAGGAAAGGGGAGGAAAAATTAATCTTCTGACAAAACACTTTAAAGTCATCAATAAATTAATTCCAAATGAAGGAAGAAGAATACAATTCTTTTCATTGGGATAAGTGCAATAAATTACAGTATCTGTGGAAAGCCAACTATATCCACAATTACATCGAATATAAATAGTTGGCTGGGCACAACGGCACATGCTTGTAATCCCAGCACTTTGGGAGACTGAGGTGGGAGGATTGCTTGAGGTCAGGAGTTTGAGACCAGCCTGGCCAACATGGTCAAACCTCATCTGTACCAAAAATACAAAAATTAGCTGGGCATGGTGGTACATGCCTGTAATTCCAGCTACTCAGGAGGCTGAGGCATGATAATTCCTTGAACCTGGGAGGCAGAGATTGCAGTGAGCCAAGATTGTGCCACTGTACTCCAGCCTGGGCAACAGGGCGAGACTCCGTCTCAAAAAAAAAAAAAAAAAAAAAGACAAACTAGAGCTACAGGCAAAATCTGACTCGTCGGAGCCATACATTCATTTACATACTGTCTGTGGCTGCTTTTGTACTACAATGGCAGATCTCAGTAACTGCAAAAAAGACCGTATCATCCACAAAACTCAAAATATGTAGTATGTGGCTCTTTACAGAAAAAAAAAAAAAAATTGTGTCAATCGCTGGTCCAAACCCTCCACTTAAAAGGCAGAGACCATTAGGCTAGGGAAAAAATTTTAAAAACCAATGATATCCTGTGTACAGGAAACTCACTTTAAATATAAAGACACAAAAAGTAAAAGGATGAAAAAAGACATACTGTGAAAATACCAATCAAAAGAAAGAGTGTTCTATTTTATTACTAAAGTATACTCCAGAAAAAAAGCATAAAGGGGAGCATTTCATAATTATGCACATGTCAAATTCATTAAGACTTAAACATTCTAAATATGTGCTCATCTAATAACAAGTTTCAAAATATATGATGCCAAAACTAACAGAACTGCAAGAGGAAATAGACAAAAACGCAATATGTCTTACTCTTAGAATTCCATAGAACAAGTACACAAAGTATCAAGAAAAAACCAGGAGACTTAAACAAGAATATCAACTGTGTTTTGGGCTGCCAAGAAGCAGGCACTAAGACAGGATTTAACATGAGAGTGATTTTTGTGGGAAAGGATAAGAAGTAGATACTTTCAAATCAGTACGCTAGACTGAGAGGGAAGGCGGCAAGAAGGGGTAGGAAAAGTCCCAGACCAGAAAGTTTCAACCAGGCCAATGGATTCAGCCGTCTTCACACCCACTCTTAGAGTTTTGTATCTCCTAAGGCAAGAATGGACTTTACTCAGTTACGAGCTGAACACAGACTACAGGAAGCCTGGCCTCAGTGTCAACACAATGGTTCATCCAGAGGGGCAGTAACTGAGGTTATTTGTCAATTATGGTCCCCACAAGAGGGAATTTCTGTTATATATTTTCATGGCCACCACAGTCCACTGTGCATCATACAAATTTACTTCAGGGAAAAGCTCTTCCATGACTTCCATTGGTCTCACATCCTAAGGAACATCTTAGAAGAGGGAGGTTAGTGGTATGAACTAAAGTCCCATTGCTGCTACTCATCTTCAACCTCCTCCATTATCTATTCTAAATTTCCCTCACTTTCATCTATCACTTTGGTCGACTTTGGTGGCTTACTTCATTGTGTAAACCAAACATTCAGCCCTGAGCCTGCAATTACATGCTCTCAGGCCAGGGTTGTATCACATCTCTGTCAAGTTACAACAGAACAAGTTAACAGGAAGAACCAGGAGGCAGCCAAGTCTCTTACTCCCCACTGCTCCCTGCTCTATGTAAAAACAGCCTTTTTTTTTTTTTTTTTTTTTTTGGTTGTTTTGTTTTTGAGACGGGGTCTCACTCTGTTGCCCAGGCTGGAATGTAGTGGCACAATCATAGCTCCCTGCAGCCTCAATCTCCTGGGCTCAAGCAATCCTCCTGCCTCCGCCACCTGAGTGGCTGGGACTACAGGTATGTGCCACCATGCTTGGCTAATTTTTTAAAAATATATATATATATATTTTTTTTTATATAGAGATGAAGTCTCACTACATTGCCTAGGCTGGTCTTAAACTCTGACCTTAAGTGATCCTCCCACCTCAGCCTCCCAAAATGCTAGGTTTATAGGTATAAGCCACCACACCTGGCCAGCTCTACCTTTCTGCTCCCAAAATTGACTCCCCTTTCACAACAGTGACCCCTCTTGTCAACTGTAGTCCCTAGACAAAAAAAATTTCATTCCTTTTGATTGTCAAAAACTATTTCATACCAACTTTTTGAAATTTAAAATTGAATCAAGCATAATTTTTAAGTGCAAATCAGGGATATATAGCTATTACTCAATTTTAATGGAGAAAAGCTTTGTTCTAAAATGACAAAATATCTAATGTATTTGATAGTCATTTGTTTATTTCATTTCTCATCTATGCAGGGAACTAACCAGGAGCTTAAAATTTTATTGGGAGACAGAATACATGAGGGGGCCTCAAAACCCTCAAAAAAACGTTAAGGTCAGTTAATAAGACTTCCATCTGAAAATTAAACTAGAAAAATCTGCACAAAGTGGAGATCAGCCATCTGTAAAATGAAACCAAAGAACCACCCAGGAGGCAAGATTGGAATTGGATGATTCAGAAAAGGATGCTGAACCAACTTCATTTTACCCTTTCTGTAAAAAAACACTTTTTTTTTTTTTAAAATACAGAGAAGGCAAATGGTTATCATGGAACCTAAAAAAGCGGAATTAAGAAATCATAACTGGGCCAGGAGCAGTGGCTCATACTTGTAATCCCAGCACTTTGGGAGGCCGAGGCAGGGGGATCACCTGAGGTCAAGAGTTCGAGATCAGCATGGCCAACATGGTGAAACCTTGTCTCTACTAAAAATACAAGAAATTAGCCAGGCGTGGTGGCAGCTACTTGGGAGGCTGAGGCATGAGAATTGCTTGAACCTGGGGGGTGGAGGATGCAGTGAGCCAAGATCATGCCACTGCACTCCAGCCTGGACAACAAGAGTGAAACTTCATTTCCAAAAACAAACAAACAAAAAAAGACTGAGATCATAACTGATGAATAAACGTTCAGCATCACCAGAGAAAGCTCTATTCACCCTAGGGTGGAAATGGGGTTAGACTGTTTGACCATGTTCAACTAATCACTTATCTGAGTGCTGTGAAAACACCCACACAAGAAATGAAGGATTAAAGAGGTGTACCCATAATTAATCATGTATTCATTCTGCAAACATAATCTATATCTGAAAATGAGTAAACCTAGTTTGAGGCATGTAATTATGAAACTGTAAAAGCAGGATTTAAGAAGTTTTTTAATAGCTTCATGAAACTTAGAGTTACAGTGGAAATACAATGAAATGATATTATCATTTACTTTTTACTACATACATGAGATTCCCTATTCTTCAAAAGTGTATTAGACTCATAAACTGTATCTATATTCAACCTGAATGCCAAAATTTGGCATCATCACAAATTCTTTGTTTGCATAAAACTTGTTTTTGGCATAAAAGTAATTATGAAAATAGAAAACTCTTTTAAATAATGTAGATGGGGCCAAAAAGGAAGACACTGGGCTCCTGTATTATAAAAACTGTGCTGCTGAAGACATGTGCAAACATGCATAAAACAGATGTCAATATAGACACAATTTGTGAACACTGCAGACAGGGCCTGAATTACTTGGAACTCATCAGGACTGATGAGGCACTAACTGCATTCAGGTGCACTTCAATCAGAACTAGATTATACCATTAAAATTAACGAGCCACAAAAAGACTTTAATGAATAAAAGAGGACTGGTATTAAAATCTTTTACACATTTTACTCATTTGGCAACAATGTGGTTAACAGTGCAGTCACATCTCTTTCTGGTAGACAGGTAAAATTTTTAATTATTCAAGCTTTTTTTTTTTTTTTTTTTAAGCTGGAGTCTCACTCTGTCACCCAGGCTGGAGTGCAGTGGCACAATCTCAGCTCACTGCAACCTCCTCCTCCCATGTTAAGCAGTTCTCTTGCCTCAGCCTCCTGAGTAGCCGGGATTACAAGGGCCTGCCACGACGCCTGGCTAATTTTTGTATTTTTGGTAGAGATGGGGTTTCACCATGTTGGCCAGGCTGGTCTCAAACTCCTGACCTCAAGTGACCTGCCCGCCTCAGCCTCCCAAAGTGCTGGGATTACAGGCGTGAACCACCACGCCCAGCCTCAAGATGTTTTTTAAGTAACACACTCCCTGGCACATCACTTCCATATTCACTTAAAATGTCCTATTGCTTTAGTTTAATTAAAAAGAGATCAACTTATCTGTCTTTCGCCATCCTGTTATTTTTAAAAATAGAAACAAAACATCTTTCTCTAATCCCAAATTTTCTCATTATGCTGCTGAGGTGTTGTTTTTTCCCTCTTTTAAGTTGTTAGCACTTTTCTACGCCAAAAAGGCCCCAATTTAAAAAAACAAAAAACAAAAAAACCCCTCTTTTCTAGGAATATATTCCCCATTCCATGACAGGGATGGAAAGTCCAACCATCCTCAAATAGGGCTACTATAAGATTCTGCAATATATGAAGTTGGCAAGGAAAGATGAATATTTGTCAGGTATCAATGTGTCCTTTATTATTAGCCCAGCAAGTAACAGAATGAAATATTAGACAATCTCAGGAAGGTAACATGGCCATATCTCTCAGCACAGGGAAGGAAACAGACATTTAAAATTCTGGATCCACAAAACCTCACATATCAATATTAATCTTGAATGTAAATGGTCTAAATGCCCCCACTTAAAAGGCACAGAATGACAAGTTGGATTAGAAAAGCAAGACCTATCCATCTGCTGTCTTCAAAAGACCAATCTCACACATAAGGACACCCACAGACTCAGTAAAAGTTTGGGAAAAGATCTGTCATGCAATGGAAAACAAAAGAGTAGGGGTCACTATTTTTATATCAGATAAAACAGACTGTAAACCAACAACAGTAAAAAAAGGACAAAGAAGGGCATTATATAATACAATGATAAAGGGTTCAATTCAACAAGACGACGTAACTATCCTAAATATATATAAGCACACAACACTGGAGCAACAAGATTCATAAAACAAGTACTTCTAGATCTACAAAAAGAATTAAGACACCCACCCAAAAGAAATTCTAAACTGACATTTGACATTTGACCAGTTGGACCTAACAGACATCTATAAAATACTCCACCTATCAATCACAGAATATACATTCTTATTTTATGTTTCGGGGTACATATGCAGGATGTGCAGGTTTGTTACCTAGGTAAACGTGTGCCATGGAGGTTTGCTGCTCCTGTCAACCCATCACCTAGGCATTAAGCCCAGCATGCATTAGCTATTTTTCCTGATACTCTTCCTCCCCTAGCCCCTGACCCCGTCGACAGGCCCTCGTGTGTGCTGTTCCCCTCCCTGTGTCCATGTGTTCTCACTGTTCAGTTCTCACTTACAAATGAGAATATGCAGTATTTGGTTTTGTGTTCCTGCTTTAGTTTGCCACAAGACACATTCTTATCTGCACATGGGAACATACTCCAAGATCAACCACATACCGGCTATAAACCAAGTCTTAATAAACTAAAAAAAAATCAAAATCATACCAACCATACCAAGAAGATTGCTCAAAACCACACAATTACACGGAAATTAAACAACTTAGTCCCAGAGGACTTTTGGGTAAACAAGAAAATTGGGGCAGAAATCAAAAAATTCTTTGAAAGAAATGAAAATAGAAAGACAACATACCAAAATATCTAAGATATAGCAAAAACTATACTCGAAATGTTAGAAAAATCTCAAATTAATGACCTAACATCACACATAGAGGAACTAGAAAAATAAGAACCCCAAAGCTAGCAGAAGAAAATAAATTTTAGTTATTTCAGAGCAGAAGCAAACAAAATTCAGACCCAAAAGTCCATACAAAGAATCAACAAAACCAAAAATTGGTCTTCTGAAGGATAAAAAAGATCACAGACCACTACCTAGATTAACAAAGAAAAAAGAGAGATAATCCAAATAAGCAGTTAGATAGGACAAAGGTGGCCAGGCATGTTGGCTCATGCCTGTAATCCTAGCACTTTAGGAGGACAAGGTAGGTGGATCACTTGAGCCCAGGAGTTCAAGACCAGGCTGGGTAACATGATGAAACCCTGTCTCTACAGAAGTTAGCTAGGCAAGGTGGCATGCACTTAGTCCTAGCTACTTGGGAGGCTGAAGTGGGAGGATTACCTGAGCCCAGGGAGGTTGAGACTTCAGTGAGCCATGATTATGGCACTGCACTCCAGCCTGGGCAAAAGGGTGAGACCCTGTCTCTAAATAAATAAATGACAAAGGTGATATTACCACCAATCCCACAGAAATACAAAAGATCCTCAAAGACTATTATGAACACCTCTATGCACACAAACTAGAAAATCAAGAGAAAATGGACACATTCCTAGAAACACACAATCTCCCAAGATTGAATCAAGGAGAAATCCAAACCCTGAATAGACCAATATCAAGTTCTGAAATTGAAATCAGACAAAAAAAAGTATCTATAAGCCAATAAAAGCCCCAGACCAGATGGATTCACAGCAGAATTCTACTAGACACACAAAGAAGAGCTGGTACCAATTCTACTTAAACTATTTAAAAAAAAAAAAAAAAATCAGGGAAGAACCTCTTCCTAAATCATTCTATGAAGCCAGCATCACCCTGACACCAAAACCTGGCAAAGACACAAAAAAAAAAAAAAAAAAGAGAAAACTATAGGCCAGTATCCCTGATGAACACAGATGCAAAGATCCTGAACAAAAATACTAGCAAACTGAATACAACAGCACATCAAAAAGTTAATTTACTACGATCAAGTAGGCTTCATTCCCAGAAAGCACAGTTAGCTCAACATGTGCAAATCAATAAATGTGATTCAGCCCATAAACAGAAGTAAAACAAAAACAATATAATCATCTCAACAGACACACAAAAAAAGCTTTTGATAAAATCTAATATCCCTTCATAATAAAAATCCTCAAGAAACTATGCATCAAGGTGTTGTGGCTCCTTCACTCCCATAGTTCGGTGAGTTCCAAGTTCTTGTCCCATGACCAAGAGGAATGAGGTTCATGGACACCAGAGAGTAAGTAGGGCATAGATTTTTATTAAGCAACAGGAAAAGCTCTCAGCAGCAAGACTTGAAAGTGGGCTGATGCCTATGGGCTTGTCCCCAGGGGTTTTTGTCCCCCCTTTCCAGGGGCGTGTTTTCTCATTTGCATCTTGCACAACCCTCTACGTCCTGGTTGCTTCCTGATCCCACTTCTTTCTGCACAGGTGCATTCTTGTCCAAGGTTACTCCATCTTCGTTATTACCCATAAACATCACAGAAAAGCCCACTTGGCAGAGGGGGGGTGAAACTACCATGCAGATGTCATGTTAACTATGTATATATAATGAGCTGGGTCAAGTTAAGGACGTTACGTTTATTTACTGCACCTGCGCCTAAGTTGGGACACTCCCTTCTTGGGCAAACATCCTGGTGTAAGAGGAAGCTCTTCACCACATTTCCACGTGCTTGCTACATAACAGGGGCAGTGCAGCTGTGGTCCCAAAAGTGTTGTTCTTCTCCAAAGACCTTCCCTAATTGCCTAGCCAACCCCTAACCGCCTCCTCTCTAAAAGGAACATAATCCAAATAATAAGAGCCATCTATGACAAACCCACAGCTAACATCATACTGAACAAGCAAAAACTGGAAGCATTTCCCTTGAGAACTGGAGTAAGACAAGGATGCCTTCTCTTACCACTCATATTCACCACAGTACTAGAAGTGCTAGCCAGAGCAATCGGGCAAGAGAAAGAAAGAAAGGCATCCAAATAGGCAAAGAAGAAGTGAAACTATCTGTCTTCATGGATGATATGATTCTATACCTAAAAAACCCTAAAGCTGGCTGGGTGTGGTGGCTCACGCCTGTAATCCCAGCACTTTGGGAGGCCAAGGTGGGAAGATCACGATGTCAGGAGTTCGAGACCAGCCTGACCAACATGGTGAAACCCCATCTCTACTAAAAATACAAAAAAAAAAAAAATTATCCAGGCATGGTGGCGCATGCCTGTAATCCCAGCTACTCAGGAGGCTGAGGCAGGAGAATCACCTGAACCCGGGAGGTGGAGGTTGCATTGAGCCAAGATTGCGCCATTGCACTCCAGTCTGGGTGACAGAGTGAGAGTCTGTCTAAAAAAAAAAAAAAACCCCTAAAGCTGTCATCAAAAAGCTCCTAGAACTGATAAACAACTTCAGTAAAGTTTGAGGATACAAAATCAACATATGAAAACAGTAGCATTTCTATATTCCAGTAACATTCAAGTTGAAAGCCATCTCAAGAACGCAATCCCATGTACAACACACACATACACACAAAGAGAGAGAGAGAGAGAGAGAGAGATACCTAAGAACACTTCTAACCAAGGAGGTGAAAGACTGCTACAAGGAGAACTACAAACACAGATGACACAAACAGATGGAAAAACATTTCATGCTCAGACTGGAAGAATCAATATCATTAAAGTAGCCATACTGCCCAAAGCAATCTACAGATTCAATGCTATTCTCACCAAACTACCAATGTCATTTTTCACACAACTAGAAAAAAGCTATTCTGAAATTTACATGGAACCAAAAAGAGCAGGAATAGCTAAAACAATCCTAAGCAAAGGGAACAAAGTTGGAGGTATCATATTACCTGACTTGAAACTATCCTAATAGGTTACAGTAACCCAAACAGCATGGTACTGGTACAAAAAGAGACACAGAGACAAATGGGAATAGAATAGAAAAACCAGATATAAAGCTGCACAACCATCTTATATTCAAGAAAATCTACAACAGCAAAAAAGCAATAGGGAAAGGACTCCCTATTCAATTGTGTTGGGATGGCTAGCTAGCAACATGTGGAAGAATGAAACTGGATTGTACCTTTCAAAAATTAACAATAGATAGATTAAAAATTTAAATGTAAGACCTCAAAGTATAAGAATTCTAGAAGAAAATCTAGGAAACACCGTTCTGGACACTGGCCTTGGAAAAGAATGTACGCTAACTTCTCAAAAACAACTGTAACAAAAACAAAAATTGGTTTAAGTGGGACTATCTAATTAAACTAAAGAGCTTCTGCACAGCAAAAGAAACTATCAACAGAGTAAACAGACAACCTACAGAATGGGAGAAAATATTCACAAACTATGCATCCAACAAAGGTCTAATATCCAGAATCTATAAAGAATGTAAACAATTGAACAAGCACAAAACAACCCCATTAAAAAACGGGCAAAAGACATGAACAGGTGCTTCTCAAAAGAAGATATACAAGTGGCCAACAAACATATGAAGAAATACTTACCATCACTAATCAGCAGAGAAATGCAAATTAAAACCACAATGAGATACCATCTCCCACCAGTCAGAATGGTGATTAAAAAGTCAAAAAACAACAGGCTGGGCACGGTGGCTCATGCCTGTAATCCCAGTACTTTGGGAGGCCGAGGCGGGCAGATTACGAGGTCAAGAGATCGAGACCATCATGGCCAACATTGTGACCATGATGGCCAACATCGTGAAACCCCGTCTCTACTGAAAATACAAAAATTAGCCGGGCGTGGTGGTGCATGCCTATGGTCCCAGCTACTTAGGAGGCTGAGGCAGGAGAATCACTTGAACCAAGGAGGCGGAGGTTGCAATGAGCCAAGATCGCGCCACTGCACTCCAGCCTGGCGACAAAGCGAGACTCCATCTCAAAAAAAAAAAAAAAAAAAAAAAAAAAGTCAAAAAACAGCAGATGCTGGTGAGGCTGCAGAGAAAAGGAATGTTAATACACTGTTGGTGTGAATGTAAATTAGACCAGCCACTGTGGAAAGCAGTTTGGAGATTTCTCAAAGAACTCAGAACTACCACTTGACCCAGCAGTCCTGTTACTGGGTATATACTCAAAGGAATGTAAATCGTTCTGTTATAAAGACACATGCACTCATAGGTTCACTGCAGCACTATTCACAATAGTAAAGGCATGGAAATCAACCTAGCGGCCCATGAATAGTGGATTGGATAAAGTAAATATGTACATATACACCATGGAATACTATGCAGGCATAAAAAGAATCAAATCATGTCTTTTGCAGCAACATGGATGAAGCTAGAGGCCATTATGTTAAGTGACTTAACACAGGAACAGAAAACCAAATACCTCATGTTCTTGCTTATAAGTAGGAGCTGAACACTAGGTATTCATGGACATAAAGATGGCAACAACAGTTGCTGGGGACTGCTAGAGGGAGGAGAGCAAGGGTTGAAAAACTATTAGGTATTATGTTCAGTACTTGGGTGATGGGATCAATCATACCCCAAGCCTCAGCATCATGCAATATACCCATGGAACAAACATGCACATTCTTAAGAAGGCTGTGTTTCACAAATTGCACATTCCAAATTCAAATTGTTAGCAGATTTTGTGATAAGGGAAAGTATACATAGCTAACACCTTGATTCTTAAATTTAAGAGCAACTTAAGTCGTAAATAAAGGAGAAAGATGTAAAACTGAGCTTCAAGAGAATCAAGAAAATACTACTCATAAAATGGTTAAACACCAGTTTAAAAAAATTTTTTTTTATATCATGGTAATACACATAAAATTTACTACTAGTCATTTTAAGTGTACAGTTCTGTGGCATTAAGCATATCCACAATGCTTAAAATCCACTATTCTAAATTTCAGTTTTAAAAACAAACAGCCAATACAGGAAAAGTGGCAACACATGTAGATTGAGTACTGTACCTTAGGATTAGGTCTTAGAAGTCCTTCTTAGTATTTAAAATAAGAATTTTTTAAAATTATATATATATAAATAAATAAAAACAAGCCCTTCTATCTGGTTTGCTGTCCTTCTCCAAGATACACGTTTAGAGATCTAAAAGCCACACAGACCCAGTGTAGCTAATCTTCCTATTTGAAAACTTGCTGGTGACTTCCACATTAAGCTGTCCTGGGCAAAAGTCCACTCCTTCATTTGCTCCTTGAGGAATTTAAAATCTGTTTTTTTCTTTTTTTTTTTTGAGACAGAGTTTCAGTCTTGTCACCCAGGCTAGAGTGCAACAGAGCAATCTCAGCTCACTGCAACCTCTGCCTCCCAGATTCAAGCGATTCTCCTGCCTCAGCCTCCTGAGTAGTTGGGACTACAGGTGCCCGCCACCACGCTTGGCTAACTTTTTTTTTCCTTTGGATTTTTACTAGAGACGAGGTTTCACCATGTTGGTCAGGCTGGTCTTGAACTCCTGACCTCAGGTGATCCACCCGCCTCGTCCTCCCAAAGTGCTAGGATTAAAGGAGTGAGCCACCACACCTGGCCCTGTTTTGTCTTCTTTACTAGATTCCTCTGGGAGTATGAACTGTGTCCAATTCATCTTCATACAGCTCACCATTGGACTCTCACATCTTCCAGAATATATACAAATATGACTTTCTACATTTTCTTGGTCCATAAATGTTTCTTAAATATTTGTGGGACCTCGTTTCCTAAGATCATTTATTTGCTATGCCATAGTTTTGGGCAGGTTATGTTTTTCCTTGTATGTGGTCCTCTTAAATTAGTTCATCTGAAATCATTAATTACTGTACTGTTTCTACCCAGAATTACTGGTAGATTATTTTATATAGTAGTTACTAAATCGGTATGAAATACTATGTTCACTTTGACCTTTTATAAAGTACTAGCATAAATTTTTATCTCTTTTTTGTGTGTATGTCAGTGTGTGTCAGTCTTATCTGCAAAAGCATTTCAGCTTATTGGAGAGGATTTTAGATTGAGTACATGTATTTATTTTTTACTGACTCCTCCTCATCACCTCCGTGATCCCTCTCTCCAGTTGTCTGCAACACATCCTACTGTGAAGTTTTTCTAAAACTTCCCAGGAAGAATTCTTTTATCTGCAATCTGTATACCACCATAATTCCCTCACTATTTATAACATCAGTTTATTAGTGGTTTTAATCTGTCTTACTCTCACAGGCTCTTGGCTGCTTAAGGGTAGGGACCTGTCATTTGCATATATCTAGCACTTAAGGTACTGGCACATAGTAGATATTAAAAAGGGCTTTTTCCTCACCTATCCTATTTTACAGAATTCCATTTGTAACTATACGACCTCTCACTGTTCCTTGGAATGGACAGTCTAAGGCCCATATCTGGTATGACTTCCTCAGACATGAGGAGGAAGAAGTACTCATTTCAGAGAATAAAGGAGAGCTTGCAAATCTTGCCACTTGTTCGTAATTTAGATTTAAGTATTCATTTGAAGCACTTAACATCCTAACCACTGAAACACATGATTAGGAACTCAAATTTGAGAAATGCAACAGAAGACTAGGTAAGATGAGTCAGAAGGATATATCATTTCTGTGATTAGTGTTCCAACACTATTCTTTGCCATGTTTACGCAAAGAATATGAAAGAGATTCAAGTTTTTTCAGAGGACAACACAAACTTTATATTATTCCTATTCCTTACTGCCTAGGAACCTCAAGCAACTTCCACTAATAGGTTTCTCCTGCTCCACACTTCCAATAGTTTTTCTTTCACTTCTGAAATAAAGCAGTATTGCTTGTAACTTTGTTACTGAGAAAACCAACAATGCAAATGAAAGCACAGAGCCATTTCTATGTGCAAGTTAGTTAACAAAATTCAGTCACTAGCGTTGTGTTCTATGGCAATCACTTAACTTCTCTGAAACTGAATTTATTGATCTGTAAAACAAGAAGATAGGGTTTTAAAAGGTACGTATTTTTATGAATCTATAATTAGAAATTCTCATGTGCTGTGTCAAAACCTCCATGGATTAAACTCTTTAATAATGATTCTAAATGTAATACACACCCATTAAAGAACATCTGTAAAATTATGTATAAAGAAAAAAACCCTCACAATTCTATTACTCTGAGCCTTATTGTAAGGATCCTAAAGCAGTTAAAAATATCACTGACAGGTTTTTAAGATGTCAGAATGTCACTGGTCTGGATCTTATTTTTATTTCCAACAGCAGGGTCATTAATTTTTTCCCTCTCTCTTCTGCTTTTTTTTTCTGCATATTATAAACAATTCAATAACTGCCCAGATAATGCATTAGGTACAGTTTTCCATACACAACCCTCTTTTCCAGATCTATTTTATGGGATCTCCTGTATGATCTAAAACACTATCCACGGTTCTTCATCGCTTAAGCTCTAATGAACAAAGTTTGAACACTATAATTTCACATTTAAAAACACTAATTTGGCAAAATCTCATCCCAGCCTTCCTTTCCAGATCCACTGTTCTCCATTCCAAATTGCTCTATAGGTAAATTGGCTGCCTGAAGGCTGTTCACTCTAATATGTGAGTCAGCTAGAGGGATGGCCCACCCAGACTGGGCCTTGGACACTTCTAGTCCTCATCGCCTACTGGTCACTTCATCTAGGCTGGCCAAGTGCCTATTATCCAGAGAGAATCTGGGCAAGAATGAAGATTTAAAATTCTAATGGTAGTGGTTCCAATTCCTGGTAATATGGAATAAGCACACTCCACTGTCTCTCCCAGTGAATGAAGCAATAAAACATAATACATAGATCAGCAATTTGAGGACTGGAAATGAAACAGCAGTAGAAAAATTAGGAAGAAGACCAGAATTCCTCATTTAACATTTACCTTGCTGATAATATTGTTATAAAAAATACATTTACAGTATTTCAATAAGATGGGAAAATTGAATACAAACATAATCCCTTGAACTGTAAAATACTTTCTTAAAAAAAAAAAAAAATCGAACGTGGGTCAGGATAACTTAGTAAAGTGTTTTAAAGTGGATCAAGTAGACAAACAATCCTCTGCAGTATTTCAAATTAGCAGAGCACACAGGTTTAGACTGAGATCTTGGTTCAAATCCTGGCTCTACCTCTTATTAGCTGTGTGAGCTTGGATAAGTTAGGTCAGCTCTGTGAACTTCTTCCCTCATTGCAAAATGGAGAAATAATAGCACCAACCTCACAGGATAATGAGTGGACTAATTAGGTAATGAATGCAAACCATTAAGCATACTGCAGACACCTATAAAATGTTCAGTAAAGTTAGCTATTAGTAGCAATAGTTTCCTCCAAATTTCAAAGGACTTATTCTATGCCCTATTTACTCAACTACAAATCTTTATTGGACATACCGCTACAAAAAGAAATCGGACTGTTCCTTTACTTCCAAGAATGAACGACCTACAGTTTAAAATGCAATATACCAATAAAAAGAAAATTTTAGTTAAATGCGCCCTCTAGTGGTATGTTTTGTGCAAATACCTGGCATCTACAAAAGATAAAACCTCTTCATGAAATGTCACTACCCTGAAGCCAGCTGGTTGAGATCATTACAGTATGGGAAGCACTACCACATGTCTTTTAGGAAGTTTCCTCTCTTCAAGAGCTGGAAGGTGCTGTTGTTTATTGTCTTTGAAAATTTTCTCCACCATATGACCTAGGATATTTGTGATATGTACCATACCAAATCTCAACATTCCTACAGCACTGACTTTAAAATCCCTTCTCTAAAAGAAAACTGGGCTACTTTCTAGCTTGCTTTAAACAAACATCGCAAAGTACTTATTCTTCATTTACTTAATAAATACGAGGGCCAGGCGCAGTGGCTCACGCTTGTAATCCCAGTACTTTGGGAGGCCAAGGCGGGCGGATCACCTGAGATCAGGAGTTTGAGACCAACCTGGCTAGCATGGCGATATCCCGTCTCTACTAAAAATGCAAAAACTAGCCGGGCGTGGTGGCGGGCACCTGTAATCTCAGCTACTTGGGAGGCTGAGGCAGAAGAATCGCTTGAATCCGGGAGGCAGAGGTTGCAGTGAGCTGAGATCGCACCATTGCACTCCAGCCTGGGCGACAAGAGCCAAACTCCTTCGCAAAAAACAAAACAAAAAAACAAATACGAAGCGAGCACCAACGATGTACCAGGCAATGAGGATACAATAAACTTACACAATTATTATGTAATTACAAATGTGAAAAGTGTCATAAGAAAGCATAGACTGCCATGAGCACACACAGTAAGGGATTGGTCCTGTATGGGGGTAGTAGGGGGTTGGAAGGCTTTCTTGAGAATAAAATATTTAAAGCCTTGAAGGGTGAGTAGAAAGTAACTGGAAGAAGAAAAGGAGTACCATACAAAGAGAACAGCAAATGTAAAGGCCTGGAGACGGCAAGGTACACACGGCATTTGAGAAATTGAAGAAAGATCCTATGCACGGTGCTCAAAGGAGATATTGTGCAAGGTGAGGCTAGGGAAGTAGGCAGGGACTTCACAAGAAGTTTGAATTTCATCCTAAAAACAATGGGAAGCGATAGCAGAGTTTAAAGCAGTACAGCAGTAATACGACTTACATTTTCAAAAGTTCCGTTCCTACGGCACGGAAAATGGATTTGAGGGAGCTGGGGCAGAATGAATCCCCAGAGCAGCTGCAGAACCACAGGTACAACATGGGACGAGGCAGGAGGTGCCAATAAAGATAAGTGGACAAATATTCAAAAGGCTAAATGAATTGAGCAAACTGTTGAGAGTAGTGGTCCTAGTAAATCGCATTTTTTCACTAGGCACAGCTGGTGGTGGTATGCATTTGGAAACACGCTAAAGAAAATGAGCCGTTTAGGATTCCAGGGTTTTCCTCTTAAAAAGAGAATTTGTTTGGCTACCAAGTGTTAACATTTTAATGCTCAACGAGCACTGAAGAGGGGACACGAGGCACTGCCTCTCACCCAAGACAGCCCCAAAATGTCCTTTTCAGACTTTTATCACAGTGATCCACTCCCACCGCGCCTTTACCTTGCCTCTGCCTGGAATGTCCTTAACTCCCTCCTTGCCGCCAATTTCACCAGATTTTTGTTTTCTTATCCAGTCTCACGGAAGCCTCGCCAGCATCTCCCACCCTACCGATCCTCCCGTCTATCTCGCCTACTACACTGTGAGTTCAGACAGCACGGATTGAACGCTTCATCTTTTTGTCTCGGCGCCCTGCGCATCGCCATCCTATCACTAACCGCGCCGCAAACTCAGCTCAATCTTAACGCCCACGAGCCGCTCCTAAAGACCGCCTGTGATGCCGGAAGTGACGCGCTCTCGGGCACTATGTGCTTCCGGTCTCCAATGCCGCAGGAGGGCGGTCTCTCCTGGCTTGCTAACTCGACTGCTCTGGGCGATTCGTGCGAGGTAAGAAGCTGCGCCGCAGCGCAGTGAGGTGAGGTTCTCAGCCATGAAAACTGCAGGGTGGTATTCGTTCCCGCTGGCCTGGCGGAACTTGTATGGGAAGCTCGGAGGACAGAAGGCCTAGCCGCTGGGTCCCTGAGCTGGCTGAGCGCGGGCTGCTCGGGCTATGTAGGGGTGTCGGCCTCAGCTGTTGGGCTCTGGCTGCTGAGGGCTGCGCGTCCAGCCGCTCTGGAATCCTCATGCGGGTGGGCAGCCCGGCTCTCCTACTTCATGCTCTTGATAACCCAGAGCCTCCCCCTTCCCACTTACGCGGGGGAAGGATAATCCACTTCGTTTTGAACAGTTTCGGTCCCCACTGGGACAGTCGCATAAACTTCAGCGAAGAGTGCGCTCGTGAAGTGGCATGGAGCCTCTTACACCAATTCATTGGGTCCACCCTTCAGCTTCTGTGGAAGGGATCTTTCTCTTACCAGATGCTGAGACTTGGGGGATTGCGAGGGATGCTGGTCTTAAAAGGTGATGGCTTAG
Source organism: Macaca thibetana thibetana (assembly GCF_024542745.1). Lineage (NCBI taxonomy): Eukaryota > Metazoa > Chordata > Mammalia > Primates > Cercopithecidae > Macaca > Macaca thibetana. The sequence goes on along the minus strand of NC_065583.1, from coordinate 100,261,984 downwards.
GTCGGGCGCGGTAGCTCACGCCTGTAATCCCAACACTTTGGGAGGTCGAGGCGGGCGGATCTCCTGAGGTCAGGAGTTCGAGACCACCCTGGGCAACATGGTGAAACCCCTTCTCTACTAAAATACAAAAAATTAGCTGCGCGTGGTGGCACACGCCTGTAATCCCAGCTATTCCGGAGGCTGAGGCAAGACAATCGCTTGAGCCCTAGAGGCAGAGGTTGCAGTGAGCCGAGATGGCCCACTGCACTCCAGGTTGGGCTACAGAGTGAGACTCCGTCTCAACAGCGACAACAACAACAACAACAAAGGTGGTGGCTTAATACAGCCATGCTTCCCTTAACAACTGGTATAGTTCTGAGAAATGGTTGGGCCGTTTCGTGGTGGGGTGAATATCATAGTGTACTTATACAACAAACCTACACACCTGGGCCATGTGGGATAACCTGTTACTCCTACACTGCAGACCTGTACAGTATGACTACTGAATACTGTGGGCAGTTCTAAAAGCATGGTAAGTGTGTATCTAAACATAGAAAAGATACTGTAAAAATATGGTATAAAAGAAAGCATGGTACACCTGAATGGGGCACTTAACGCATGGAGCTTGCAGGGCTGTCGGTAGCTATGAGTGAGTCAGTGAGTGGTATGTGAGTGTGAAGGCCTAGGATATTATTTAGGGTATTACAGTACACTACTGTAGACTTTATAAATGCTGTATGCTTAGTCTACGTTTATTTAAAAATGTTTAAAGTAATAACCTTAGCTTACTGTGCTTTAACTTTATACACTTTTAAATTAGTTTTAACTTCTTGACCCTTTTTTTTTTTTTTTTTTTTTTTTTTGAGACTGAGTCTATTCTCTCTGTCTCTCTTTTTTGAGACAGAGTTTTGCTCTTGTCACGCAGGCTGGAGTGCAGTGGCGCAATCTCGGCTCACTGCAACCTCCGCCTCCCGGGTTCAAGCGATTCTCCTGCCTCAGCCTCCCAGGTGGCGCGCGCCTGTAGGCTAACCAGCTAATTTTTGTATTTTTAGTAGAGATGGGGTTACACCATGTGTGCCAGGATGGTCTCGATCTCCTGACCTCGTGATCCGCCCTTCTTGGCCTCCCAAAGTGCTGGGATTACAGGCGTGAGCCACTGCACCCAGCCCACTCTTTTGTAATAACACTTAGCTTAAAACGCTAATATGTTGTATAGCTATACAAAAATGTTTTCTTTGTTCCCTTACAGTATTCTATCACTTTTTCCTGTTAAAATTTTTTTTGTTATTATAAACTGAGACACACACATTATGCCTACACCGGGTCAGGATCATCAGTATCACTCTTCTTCCTCCACATCTTATCCTACTGAAAGTAACATGAATGGAGCTGTCTATTCCTATGATAACTGCCTTTTTCTGGAATACTTATAATTATCTAGTATTATGTCAGTACATCATTTTAAGCGCTATGCTTGTATATGACTGGCAGCCCAGTAGGTTTGTTTACACCAGCATTACCACAGACATGAGTAATGTGTTAGACTACAAGTTATGAGGGCTACAAAGTCAATAGGAATTTTTCAGCTGCATTATAATCATCTGAGACCAGTACCATATGTGCAGTCGCTATTGACCTAAATGTTATATACTATGTGACTGTAGCTGATGAATCTTTGATTATGGCTGAATGTTCTCATTCATTGCAGGAAAAAAAATATCCTCCAAATTACTAGGATGTGAGTGACCAAAACTTTGTTCTGTTTTATGTTGGAGCCAAATAATTAGTGTTACGATAAATTACTTTTTTAAAGTATGTATGTGCTCTAAAATGAAAAGTATTTCTGAACATTAAAGCATAGATATTAAGAGTATAAAAACAAGATACAGATTTTGGTGTGAAATGTATCTTATGATTCAAATCATAATTTAAATAGAATCGAAGATGATGTGAAATCACTGGGCTGGAAGTCGCTTATACCTTGTTTAGTAAGAGAGGAAGCCTGGGATCATCCTGTGCTAGTAAACACTTTTTTATGTTTTACTTATAACTCTGTCAGGAAATTTCAACAAACCTCATATTAAAGGACATGATTTCTGTATACTTAGTAATTTGCTATGCAAACTGTTGCATTGAAATGGCAGACTAAGCAAGACAATTGGGAGAAAGTAGCTGTGGGACTTGAGGAAAATAAACAGGAAAACTGCAGAATGTGGAAGGAATAATTGCATTCATTGTATTACTATCTGATTTATATTTTATGAAACAATTTGATTTCTTAATTTTTCAATTTTAAGCACAACTTTTTTAACTGGTGTGGCAGCTTTTCTGGTAAGTGGTAGATTTATATTAGAAGCATGTCTATGCAGCATATTACAGCATTAAATATGTATATAGATAACTAACTGAAGTAAAAAGTGTTTTAGTAATTAAAAGTTTAACGTATGGGCATATGTGAGATATAGTGATATAGCATATCTCTTTAGTTTTGCTGTTTTTGTTGTTGAGGACTAACTACCCATGCTTGTCTTAAAAATTGATAAGGTACCTCTGATGAAATTATGACCAGGTGGGCCCGAGTTAGTACCACATGTAACAAGAGACCCTTGCCTGCAACATCATGGGAGGACATGAAGAAGGGATCCTTTGAGGGAACAAGCCAAAACCTACCAAAGCATAAACAACTTGAAGCCAATAGGCTATCCCTCAAAAATGATGCATCCCAAGCAAAACATAAAAAGAAAAAGAAAAAGGAGTACTTAAATGAAGATGTGAATGGATTCATGGAATACCTAAGACAGAATTCACAGATGGTTCACAATGGGCAAATTGTAGCAACAGACAGTGAGGAAGTAAGGGAAGAAATTGCAGTTGCTTTAAAGAAAGACAGTCGACGGGAAGGAAGAAGATTAAAAAGACAAGCGGCAAAGAAAAATGCAATGGTGAGAGCATCGCTTCTACCATGTTATTTACTTTATTTAGCTGGAAACTATTCTTATACTCACATACATATATATCTTAGCAGGGTCTGGTTACCATTATGTCCCAGATTCATAGAGCATCATTTTAAGGACTAGTACTTTTTTAGCACATATATGCTAGGCACATGATGTACTGGTTAATTATCACAACAACACAGCAAAGGTGATGGCATTATTCCCATATTATGGATGGCAAACACTGAAGTGCAGACAGATTAAATAACTTGTGAAAGCCACTTAGCTAGTAGCAGAGGTGAAATTCAAACCCAGCCTGACTTCAAAACCTATGTTATAGACCAGATGTGGTAGCCCATGCCCGTGATCCCAGCACTGTGGGAGGCTGAGGCAGGAGGATCACTTGAGCCCAGGAGTTAAAGACCAGCCAGGGCAACATAGGGAGACCCCATCTCTACCAAAAAAAAAAAATTAGCCAGGTGTGGTGGTATACACCTGTGATCCCAGCTACTACTGCCAGCTGAAGCAGGAGGATTGAGCCTGGGAGGTCAAGGCTACAGTGAACCATGTGATCAACCGCTGCATTTCACTCTGGGTGACAAAACGAGAGTTTGTCTTCCAAAAAACCCAAAACCTATCCTCACCTTCCAATAGCCCCTTTTTCAAATTAGCATTGAGAAAATGCCAAAATTATGAAGAAGATAAAGTACAACAGATTAAATGTGTGTGGGTCCCTATTACTTGGAAAGGATATTCTTTATCTATGAAATACTGAAGCACAGGAAAGAGGTACATAGGAGTCACACTAGTTAGAGCAGAGTAATAGCAGAATTAAGTCCTTGACACTCCCTAGTCATTGCTTCCTCCCTCCCCCATATTACATTCAGAGGAATGCTGGGGGCAGCAGGTTTCTTTCTGTAATGCCTAGCCCTAGATTTTAAAGTATGTCAGGCAAAGGGGATGAAATACTCACTATAATTATTTCCCTTCTCTAAGTGAGTTTCCCAAGTCTCCTAGCACGCCACTTCATAAGAATGAAGACTTGTTGCTAGTTATACTTTTATTTTTTATTAGTATTACTATATGTAGAGCACTGTTTGCACCAATGCAGGCTTGAAATGTTAACAGCCTCTATAAATGTGTCTTTTGGCTGTTTGCAAGATTAGTCTATGCATTGTTCTATTTAAAGATAATTATTTAGAGATAATACTGATGAAACATTCCTTATGGATAAATTTGGATAGGAAGGATAACATTTCTATTGGTATCAGGATAGAGTTTTGTCTAAGTTAACTATTTTTAAATATTTTAAGTCAGTTTAGTTGACATAGGTAGTATGGTGAATTGCATACCATTTGAAAACATTTACTGTTATGATCTCTTAAGCATTATGTTTGTAATTAAGTGGGGAAGGATATTGTTTTTTAAAAAGGGGAGTGCTATATAAATAGTATATGGCTTGTTGTGACCTGTTGTTAATTTACTTCCTTGCTATTTTTTTTTTAATACCTTATACTAAGCATCAGTCCTTAAATGCTAATAAACTGATTATGCTATTGGAATTTACAATCAGCGCTTCACAATCCCATCTACATTAAACTTAAGGACCATTCAAAAATGTTGTAGTAAGTGATGATTAGGTTTTAAAGGAGAAGGCTGTGAACTAAGGCAGTAGTCTCAGCTTAATAGAGACCACTTTGACTTCACCAAGAAGCCAAGACTTCCTATGGTGGTGATGCAGGTTTTAGCAGTAGCTTTTCCTGCATTTGTATAATAAATGCAGCTTCTTTTTTTTTGGACCAGCTCATTCTAAATGTACAAGTTACTGAAGAATTTAAAGGGACTCATTCTTTTTCAGTATTTTATTAAGTAGGAAAAAAAAGACAGAGTTGCAAAATAAATGTTTTATTTTGCCGGTTGAATTTGCTTTTTAAAAAAACCTGTGCTTATTTTGAAAAACATAATTAAATGAATATTTATTATCCAAGAAATATATATATCTTTTTCCAGCTTAAATAAAATAGTTTAAATATCTGCCATCTTTGATTATGGTTGATGTTCTCATTTATTGCAGCAAAAAAATTCTTCAAATTTCTGTAAATAACTATTACTCAGTTTTATGTTGGAGCCAAATAATTCATCTCAGAGTAAATTATTCCTTTAAAATGTATTGTGCATATATTCTAAAAATGAAACCTATTTCTGAATATTAAAGAATGTGTATGGCCAGGCGTGGTGGCTCACACCTGTAATACCAGCACTTTTGGGAGGCTGAGGCAGGTGGATCACCAGGTCAGGAGATTGAGACCATCCTGGCCAACATGGTGAAACCCTGTCTCTACTAAGAATACTAGAATTATCTGGGCGTGGTGGCTCGTGCTTGTAATCCCAGCTACTAGGGAGGCTGAGGCAGGAGAATAATTTGAACCCAGGAGGCGGAGGTTGCAGTGAGCCAAGATCACGCCACTGCACTCCAGCCTGCTGACAGCGAGATTCCATCTTTAAAAAAAAAAAAAAAGTGTATTTAGGGTACAAAAACAAGGATATACTTTTTGCTATGAAATATATCTTATGGTTTGAATCGTAACTTGAATGGAAACATTTGACCCAAATTCATTCAATTATGTGAACTTAAAAAAAAATATTAATTTTTTAAAAATTTTGAGTACATAATTATACACAAATACAAATTTTGAGTGATAATTTTTATAGCCACTGCCCATTTACTATAGAAAACGCCATTTTTCTACTGCAGACATTCCAGTTATAAAATGAATAGTCCATATTTGCTCAATTCATTTAAGCAATTGCCTTCTACAAAGCCACATATATAACATTGTTCCTGAGATTGATAGATTTATCGATTGAGGTTTTCAGCAGCAATGAAACCCTCTGATGGAAAGGACATCTCATTGTTTAGGAATGTATGAAACCTTTTTTCTACAAATAAAATATTGAGATTTCAGAAAAAGAGCTAAATAAGATGAGAAATGTTTTAAATGTTTTTGATAACAAGAATTAATAAAGTCACTGGTATAGTTTTGCAGTGTGCCAACCCACATTTTGTTTTCCCAGGTGTGTTTCCATTGTAGAAAACCTGGTCATGGAATTGCAGATTGCCCTGCCGCCCTTGAAAATCAAGACATGGGCACTGGGATATGTTACAGGTGTGGGTCCACAGAGCACGAAATAACCAAGTGTAAGGCTAAAGTAGACCCAGCTCTTGGTATGTGTTTCTTTCAGTTTTTTGCTTTGTTCATGGGGAAAGCCAATAAATAGCACCCTGGGTATATTTTTAACACAATTTGTTAAGAGTGTGCCACTTAGTATTTGGAAATCATATGAGATTAAATTTTAAGTTATGTAAAAATATTTTTTATTCAGTGTTAATGTGAATTTTATGACTTGCCATATGTATTGTCAACTGAATAGGAACTGTTGATTTTTACAGGCGAATTTCCTTTTGCAAAATGTTTTGTTTGTGGAGAAATGGGGCACCTGTCTAGATCTTGTCCGGATAATCCCAAAGGCCTCTATGCTGATGGTAAGTACTGTTACCCTCATATAGCAGAAATGGTGAGTTATCGTGCAGTTGTGATTTAGTTTACACTCAATCAATTATTGAATAAATTCTTGAATAAACTGCAAAACCTTGAGAATTACATTATTTTTATCAAGTGCTATTATATGTACTGGGCTTTTTGTGCAGTTTCACTTCATATGTTAATAAAACAAATCAGAAAAAACTAAGGTGTGTATTTCCAACTGTGCTTGCTTCATCATTTGTGAGACTATTATACATTTCTACTTTTAGACATAACAGAAGCAGAGGGATTATATTTATCTCAAGCTAATATGAGGTTTTTAAAATCGTATTATATATTCAGCCTCAGCCAGCATACCATTTTGGTGGAAGGGTGGGTACACATGATTCAATACTGTAGTAATGTTTGCTTCTGAATTTTTTTTCTTAGTTATTTGTCTGGCATGGGATTATGTAGCTTTTTTCTCTTTAACTTGGGTAATTAAGGTTCACACAGTAAAGTCTATGCAGTCTAAAGCTTTAAGGAGGAGGCTGTTATCTGTTGATGTGATGGCTGGTGCCATCAGGGTCTAGACATTTCTTGTGTCGTGTCCTGGGTGTCCCCCTGGAGAAGTCCAGTGAAAAGCGTAGCTTTTGGAGTTGGTCAGACTTGGGTTATAGTGCCAGCACTGCCACTCACTAGCTCGGGGGCTTTGGCCAACTTAGCAAACTCGATCTCAGTTTCCTCAGCTATAGAATGGAGCTGATAAAACTATATTTTATTGATTCTAAGATGCACAGTTTTTCAATTTTAATCTCTTGGAAATCAGAATGTATCTTACCATTGGTGGGTCCCACATAATTGACAGCTGTTTTTCTTTCTGAGAGGTATGTGCAATAATGATACATCTTATAATCAACGGTGTCTTAGAGTTGATGAATTATGGTATTTGCCTAAAGAGTTTTTAAAAAGATTAAAGTGTATTATTCAAGTGCTTCTTTTTCACTATGGCATATAAAGAGGCCAGGGCCTGAAAAATGCTCAGGTGCATTTCAGTTTTGAGCTTATAAAAATGGGTAGTTAACATGACGAGTGAGCAAAAATGGCTTTCACTGGTCTACCAAAGTGACTAGATGTAAAAAAAAAAAAAAAAGAATTAATGCAGCAAGGAGAGTAGATCCCATAGATGTGAAAATATGGCCAGATTAGCCTGTGTGTACTTTGATTTTATAACTTGTAATCTTTTGTTTACAATAAGGGGCTTTCTGTGACTTGTTTTAATTTAGAACACTTTGGTAGCAATAGACACATTGGATACATTTTTGTATGGTACATTTGATGTATATAGAATTAGTACTTTGTTTTTAAGAGGTAAAGCATTATGTTGGGGGAAAAGTAGGGTGGGTTTCCAAATTTGCATTTTTTATATTGAAAATAAAGTCAAGATTTGGGGAAAAAAGAAAATTCAGCCAGATTTGTATCTTTGTATCTGATTAGGTCATTTTTCTAAGTCACTTAACATTTTGAGCATGATCAAGATAATGCTTGACCATTAAGCAACAGTGTTTGATCATTAAGTGAAAGACTTATTTTAGAAAGCACGTGTGTTGTGATTCACAATTCTGAAATGTTTAAAGTAGGCAGATGGGCATTTTTATAGGGTTAGGGTGCCTGGCCAATGGAAGGCACTGAAACAAAAATTAACTTTATTTCTTTTGTAAATGCTTACCCCCATCTGATCTGTACAGTAGAATAGTAGTTTCTAATCTGTTTTGGGGCCATTGACGGAGAATCTGACATGCTATTCAGGAAAGAGCATCTGCTTACAACTTTTATTTACAGGTCCAAGGGTTCACAGACTCTTGACTGTCTAAGCATTAAGATCCAGGCTTCTGTGCAATAGCTCTTGAACAAGTGCCTTCCATCATAACTCATTTCTCTTTCCTACTTCTCAAGGCCAGGTGCAAGAAGCAGTGGGTGGGTACAATTTACTGCCCTGTGAGGTTAAAAGGAATGGAGAATGAATTCGTAATAGGAATAGTGGCACCTCCCTATGTTCCTGGTCTAGCTACCTTTACAACTGACAAGGTTGTGAGGATCCAGTAAGATGTGAAAGTGCTTTGAGATGTTAAAAACCCCATGTAAGTATGAGATGGTATTCAGTGGCTTTGCTCTTTCAATAGGTGGCGGCTGCAAACTTTGTGGCTCTGTGGAACATTTAAAGAAAGATTGCCCTGAAAGTCAGAATTCAGGTGAGATCTCTGGGCCTCTACTTAGAAGGGGTGAGATTAATATTTCTCTGCGTTTTATTCTGCACTTATTATGAATAACTCATTGGGATGCTAATGATTTTAAGACCTGTTTTCCTACTGTAGCAATCACTTAATCTCTGTCAGCAACAGACACACATCGTACTGAGTAACTGAATAGGTGGGGAAAAAAGTGGCCAGTAAGCCTTAGGGGACCCTGACTTTATAAGACATCTTATTCATAAGCATTTATATTTGCTAACTAATGAATTTAATATAATAGAGCCAATTCTGTTACTTAAGAAAAATATGAATTCACTAAGAGAAAATAAAAAATATGAAATAACTTTCCATAGTCTTAATATTGAGTGTCCTCATGTATGCTTTGCTTTGTATGTACCTAAAAGATTCAGAGTTGATTGCAGAAACTACCAAAAATATTAAAAATGTGTTATCCATACAGAATCTGGCTATTTCCTTCCTGATGAAATACCAGCCTTATTCATCAAAAACTTCAGAGATGTTCACTACACCTATGGCAGACTTTTGAGGAAGTGGAGATCATTATTACATTAGTTTGCCTGGACTAGAATGATGATAATCCTGTGTGAAGGCAGGCAAGAAGACAGTAGGATAGCCCAGCAGTACTTCTTATGGAAAGAGCACATTTCTTTTTATTTCACATAGTCACAACACTACACAAATAAGTCTGCTCATTCTTACTTCCTATCCCTAACATTTAAATTTGAAAACCAAGAGTTCTTATTTACAAGCTTGTCTAGAAGATAGTCTTTAGTACATTGTAGGCAGTGAGATTGAAATGATGAAGTGGAATTTGAATTCTCCCTCCTGGGAGGATTGCCACTTCCCAAATGACAAGACTGACAAGCAGATGTTGTATAATTTCACAGGTAGAATCTTATGCATTTGAAACTGATGCTTCATAAGCCTTGCTGTTTACAGACTCTTGGAATTCATTGACTCTGTAATGATGAACTCTGGGAAAGAATGAAAGAGCTTTCTCATCAATTCGTGCATTGCAAAGTAGTTGCTACATTTCCCTAATTGGGATGAGAAATTGCCTGTGGTACTCTGAAATCAAGGGTTATAATCAATTACAGAATTGCTCACTTTCCTTTAGTGATGGAGTCTTCCCTCCTTGTGATTATTCATGTCAAAATGAGTTCCTTTCCAAAACCAGTAACAATTTGAGTGGATGAATTTGATTACTGTTTTTCTCATATTCTGATTTTTCTATTCCTTTACAGAGCGAATGGTCACAGTTGGTCGCTGGGCAAAGGGAATGAGTGCAGACTATGAAGAAATTTTGGATGCACCTAAACCACAAAAACCCAAAACAAAAATACCTAAAGTTGTTAATTTTTGATAACAACTAGCACTATCATTAGTTACCACCTCATCGTTACTTTCTAAACCAGGCCCACTTCACGAGTTAGAGTTGAGCTCCCTTGTAGCCAGGACTATACTGTAGATATCACTATGATCTGGGTGTGGTCGAAAACAATTTTGTTTATTCTGTCCATCAAATTGTACTTCTACTACTGTTTGGAGAAAATTGAAGAAAAGAATAAGATGATTAAATGGATTATCTAAAAGAACATATTTTAAGAGACAGAACTTAGACATAACCAAGTAGTTGTATACCTGATTGTAACAATCATCTTTTATAAAAGCAAAATTATGCATAAATGTAAAACACTCCTAAACAAAGGGTACAAATGAATTTTTGGTTATATCATTTTCTTGGCTCAAAGTATCAATTTATTATTATAATAGAAATTTATAAGTTGCTAGAAAGTCTCTGTTTTTAAAATATGGAATAAAAATGCATTTTCTATTGCTTGTTTTTCTGAATACTTGATTCTTGATTGAAATAGCCATTGTTCGTTAATATCCATGTAACAATCCCTTTGGAAACAAGATTTTTTATGAATCCTAGATGAGAATAAACAGGGATTTGGTTTTTGTTTTAGTTTTGACATAAAGGATTACAAGTTACTAAAGTTAAAATTGAAATACGTCAATTTAACAGCAGGTCTTTTTTGCCCTTGATTTTCAAGAGAAATTCTAGCCAAAAATCAGTTTTCGTTACTTAACCAGAATGACGGCACATAACAGATTGTATAATAAACTTAATAGCATTTTGTTCACATGTTTTAGATGAGTCAGAGTGAGAGGGAAATATCACCATAATAGAGTTAGAACACTAATCAGAGACCCATTAGCTTCTTTGTTTGATTTGATGAATTCATGCATACTTAATACATATATTTCACAAGGCTTAACACTACCATTGTACTGTATAATGGAGTGACTCTAGTGGTTTTGTGTTTCATTTCAAATTTTACCTGATTGAATCCATTTGTAACTAAAGGAAACAGCTGTGATTAGTTACTGATGCCTCAAAAGCAAAATATTTACCAAATAAGAAAAGAAACACTTTTCTCTGTTTTCATATCTGCACAACTCTACAGTTCTAGTCTTAATAGGAGCTGTTTTTTTATTTCAGTGTGAGAGGAAAACATGATGACAGAATACTGCTCAGCATCCCAGAGCTTAAGGAAATGAGTGCCATTTAGAAGGAATTGCACAAGCCATGCAGCTGGAAAAGGACAGTAATGCTGCCTTAGTCATCTCGTCTGAACACACCCAGATTTATTTCACCTGTCCCATCAGGAGCAGAAGGCTTTGTAGAGTCTGCAGCCTGTCAGCTGAAAGTTAGGTCTAATGCTTTTTGTAGTCTTCAGTGCAAAGATGTTGATATCTATTTTGTCTTTCTTGGATTACTTTGTGTGTGTATATTTTTTTTTTTTTTTGAGATGGAGTCTCGCTCGTCACCTAGGCTAGAGTGCAGTGGTGCGATCTTGGCTCACTGCAACCTCCGCCTCCTGGGTTCAAGCGATTCTCCTGCCTCAGCCTACTGAGTAGCTGGGATTATAGGCATGCACCACCACGCTGGGCTAACTTTTAGTACATATGGGGTTTCACCATGTTGGCCAGGCTGGTCTGAAACTCTTGACCTCATGATCTGCTTGCCTTGGCCTCCCAAAGTGCTGGGATTACAGGCATGAGCCACTGTGCCCAGCCTACTTTGCTTATATTTTAATGATCTATAAATATTAGGCAGTGAAGTCATTAGAAATAAATTGCAGGTACTGAATGTAGCATTAAACACGTGTACAGACACTGAAAGGAATGCACCAGAGGTAGATATTCTGAGAGATGCTGAGTGTTTCTTAAAAGGAACTATAGACATTGGTTATTTTCTTAGCTAAAAATGCCTAAAAAGGAAGGCAAACAATGTATTCATTCATCTTGTATGTTTCCCAAGCACTACTATGTTCCTGTTACTCTTATGCACTTGAAATTGTGGCAGTCAACAAGACAGACAAGGCCACATGCATTATAATGGGGCTGAATATTGGACAGGAGACTTAGGAAAAATACCAGCAAGAAATGTTTGATTACAATCCTAAAATATTTTTTGAATCCCCTAAGACTTTAAAAAAATTTTTAGATGGGGTCTTACCCTGTCACCCAGGCTGGAGTGCAGTGATGCAATCATAGCTCACTGAAGCCTCAAACACCTGGGCTCCAGCGATCCTCCCATCTCAGCCTCCTGAGTTGCTGGGATTACAATAGGCATGAGCCACTACACCCAGCTGAATCCCTTAGTCTTTAGCACTCCTTCAGTCTTTTGTAAATTTCATCTCCTCTTACAAACTTATCTTTCACTTTTACATAAATGACTCCTAAATCTCCAGCTAGCCCTAAAATCCCAGGTTTCAGTCCTGTCTTTCCACCTGCCTGCTGGATGTTCCTACTGGGATGCTCTACTGATACCTCAAATTCAATATGGCTTTAAACAGTCTCACTTTCCCCTGGGGAAAAAAAAAATGAGTTTACCTTTTTGTCTCTGTTTTCACTACAATTACATTCCAAGCCATGAGGCCTGAATCTCAAGTTGCTCTTTCGTTGACATTTCCTCCAGTCCCCATAGAGACACCCCCTTATTTCCTCCAGGCATCTGCTATGACCAGCTTGAGTCTTTCTATGACCATCCTTATAGGAAGAAGCAGCTCCTTCCTTCCTCATCCCAATACCTAACACTATAGCTTTATTTGTTCCCTCTCTACCAGATTATAGGTTACATAAGGGCAGGAATTTTGATTCTTGTTCATTGCTATATCCCTAGAAATGCTTAGAATGTGGCAAGCATTTGCATTTGTTGAATGAGTTACTTCAATGAATAAGTGATATAAAAGAAATCAACAGAGAGATGATGCAAGTGACTGGGTAGCTACCTTAGATTGGATAATCAAGGGAAGGCCTCTGTGGACCTTTTAAAGCTGAAATCTGAATGACACAAAGGAACCAGTCATGAGTTAGCCAAAACCCCTAAAGAGAGAATGAGTTTGCCATATTTGAGGGACAGAAAGGAGTGTAGCTGAAGCCTCGAGAAGGGCTGCATCAGGGCTATTCTGACCACCCTATTTAAAATAGAATCTGTATCTCATCCTAACACTGGCACTCCTGATTCCCCTTACTTTGCTTTATGTTTTTCTGTGTCCCTTATCACCTTCTACCATATTAACTTATTTATTATATGTGTCATTTATGTCCCATCTGTCTGCTAGAAAATAATCTCCATGGGGGGGGGGATTCTTGTCTGTTCACTGACATACCCCAAATGCCTAAAAAGCACTTAGCACATAGTAGACCCATAATATGTATTTAACAATACATTTGACGAGGTCAGAGAGGAGGTGGGGGCAAGATCACATTGGAAAATTTAGGAAGCCATTGGAAAGTTTTGGTTTTCTTCCCCTAACAGCTTTATTGAGATATAATTCACATAGGATAAAATTCACACTTCTAAAGTGTACAACTGACTTTTAATCTAGTCAGAGTTATACAACCATCACCATTAATTCCAGGACATTTTATCACCCCATCGACACCCAATACCCATAAGCAGTCGCTCCCAACCCTTCCTTCCCCCAGCTACTGGCATCTACTGATTTACTTTCTGTCTCTGTAGAGTTGCCTGTTCTGGACACTTTATGTAAATGGAATCATACAATATGTGGTTGTGATTGACTTCCTTCAGTTAACATGATGTTTTCAAGATTCATCCATAATAATCCATTGTCTAGATATTCCACATTTTATTCATCAGTTGACGGGCATTTGAGTGTTTTCCACTTTTTGGTTATTATTAACAATGCTACTGTAAACATTTGTGTATAATCTTGTGAGGACATGTTTTCATTTCTCTTGGATATATACCTAGGAGTATATATCTAGACTATTTTTTGAAGTGACTATACCATTCGATAATCCAACCAGCAATGTATGAGAGTTTCAATTCTCCACATCCTTGGCAACATTTGATTTTGTTTCTCCTTTTTATTTTCCTCATCCCAGTGAGTGTAAAGTGGAGTCTCATTGTGGTTTTGATTTGCATCCCCTAATGATTAATGATGTAGAAGGCCTTTTCATGTGCTTATTGGCCATTTGTTATGTGATCTCTGCAGAAATGTCCATTCAAATACTTTTCCTGTATTTTTTAATTGGGTTGTTATTTATTGCAGAGTTGAAAGGGCTTTATTTATTCTGTATACAAATTCCTTATCAGGTTTATGATTTGCAAATGTTTTCTCTCTGTGGTTTGTCATTTTACTTTCTTGATGGTGTCCTTTGAGGCACAAAAATTTTTAATTTTGATGGAGTTCATCTTATCTGATTTTTCTTTTCATCCTTGTGTTTTTGGTGTTATCTTTGATGTCACATCTAGGAAACCACTGCCTAACCCAAGTGTATCAGTCCGTTCCCACACTGCTATAAAGAACTACCCGAGGCTGGGTAATTTATAAAGAAAAGAGGGTTAGGCCAGGTGCAGTGGCTCACGCCTATAATCCCAGCACTTTGGGAGGCTAAGGTGGGCGGATAACCTGATGTCAGGAGTTCAAGACCAGCCTTGCCAACATGGTGAAACCCCAACTCTACTAAAAATACAAAAATTAGCCAGGCACAAAAGTGGTGGGCACATGTAATCCCAGCTACTTAGGAGGCTGAGGCAGGAGAATCACTGGAACCCAGGAAGCAGAGGCTGCAGTGAGCCAAGATCGTGCCACTGCACACCAGCCTGGGCAAGAAAGCGAGACTCCATCTCAAAAAAAACAAAAGAGGTTTAATTGACTCACGGTTCCACAGGCTGTACAGGAAACATGGCTGAGAGGCCTCAGGAAACTTACAATCATGGCAGAAGGTGAATGGGAAGCAGGCATAATCTTTACATGGTGGAGCGGGAGAGAGCAAAGGGGGAGGTGCTATATACTTTCAAACAACCAGATTTTATGAGAACTCTGTCATGAGAACAGCAAGGGGGAAGTCTGCCCCGATGATTCAATCACCTCCCATCAGGCCCTTCCTTCAACACTAGGAAGCACAATTTGACATGAGAGAGGTGGGGACATAGAGGCAAACCATATCACCAAGTCTCTGGTTTTCTTCTGAGTTTTATATTTTTAGTTCTTATACTTAGGTTCACTTTTTTTTTTTTTTTTTTGAGACAGAGTCTGTAGCCCAGGTGCAGTGGTGCAACCTTGGCTCACTGCAACCTCATCTCCCAGGTTCAAGCCATTCTCTCACCACCTCAGCCTCCCAAGTAGCTGGGACTACAGGCATGCTGCACCACACCTGGCTAACTTTTGTATTTTTAGTAGAGACAGGGTTTCACCATGTTGGCCAGGCTAGTCTAGAACTCCTGACCTCAGGTGATCTGCCCGCCTCAGCCTCCCAAAGTGCTGGGATTACAGGTGTGAACCACTATGCCTGGCCCATAATTCAATTTTAATTACTTTTTTGTATATGACTGGATGTAGGGAATCCAACATCATGTTTTGCAAGTGGATATCCAATTTTCCCAGCACTGTTTGCTGAAAATTTTAGAGTATTCTTTCTCCATTAAATTGTTTTGGTTTCCTTTTTGAAATCAATTGACCACAAATATAATAGTGTATTTTTGGGCTCTCAGTTCTATTCCAATGATCCTTATGTATATCCTTATGCCAGTACCACACTGTTTTGATTACTATAGCTTTGTACTAAGTTTTGAAATCAGAAAGTATAAGTCCTCAAACTTTTCAAGTTTTTTTTCTCTTCTCTATTTTCCCTTACATTTCCATATGAATCTCACAGTGAGTGTTAGTTCATCAATTTCTGCAGAAAAGCCAGCTGCAATTTTGATAGGGATTGTGTTGAGTCTGTAGATGAATTTGGGGAATATGGCCATCTTAACAACATTAAGTTTCCTGATCCATGAACATAGGGGTCATGATTCTCCTTATTTTCCTTTTTTTACCTAACTTCTTGTTTGCCTCAACTGGTGTCAATGCATAAGGCAGCTATGATGTTAAACAATTGCTGCTGATTGTTTTCTACAACACTGTGGAGATGGGGCTGTTTGCACTAAATAAGTGCTAAATCAAAGACAAGCTTTAGAAAGAGGCTTTTCCAGAGAGCTGCCAAGCAGGAAAAACGGTGATCATTTTCTGGGGATGTTTTTTGGGGGAGAGCTCCAATTTCCCCACTCCCACCCCCACCCCACCCAGTGGCTACTAGGCTGCTATTTTTCACAGCAACTGTAATTATGAGGTTGCTGATTTTCAAAACTACTTAGGACCTGCTAGAGAAGACAGTGGGAATAGGGCAAGTTGAAATGCTACAAAACTCATGTTTTTACTGAGATTCAGCCGCTTTTCTTGAATAAACAATCCTTGTATTGTTGTAAGCCTTTGGTTCACTTCCAGAGTTCTGAAAAAGCTTATTTTGATAATTTTTGCTAATGTTTTTGTTACTATTATGAAAGAGGTTCCTAGTTCACTATTCTGGACGTGCTTCTCCCTGTTGGAAAGCTGTTGTTGTTTCTCAAATAACAACTGTATCATGATATAATTCACATATCATATAATTGACTATTTAAAGTGTATAATTCAATGGTTTTAGTATATTCACAGAGCTAAGCAACCATAACCACAATCAATTTTAGAGCATCTTCCTCACTTTCAAAAGAAACCCATACCAAGCTGGGCGCAGTGACTCATGCCTGTAATCCCAGCACTTTGGGAGGCTGAGGCGGGCGGATTATCTGAGGTCAGGAGTTTGAGACCAGCCTGATCAACATGGAGAAATCCCATCTCTACTAAAAATACAAAATTAGCTGGGCATGGTGGCACATGCCTGTAGTCCCAGCTACTCAGGAGGCTGAGACAGGAGAATCACTTGAACCTGGGAGGTGGAGGTTGCGGTGAGCTGTGAGGGCGCCATTGCACTCCAGCCTGGGCAAAGAGAGCAAAACTCTGTCTCGAAAAAAAAAAAAAAAAAAAGGAAGAAACCCATACCTATTAGCAGTCATTCATCCTTTCTATCCCCAATGCTCACAAACACCCCGCCCACCCTGTCTTAAGCAACCATGAACCTACTTTCTTTATTTAAAGATTTTCCTACTCTCCTCATTGGAAAGTTTTAAGCTAGGAAGTGACATGCTGGTGACAAGCCTTTTAAAAAAAATATTCTGGCTGCTATATGGAGAATAAATTGTAGGAGTACAAGAGTAAACACAGAGAGAGAAATTAGGAAGCTATTGTAGTGAGAAATGATAGTGTCTTAGACTAGGGTGGTGAATGCGAATATATATATAGAGAAATGGACATAAATTTTGTTTCAGGCAGGAAGGTGAACCTCCAATTTGTCTTACCACTGAAAATATACCCCCAAAACGTGGAATACATTTATTTTTCAATCTCCTTAAAAGCATAACTGAGTTTATAAGAGTGTACAGAACCTACAGAGGCCAAATATTAAGTGAATGCAGGCGCTTCAGAAGACAATCCAGTGCTGAAGCTGAGGGTGTCTGCTGAATCCTAAAAACTTTGAGCTTCCTGGGGACAGAAAATAAAGTCAAGGGCCTACGTACCATGGGCGGTATGGCTGAAGACCTTTGCATAAAGCAGAGACCAAAGAGCTATACTATCCTCAGTGTAAGAGTGAACAAGAAATAAGCTTGCCCTAAAGAAGACAGGAAGAAAACTTATTGCCTGTCTCCACTTCGGCATTGGGTGGCAGGGGAAAAAATTGTCCACTATCACCTGAGTTTTCAGTCTTAATTCATACTGCTTGTATGGTCAAATTGACCTCAACTTGAGATCTTCATTAAAAAATCTGCTGGCAACTGGCAGAATCATCACAATCCTTTCTGGCAGCCCTCGACCACAACCTAGGTCTCAAAGAATTCACACAAAATTCAAGGGACCAGACTTCATGATAAAATCACAAAAACACAAGAAAATATGATATCATAAATAAGAACCAGCAGCAGCAACGAATAGTGAAATCAGTCCTGCAAACATTTCAGGTTTGGGAATTATTAGACAAAATATAAACAAGTATGCTTTGTGGTTTGTTTTGTTTGGGCCACTATAACCAAATACTATAAACTAAACCAGATGGCTTATAAACAACAGAAATTTTTATTTCTTACAGTTCTGGAGACTAAAATGTCCAAAATCAAGGTGCCAACAGATTCAGTGTCTGTGAAGGCCAGCTCTCTGGTTCGATAGATAGTGCCTTCTTGTCCGGGCAAGGTGGCTCACGTCTGTAATCCTAGCACTTTGGGAGGCCCAGTTGGGTGGATTGCTTGAACCCAACAGCTCAAGACCCGCCTGGGCAACATGGCAAAACCCTGTCTCTACAAAAAATACAAAATTTAGCTGAACTTGGTGGCTTGTGCCTGTAGTCCCAGCTATTTGGGAAGCTGGGGAGAAAAGATTCCTTGAGCCTGGTAGGTCAAGGCTGCAGTAAGCTGAGACGGCACCACTGTACTCCAGTCTGGATGACAGACACAGACCAAGACCTTGTCTCAAAAAAAAAAAAAAAAAAAAAAAAAAAGAAGATAGTGCCTTCTTGCTGTGTCCTCACATGGTAGAAGGGACAAACTCCTTTGGGCCTCTTTTGTAAGGGCACCAATCTCATTGACAAGGGCTCAGCCCTCATGACCAAATCACCTCTCAAATGCTGTATTTTAATAGTATCACTTTGGGGTTTAGGATTTCAACACATGAATTTGGGGAAGATATAACATTCAGACCATAGCCATTCATATATTTAAAGAAATTTTAAAAGTGGAAAACTTGGGCAAGGAACAGGAGATTGTTTTAAAAAAAAACAACAAAAAACCAAAAATCTACCAGACTTAAAAAGTAACCAATAGAAACTTCTAGAATTGAAATATATAATTGAAATCAAAATTTTAATTTTAGGTCAAAAAAATTATAAAGTGGTCCAGGTGCAGTGGCTCACGCCTGTAATCCTAGCACTTTGGTGGGGCTGAGGTGGGTGGATTGCCTAAGCTCAGGAGTTCAAGACCAGCTTGGGCAACATGGTGAAACCCTGTCCCTACTAAAATGCAAAATATTAGCTGGGCATGGTGGTGTATGCCTGTAGTCCCAGCTACCTGGGAGGCTGAGGCACAAGAATTGCTTGAACCTGGGAGGCAAATGTTGCGCTGTGTGGAGAATGTGCCAACGCACTCCAGCCTGGGCAACAAAGCAAGACTCTGTCTCAAAAAAAAAAAAAAAAAGGTGAACAGAACACTGAACACTGAACTGGAAGATAAATCTAAAGAAATTCAAATATACCACAGAGAGATGCTGAGATCGATATATGTGAAAAGAGGTTAACAGACATTGAGGACAGAATGAGAAGGCCTCACAAATTTATAATAGAATGGGAAAGAGGCAATATTTTTTAAAATGGCCAAGAATTTCTCAAAATCATTGAGTCTTTTCTTTTTCCTTTCAGGAAACTCAATATATCCTGAGAAGGTTAAATAAGAAGAAATACACAATTAGGCATTACAGTGTATTGCGGAACCATAAAATAAGCAGATTATTTTAAAGCATTCTGAGAGAAAATATATACCTACAAAGAAGAACAATATTCTCTGTCACAGTAACAGTGAAAGCCAGGAAACACTGTATAATATCTTTAATATGCTTAGAGATAATAATTTTCAACTTAGAATTGTATGCTCACTGAACTATACTTAAAGATGAAAGACAATGCCAGGTGGGTGCTATAGCCTATAGTCCCAGCTACTCAGGAGGCTGAGGCGGGAGAATTGCTTGAAACCAGAAGGCAAAAATTGCAGTGAGCCAAGATGGCACCATTGCACTCCAGCCTGGGCAACAAGAGGGAAACTCTGTCTCAAAAAAAAAAAAAAAAAAAAAAAAAAAAAGATATATGTTAGATAATAAGAATTAAACAGAAAAAGGGAATTTGGGGTGGGGGGTTGATTTTAAATAAGGGGCTTAGGAAAGGCCTCTTTTATAAGATAGGCTTTGAGGATAGACCAAAAGGAGGTGAGGGAGTAAGCCTTGATGTATTAGTCCATTCTCCCACTACTGCTATGAAGAAATACCTTAGAGAGTAATTTGTAAAGGAAAGAGGTTTAATTACTCACAGTTCTGCATAGCTGAGGAGGCCGCAGGAAACTTAAAATCATGGTGGAAGGAAAAGGAGAAGCAGGCACCTTCTTCACAGGGTGGCAGGATGGAGTGGGTAGCAGCAGGTGAAATGCCAGATGCTTATAAAACGATCAGATCTCGTGAGACTCACTCACTTTCATGAGAACAGCACAGGAGAATCCGCCCCATGATTCAATTACCTCCTCCACCTGGTCCTGCCTTTGACACGTGGGGATTATAGGGCTTACAATTCAAGGTGAGATTTGGGTGGGGACACAGCCAAAGCGTATCATCTTGGGTATCCTCAGGTGAGGGAATAGATAAATGCAATTATACTGAGGAAGGAGCATGCCTGGTATAGCAAAAAGAAAAACAAAAAACAAAAAACACCAAAAAAACAAAACAGCAAAGAGACCAATATGGTTGGAAAAGAATGAAGGAAAATCTAGTAAAAGATTGTATAGTCAACAAAGCTCAGATCCTGTAGGCTCTATCAGTTTCTGCTAAGTAACAATCACAGAATCTCAAAAGCATACAAGAATAACCATTTATTTAGTTCATGTCTGTGGGTCAGAGATCTAGGCTGGGCGTGCCTACACAGCCCTGCAAAACCTAGTTGGGCTTGTCCACATCCATCTGCAGTTCAGTTTGGGTTGGGCTGAACTAAGCCGGGCTCAGATGAAGCAGCTCTGTTCCACGTGTCTCTCTTCCCTTTCCTGGGACCATCAGACTAATCTTGGCATGTTTTTCTCATGACAGTGGCAGAGATGCAAGAAGGAAAGTCCGTTGCAAAAATACCTTTAAAGCTTTTGGTTGCATGTCTGCTAACATTTCATTGATGTGTCACATGGTCAAGTGACAAGAAGTAGGAAAGTATACTCCATTCATGAATGAAAGGTGACAGAATGAATAGTTCTGAATAGTCACCTAATGTACCACACACACCCTTATAGACGATTATGAGACTGTGGCTCTTACTCTGTGATATGCAAAATTGTTAATGGGTTTTGAGGAGAAATGTGACATGATCAGGTACTGGGTTGAAAGTAGAATGAAGAGAGGAGCAAAAAAGGGAAATGGGAAGATAGGTTTTATATATATATACATATATATATATATATATATATATTTTTGAGACAGAGTCTCGCTCTGTTGGCCAGGCTGGGGTGCAGTGGCACTATCTCAGCTCACTGCAACCTCCGTCTCCTGGGAGGTTGGGCTCAAGCAATTCTTCTGGCTCAGCCTCCCAAGCAGCTGGGATTACAGGTATGTGCCACCAAGCCCAGCTAATTTTTGTTTTTTAGTAGAGACGAGGTTTCACCATGTTGGCCAGCCTGGTCTTGAACTCTTGACCTCAGGTAATCCACCCGCCTTGGCCCCCTAAAGTGCTGGGATTACATGCGTGAGCCACTGTGCCAGGCAGGGAAGATAGGTTATAAACCAGATGAGAGAAGATAGTGTTTTGGATAAGGGCTTTAGTGGTAAAGTTGATAAGAAGTAGTAAGGTTCTGGTTGTACTTTTGACAAAGAGCCAATAGAGTTTGCTGAAGGAAAGTGAATCTGTGGAGGAAAAGGTGGCAGAATTGGGTGGTCTGTTTTGGAAATATTGACTTCGAGATGATTATTGTTCTAATGGAAATATCAAATAAGTACTTAAATATACAAGTATGAAGTTCAGGAGAAATTAAGCCTGGAGATATAGATGTGGGAATTCCTGGTAAATAGATGGCTTTTAAAACCCAGATACTGGTTTAGACCCACTGAGGAACAGACATAGAGGAGAAGAGGCCAAGGCCAGAGCCCTAGGGTAAACTAATTTTGAGAGGTCTGATGGAAGAGGAAGAACCACAAGAAAAGGCTTTAAAAATGGAATTAGTGACGTAGGAGGGATTCTAAGAGTGTGACGTCATGGAAGTCAAGAAGAGAAAATGTTGCAAAAAGAAGCAAGGAGTCAACTTCACTGAAGGCTGCTCAGAGACTAAGTCAGTCAAGAACAGGGCCATTAGATTTGGCAATAGAAAAGACATAGTTGATCCTGATAACAGAAATATTGTGGAGTAGTGCAGATGGGAGTATAGTCAGGAAAATAAAATAAAGGTGTGACGACCACCTCTATAGACCACTGGAATAGAGATGGGGTGGGATTTAGGAAATGCATCCAGAAAACATATCATTTTATTTTGTTATAACAGATACCAGTGGTTGTGGAAATTAATCCGATGGAGGTAAAGAAACTCCTGAAGCAGAGAGAAAAGAGAACTGATGGAGGGGAGTCCTGGAGAAGGTGAGAGAAATTGTTCTCTGCTAGGGGTAGAGCTATTTCATCCATTATAATAGGAGGTGAAAGGTGCATGGATGGGAAAAGGCAAAGAGGTGAAAGGTGCATGGATGGGAATAGGAGAAGACTCCTGCCTGATGATTTATATTTTCTCGATGAATACTTTTTGAAGTTCATGACCTGAGTCAGGGTAAGAGACATGAGAAGCTTGAGGGAAGAGGACTCAGTGTGAAATAGCAAACATCCGGGGAAATGGAGTAGAATTACCAGCGTCCTAAGCACCCTTTTAAAATCTGTGGTCATGAACTTAAAGTGAGACCAGTACACAATTTCCACCTGCTCTGTGCAGGAATGAAGTATTATGAATAGTTTAATTTAGCCACAGTTGGGGTTTTTGTCAGAGAAGCTGAATGAAAGGACAGAGGTGCAGTGTTTTCCAGGGAGTGATTATAATGATGGACCACAGAATCTAAGCCGGACAAGGAAACAAGGAGGGTATGTAAAGCAGGAATGAATTGTGTCCAGTGATAAAAATACTTTTTTTCTAATCTATTTTCAATATCCCCAAAATATCACTAAATTGGATGTGAAAGGTGGTATCAGGTATGCAATTTTTATAGGGTGCTTCATCTTTGCAGGTGTAAAATGAGAAAGGCATTTTTAATATCAGATTTCTCTGACTTTTGAATCTGGAGATGGTTTACTGTCAATAACTGTGAAGGGTTTGAGAGTCTTGCTTTTTCTTTTTAGAGACAGTGTTTCACAGTGTCTCACTCTGTCTCCCAGGCTGGAGTGTAGTGGCATGATCATGGCTCACTGCAGCCATGACTCTGGGGCTCAAGCAATCCTCCCACCTCAGCCTCCCAAGTGGCTGGGACTACACGCATGCACCACCATGCCTGCTTGACTTTTTCATTTTTCATAGAGATGGAGTCTTGCTATGTTGCCCAGGCCGGTCTCAAACTGGGCTCAAGTGATCCTTGTGCCTCAGCCTCCAAAAGTGCTGGGATTATAGGCATGAGCCACTGTACACCTGGCCCTGAGATTCTTTTTTTTTGAGATGGAGTCTCACCCTGTTGCCAGGCTGGAGTGCATTGGTGCGATCTCAGCTCACTGCAACCTCCACCTCCTGGGTTCAGGCATTCTTCTGCCTCAGCCTCCTGAGTAGCTGGGATTACAGGCGCATGCCACCACGTCTGGCTAATTTTGTATTTTTAGTAGAGATGGGGTTTCTCCATGTTGGTCAGGCTGGTCTCAAGCTCCCCACCTCAGGTGATCTGCCTGCCTCGCCCTCCCAAAGTGCTGGGATTACATGCGTGAGCTACTGCGCCTGGCCGAGAGTCTTAAGACTCTCAGTTAATCTCTTATTGTTTTGTGGATGTTGACAAAAGACACAAGACTTTTGGTTCAGAGATGAAGGACTGTATTACTCATGACACAGCAAGCAGCGTAAGTATTAGCATATCTGTGTTGCTTTCCTTTCCCTCCAAGTCCCACAGAGGTGACAAGATGGGCATAGTGAATGCTGCAGACACATTGGGCTTGTGTCACAGCTGAGGAACCAAAGGCCCATAACTTTTTGAGCAAGTAGCAAGCACTGTAGCAGGCAGCAAACAAGCCAGGCCTCCTCTGCCCAGAGAGTGAGCAGTTACACTGAAGTCATGCTGTGGTCACCTTGACCTACTTAGTTGTCTATGGGACTAGCTACAGAAATTGCTCAGAATTGGGAGACAGATGAGTCCTGTGGCCTGGCACACTCAGCAAGAATGTGCAAGACCACCCAGGGCTCATGGGGAGCTGCCTGTCCCCATAGTTTTAATACTTTGGAAAGGGGAAATAAATTATGAACAAACTTAATAGTTCTTATTTTAATAATTTAAACCACAAGACTTATTCCTTTATATGTATTTTTTAAGATATATTTTCTTTTTTTAACTTAATCCCAAATATGATAGTATCAACATATATTTTCAAGACCATCCTTATAACTATGCCAGTAAAAATGTCCAAGCTTATTTCTGAAATGTTTAATAAGAAATATAAACAAAACCACATGATTATATATGTGTGTGCATGTGCGTGTGTGTGTGTGTGTATATATATATATACATACACACATATATACTGGTTTATTTCCATTATTTATTAAAATTGATCATTTCCTAAAGATGTTTGAGTACAGGGTAAACTATATTCTGATCCATTTTCCCATTTTTTTCACTGGATTTTTTTCCTACAACAAACATAATAGAGAAACTGAATGCAGATTAGTAACTAGATTGCATTGAAACTAGGAAGAATAGGAATGAGCTTCCTTTTTCTTTTGTTGAGACAGAGTCTCGCTCTGTTGCCCAGGCTGGAGTGCAGTGGCACAATCTCTGCAAACTACAAACTTTGCCTCCCAGGTTCAAGCAATTCTCCTGCCTCAGCCTCCTGAGTAGCTGGGATTACAGGTGGGCACCACCACATCCAGCGAATTTTTGTATTTTCAGTAGAGACGGGGTTTCACCATGTTGGTCAGGCTGGTCTCAAACTCCTGACCTCAGGTGATCTACCCGCCTCGGCCTCCCAAAGTGCTGGGATTACAGGCATGAGCCACCGCAGCCGGGTGAGTTTCCTTTCTTAATCAAAAAGCTTTCCGTCCTGTTAGAAGCACTTGAAAACCCTTACCATCAAAAAACAGCATGAAATTTTGAGTATCCCTTAAGGATTCTTTGACACTCCAAAGGAAAAAAAATCAGTGTGACTACATTTTTTTAGGTTTCCTCTGTCCTGAGTCTCCAGGGGGCTGACTGCTGATGAACTAACTTAGCTGCTTACCCTTAGAGCAAACGCGTTTGCTTAAAGCCTGGACATCAAAGAGAGTAGGGGAAGATGATCTTTAATTCAGCTGTCTTTAATTTTCTCTCACTCTGTTGAAGTCTCACCAGGTTCTTTTTTTTCCTACACTGTGCCAGAAACACTCCCTGCTTAGGGACTTTGCGTTGGCTAGTCCTTCGGTAGGAAGCATGCTGCGTCCAGAGATCCTCAGCTCACTCCCTCTCTGCCTGCAGGCTTTTGCTTAAATGTCCCTCAAGGAAGCCTACGTAGACCACCCTACTTAAAATATCAACCACCCCCCCCAACCCTTCCCCGGCACTCTTCATCTTTACCCTGCTTAATTTTTCCTTATAACGTATCTTCTAATATTCTATATCAATTTTATTTATGATGTGAACAGAGTATGCTTCTGTTTCTTGCCGAACCCGCAGTGCCTAAGATGTGTCTAGCACAAAGTAAGTTCTCAGTAAATATCTGAATGAATGAAAGAGTGAGCATATTCCTAATAAAAAAGAAAATGCAAACTTAAGAGCTGTTACTAAATTTTACAACTGGAACACCTTAGTTAATTTCGTCATTGTTTCAGACAATAGATTTCAAACTTTTGGAAATGCCCTAAGGAGAGCCTAAATGCATTGCTATCTTATCTTCTTGCCATGCTCATTTAGCATCTCTAAAGTCCAGTGGTCCTGAAAATGAGCTCTTCAATTCAGGATATGCCAAATGATCCAAGAAAGAGCCAGGTGGATGAGTCCTGTGTTTTTGTTCAGAAACATAAAAGTGAAATATATTAAAAAAAAAAAAAAGGGGGGGGGTAGAAGGGATTGTTTGGCATTAAGATAGGTGAAAATGGGAAAACAGGACCTGTCTGCATTATTGTTAAGACTGGGATAAACTGAATAGCACAGTACTATCTAAAGAATCTTCTGTGATTATGGAAATATTCTATATCTGTATAGTCCAATATGATAGCCACTAACCACAGGTGACTAATAATACTTGAATTGGGGCTAGTATGGTGGGAGAATTTATTTTTGAAATTTATTTAATTTTAATTAAATAGCACATGTGGCTAGTGCTATTTAATGACACATATTGGGTAATGCAGGAATAGACTATGCCTCTGTTGTAAATTAGAGTGGGCAACATCTTTATGTCTCAGAGTGATCCAGCTATCATCACTCTACTCCTTTAACTTCACAATGTTTCCATTACTATTCAGGAAAACATTTCAAAAAATGTAAACGCAAAGACTTAGGCTAGGCAGACGGCATTTGGAAAGTGTCTCAATTGTAGGTGAGGTCTGAAATTTTAGTTTAACATAACCTCTTCATTACTAATTTTGTTGACTTTTCCAAAATGTAAAAATATTCTCAAAACCATTCCTACTTCTGTAATATAATATGTAATTATTTTAATCCACATATCCACTCTTCTTATGTATATAAATGTTAACGTATAAAATTGCAGAACAGTCCAAAGTTCATGTAAATGTAAACTTGCTGGCACAGAAAAAATACAAATAATTATAGCCAGGCTTACCTTGTGTGAAGAGATGGGTGAGGGTGGGTAGGGGGAGCAGAGGTAGAACTTTAGCAAACTAACAGCAGGATGCATCTAACCTGTTAAGTGTGCCCACCAATAATGGAGACTCTTCAACTTTTAAAACGTGTCCTTTAGAGGAGGCTAGCTTGCCATATTCTGGCTTGTCTCATGAGTTAAGACAAATCACAGACAGAGGAGAATAATGAATTGAAGTCTACAGAATAAAGTGCTAATGTAATGGTTATGAAAGAGATCTCAGTCAATATTCTCTTTCTCTGTAATATTACATTTTGCAGGTACCTTGTGTGTGTATATAGAGCAATAGATACTAAATTGGTCAGCCACCTGGAATATATGTTAAATGACACTAGTAAAGTTGTTCTTATTACTAAAATTGATTGGATTCCATTACGTTTTAATGTCTCCCCAATTTAAATCTCTAGACTATGTAATACATCTTGTCAAACGCTCCTGACATATAGATACCTGCTGCACAAGGAAGAATGCCATACATTAATCAACGAGTCAACTTAGCAAATCATCATTTTAGATTTTATAATTTTTTTTTTGGAATTTCACACAGAACACACGTTTCACTCTGTAACCTAAAAATGTTTATGATAATTTAAACTAAATTCATGCCATTTTATAGAACACATAGTATTGCATACAGGCAATTTTCCACTATCTGTGCCCCTGGAAGAGGCAGAGCCACAGATGACTTAAAACAGAATTTTAAAGCTCTTTTAATGCTAATCCAAATCACTGGTATTTGACTTAAGATGCATTTTATTTTTTAACTTTTTCACTGCATTTTGCTTAGGCTTATATTAATTATTTTGTGGCCCAAAAGCTTGACAAATGTCAGGGCTAAGGGTGTCTGGAATTAAAAGTGGGAAATTAAATTACCGGTAATTGAAAGTTGACCATTTAAAATGTGCTTATAAACCCATCATCAGGAGGATTCTCTAAGAACTGTATA
Source organism: Macaca thibetana thibetana (assembly GCF_024542745.1). Classification (NCBI taxonomy): domain Eukaryota; kingdom Metazoa; phylum Chordata; class Mammalia; order Primates; family Cercopithecidae; genus Macaca; species Macaca thibetana. The sequence goes on along the minus strand of NC_065583.1, from coordinate 100,234,122 downwards.
CAAGAGGCTGCTGTTTCTTCAATGGATTTCGACCAGCCACCAAGATTTCCAGCAAAGTAAGGAAGGATGCTAGCAGAAATATGGTTAAAGTAAGATACCTGTTTCAAAAAGAAAGTACAATATTTTAATTTCTTATTGACTTGGAGCTTTTTCAAGCAAGGATCTGAGTCTTGCTGGTGTAGGGGAGACTAAGACCCTAATCTTCTGGGGTACCATCTGGAATAGATGATCTGAAAGGATGACCTTAGGATTCCCATAGTGTGGACACAAATTACAAGATTACAATTAATTAGGACATTGGGTAAATTAAGAGATTTTTCTCTATCTGGCAGAGCCAATTAATCACAGATGTTTCATCAAACTTACAATGCATGAGCTGCTGTCAATAGCATGGATGAGAAATCCGGCACATATGATTTCACTTCTGATGTACTGTGGAGACGGGGGCACCGACGGCAAAATGACCGACTTCACTGCCACTGTGTAAGTGTTACTGAAAGAAGACATTTTCTAAGCTCTTGTGAGAAAATAAAGAATAGTTGTTAGAAAATAAATCCCTATAGTTAACCCAACTTATTTATACAGGTAGAAGTGAAACTATGAAGGCCCAGATCTTCTAGATGAGTGGTCTCATCAGAAAACACTCTCTAGGCTACATTCAAGGTAGGAAATAGTGTTTTCTGCCTTAGAATTGCATATACAATGCTTTGTGTAACTCCATGAAGCTGGAGTCAACCACCAACTGCAGTTTTATTGTGCCCTACAGGGTTGTAATTTCAGCCTCTTTTCCTTTTTAAATTAAAAAACAGGCCGGGCGCAGTGGCTCATGCCTGTAATCCCAGCACTTTGGGAGGCTGAGGCCGGCAGATTACCTGAGGTTGGGAGTTCGAGACCAGCCTGACCAACATGGAGAAATCCCATCTCTACTAAAAATATAAAATTAGCTGAGCATGGTGGCGCATGCCTGTAATCCCAGCTACTTGGGAGGCTGAGGCAGGAGAATCGTTTGAACCCGGGAGACAGAGGTTGCAGTGAGCTGAGATTGTGCCATTGCACTCCAGCCTGGGCAACAAGAGCAAAACACCATCTAAAATAATAATAATAATAAAAACAATACCCATCGTTGTTAAAAGAAAAACTCTCAATAATAGAGAACCCTGTAGGCTACAAAATAAAAATCTTCCTCCAGTCCAATTGCACTCCCATGCTATACTCCACCCTAGAAGTGACCACTCTTAACATTTTATTGTATAAAAATAAATGTATAAGAATGACATTTATATAAGCAAATGCACACAAAATTTTTTACATAAATATCATTTTACAAATATCGACTACAATTTGATTTTTCATCTAGCAATAAATCTTTGGAGGTGTTTCTCTATCAGTCCCATTATAGCTGTTTCATCCTTTTTAATGATGGTACAATACTTTGTAGTATGGATCTACCATAATTTATAAGATGGATTTTCCATTTGTTTCTAATATCTTTTGACATAATAAATGATATGACACTGAACATCTGTTAATACTCACATGTGTGTGGGATTATTTGGGACACTTCCTCTTAGAAGCTAGCTGCCATGCTCTGAGCAGTTCAGTGTAATGGAAAAACCATATCTGGGTCCTCTGATCGACAGCCCCAGCTGACAGCCAGCCATGGTGGATGTCTAGCACAGTCAAGCCTTGCTGAATTCTAAACCAATTCCCGGTGTCTTATTTGGCTTTCACTGCATTTTTACTAATCATGGTATGTTTCAAAGGTTTACTGAATACCAGTTTTACATCTACATAGGAAAAGGAACTATTTTAGGATTCTTGCATTGTACTTTGCAAACAGCTGGCACTTAATAGATGACTTAATTTTTAAAATAAGAGCTAAAGATTCATCTAGGTATAATTCAAATGAACATAATTCAAGAGCAGAAATATCTACACAGACTTACTTATTTTCACATCAACTTTTTTTTTTTTTTTTTTTTTTTTTTTTTTGAGACGGAGTCTAGCTCTGTCGCCCAGGCTGGAGTGCAGTGGCACCATCTCGGCTCACTGCAAGCTCCACCTCCCGGGTTCACGCCATTCTCCTGCCTCAGCCTCCCAAGTAGCTGGGACTACAGGCACCCACCACCATGCCCAGCTAATTTTTTGTATTTTTAGTAGAGATGGGGTTTCACCGTGTTAGCCAGGATGGTCTCGATCTCCTGACCTCGTGATCCGCCCGCCTCAGCCTCCCAAAGTGCTGGGATTACAGGCTTTCACATCAACTTTTAATTTCTATCCTATACTATGAAATAGTGATAGAACACTTGAACTGCATATACTCACCCATCCTTGAGAGGTTTTCTTCGTGATATGAGTACTACCAAGTCTTTGGGTTTGTCATCATTCAGCACAGGACAGGTGATGTGACACAGCTGATCATCTTCACTCACCCAGTCTATGACTTCACAGGACCTGTGTATATAGAACAGTGAAAAGCAGCTACACTTTCTACCTGGTAAGGCATTCACTTCCTTTATTTGCTTATATAATCTTATTATTGGTATCCTTATTTGCCCCTTCAGCTCACCTAATCATCCCCCTAAAAGCCAGCATTATTGCTCAAGTCTGTCCTTAGAAGAGCTCTTTGAGGCTGGGCACAGTGGCTCATGCCTGTAATCCTAACACCTTGGGAGGTCGAGGTGGGAGGATCACTTGAGGCCAGGAGTTCAGGACCAGCCTGGGCAAACTTGCAAAATCTTATCTTTACAAAAAAAATTTTTTTAAATTAGCTGGGTGTGGTGGTGCATGCCTGTAGTCCCAGCTACTCGAGGGGTTGAGGTGGGAATATCACTTGAGCCTGAGCGGTTGAGGTTGCAGTGATCCATGATTGTGCCACTGCACTCCAGCTTGGGTGACACAATGAGATCCTATCTCAAAAAAAAAAAAAAAAAGCCACAACAAACAAACAAAAAACACAAGAGCTCTTTGATCAGAAGGAATAATTCTGCAAGTGATAGAGGATGGTGGCCATCTGACTTCAAGTTCATAATTCTCGATACTTCAGTGAAAGGCATTGAGCTGTTTTATACAAAATTATTTTTCTCTAGGATCAAGGAAAACATTGTGAGGACGCGTAAATCATATAGTCAGTCCAAGAAGGATTGTTTATATAGATAAAGAAATATGGCATATTGGAAACAGCACTAGCTTTGGAGTCTTTTGACTCCCAGATTGCCACTTACTCGCTACATAAGTTGCATTAGGCAAGTCATTTTATTTTTTCATCTACAAAATTTAGATAATGATACGTGGGGTTACTGCAAGGATTCAGTGAAAACACCTGGCATAGTACCTGAATCATAGTAGATGTACAAGAAAAGTTAGTTGAATAAGAATTCATTCATTCATTCCATTTGTTCAACTTCAATTTGGCCGGAATGTCAAGTGACAGAGAATAGTGGGAGAAACATTTTTAAAGCATTAACACCAAAGTTTAGGCATTGTTATTCCTAAAAGCTTTGTACTGGTAGAGTATCTACTAAACTGATGCAAGAAAATTGAGAAGTGTTCCTCTTCTCTCAGAATGATTTATTGTGATAGCATTAACCATGACGTATCATTCTGATATGGGAGGTGGGCAGGGAAGTGTTGGATAGAGAAGGGAAGGGTCACTGGTGAGGGCTCCACCCTCAAGCCTGTGCCCACGGACCTAAATGAGGACAGGCATTTCTGTTGTCACACCCCAAAAGTTACCTTTTGGCCACCACACCCCACACCCTGTGCCCATAAAAAACCCGAGACCCTAGCGGGCACATCCAGCCTAGCGGGCTGGATGTTGAGAGGAACAGAAGAGCACACCGCCAGACACCAGCAGACGCTGGCAGGCCATTGATAGTGGAAAGACATGGAATTCGGTCAGGGGTGGTCAGAGGAGAGTCTGGTGGCTGGGCAGCCTGACTCCAGAAGAAGACCACCTTCCAACTCCATCCTCCTTCTGGCTTCCCATCCATCTCGCTAAGAGCAGCTTCCACCACTCAAAACCTTGCACCCGTCCTCCAAGGCCACGTGTGAGCCATTTTTCCCAGTATACTAAGGCAAGAATCCAGGATACAGAAAGCTCTCTGTCCTTGCGATAAGGCAGAGGGTCTAACTGAGCTGATTAACACAAGCTGTCTGCAGACAGCAAAACTGAAAGAGCACATCACAATACACACCCACTGGGGCTTCCGGAGCCATAAACACTCAACCCTAGATGCTGCCATGGGGTTGGAGCCCAAAAAACGCTCCCCGCGACTTAAGCACCTGCATGATCCCTCTAGGGGTTTGAGCAGCACGAAGAAACAAGCCACACCCCTCTCGCAGGCCCTACCAGGAGGATAAGGGAACTCCTCCCATTTAAACTCTAGCATCTGTGCAAATGTAACACATGACCTTAGAGATGTTTCACTTTAGTGGTATTAAATCATCTATTACATGGTATTTCTAAATCTCTATCACAGTGAGTTTTAGAAAATTTAAAGATGAGCCTCTATCTTGTCAAGATTAGGAAACGCTTAACATAATAGGAAGCCCATCTCACCAACCCTTCCATGTCAACAAGGTGGCCATGAAGCCCTGTGGGGTGCTATAGCCAAGGTGGCTGGGCCTCAGTGCAGCTGGTCCCCATCAGTGCAGTTGGCAGGGTGCACATCTCTGTACTGTGTTCCAGGAAAGGGCCGGGAGTGGAGGAGATTGGATTAGGGATGCAGGAGACAGGGAGTAGCAGGAGTAGGAGATGTAGGCTAATACGAACAGGGACATCATCAAGAGGGGGAGCAGGAAGGCATGCCTTTCACCTTGGGGCTCGCACAGCTTGCTGTCTTAGCTTCTCACCAGGGAGGGTTGCTTCACAGAGAAGTAAGGAACTGCCAATGAAATATTGAGAGTAGGCAGGACAAGTGGATAATCACTTCCTCAAGAGCAATGAGGTTGCATATTAAAGTAGAAGAGTGTAAAATTCAGAGCATGACAGACTTGGGTTCCAATTTGGGTTCCATCACTTTATTGTCTGTGCAATCTTGGCAAGTCTCAGAACCTCTTAAATGGAAATAATATCGACCTTGAAGTTACTGGTAGAATTACAATAGATGTGGGTAAAGCAGGTCAACTCAATATAGGTGATAAGTGAGTATAATTTTTGTTTTGTGTCTCTCAATATCACCTGATGCAGTATTCTGTCCACAGCAAACTTTATTTTTATTTTAATTTTTGACAGGGTCTCCTGTGTTGCCCAGGCTAGAGTGCAGTTGTGTGATCTTGGCTCACTGCAGCTTTGACCTCCCAGACTCATGCAATCCTCCCACCTGGGCCTCCCAAGTAGCTAGGACTACAAGCATGCACCACCATGTCCAGTTAATTTTTGTGTATTTTATAGAGAGGCTTTCACCATGTTGCCCAGGCTGGTCTTGAACTCCTGGGCTCAACTATCCACCTGCCTCAGCCTCACAAAGTGCTATGCCCGGCCAAACTTTTAAAAATACTCTTTAAACAATGGGTCACACATTGGACAGTGGAGATGGACTGCAATATGGAGATCATCTTTTACATGATGTCAAGGTTGATTGAGAAAAATTTTTAAGTTTGTTCTTACACACAGTGGGGGTCCCACAAAGGTCGCTTTGTAAAGTCAGACAAGAGACGATAAGCCAAATGTGCTGGACTTCCCACGTGCTTTTCAACCCAAACAGATAAAACATCATGCTCTTCCAGAGTATATATTTTTATCTAAAAGACAACAAAAAAATTACATTACAAAAGAAAACTGATGCTTTTACTTTAGAAACCATACGCATATATATGTAGTCAAAGACCAATTGCACTAACTAAGGCATCTTATTTCCTGGATGAAATTGAAGCCCCATGGCAATTTCTCTTCAAATACTGGGATATCTAGAGGTCTGTCCAGGATGCTGTAGTCCCGTGTCCTCTAAACAATATGTGACTTGAGGGTGGGCTATTTAATTATTGCACAACAGTTTTTTTTTTTTCTCATGAAAAATGTAAAAACCTAGACCTTTCTCTCCTTGTCTCTTTGTGATGGTTCCCTGCCTCTACTGAGGAAAAAAAAGAAAATATCACCAGACTGCTAGGCAGGTCAGCACCTCATCTCCCTCAAGAGAGCGGAGTCAAGGCTATAGCTTAGGACACTTTCCCAGGATGTCAGACATGTCTTCAAGTGGGCCGAGGGGATCCAGGAACTGAGTCAACCACCTCTAGAACCATCTCAGCCTCTCAGCAGGGCCCCTGGAGCACCATATTTCCTCAGCACAAAGCATCCTTTCATTTCTGAATCACTGTGGCTGGATCATCCTTCTGAACGGCCAGTTCCTGGTTTCCTAATGCACATTATTCCTTAGGTAAGAGGAGGCATGCCTTGGGGAGCCATTTGACATATACTTAAGCATGAATGCATCCCGTGCTACTCTCAGCTTTTCTTCCACTGTGTTTTTGACAATAATCAGAGATGTGTGTTCAGCTAAGAAAACATTTCTATCCTTCCCATTTTCTTTTCTCTTTCAGGGTACTTTGAAAAGCTAGTGTTGAAATATGCTACCTTATAACCATTCCCATGGCAACAAGCTGTGAGAAAACAAACAAATACGGGGTTAGGACTTCACCGCAGGAATCAAGCAGATGGAAAAAAATCAGGCTGTAAAGGAGAAACCTTTATTTAAATATAAATATTATCAATAAGAGAATGAAGAAATGAGAAATTAACTACAAGCAGCTCAGACACAAGTGATTATTTGCTTATATCATTTAACCTCTCCAACTGAACTTGCTTCCAAGCTTCCCTTTAAATCCAGCCTGCAAAGGAAGACATGATCGAGGCTGTCAGCACTTACCAAACACCAAGAAAACTACAGATGGGGCTCCAGGTGGCTGGTGAGACTCACCCTACTTAGCATGGGCATGCCTAACTTTGCCCCCAGCACAGGGGGAGTTGAAGGAGGTTCGTTGGTGTATATCCAGAGAAATTATCAGATTTATCAGTCATCCAATCAGTGCTTGGTGGGCAAGTGGCTCTAGGATGGGCTGCTGGGGCTCTGCAATCTCAGAGGAGCTGAGGGCAGGTGGCCAGGGTGAACTCCATAGTGCCAGTCCTATTCTGGCCTTGGGTCAGCCATGCTCCATTCTGGTGGAACGAGATGGAGTGGGATGCAATATTGTGCTGAGCACTTATTAAGAGTTGAATTATGTCTCTACCCTTCCACCCCCAAATTCATGTGCTGTAGTCCCAACCTCCTCTACCTCAGAATCTGACCTTATATGGAAATAGGGTTCTTGCAGATGTAATTAGTCAAGATGAGGTTGTACTGTGGTAGGATGGACCCCTAATCCAATATGACTGGCATCCTTGTTAAAAAGGGACATTGGACATAGACATGCTTACAGGGAGAACACATGTGATGACAAAGGTAGAGATCCAGCGATGTTTCTATAAGCCAAGGAGTGCCGAAGACTGCCAGAAAATTACCAGAAGCTAGGAGACAAGCATGGAACAGATTGTCCCTCACAGGCTCAGAAAGAAGCAACCCTGTTGACATCTTGGTCTCAGGCTACCAGCTTCCAGAACTGTGAGACAATAGATTTCTACTGTGTCCACTACCCAGTTTGTGGTCCTCTGTTATAGCAGCCCTAGGAAATGAATACAGCACTTTCCTAGGTGGCTGCTCCTCAGGCTGCAGTCACATGCTTCTGCTTCCTATCATGGAGCCAAATCAAACATCAAGCTAAGTTGTAACCACCAATGAATTCTGCCCTTACAGAGCTCACTTGACTTATGCAATGTCAGGTACAGTACTGGATGAGCAAATTCGATTTTGATCTTTCCCCTAGAAGGTGAGGGAAGCAGAAAGTCCCCATTGCCCTGCTGTCTAAATCAATGATATTGATGCAAACAAAGCAGACAAAGAAATGCAGTAGTTAGTTTTGGTTCTCTTTAAACCCTGCTAAGAAAGACCAGCTTTTGCTTAGTGAAAAAATTTTCCAGGAACAGTTCTCCAAGAATATGAATTACCTTTCACACTTGGGAATATAGAGATTCAATTTATTTATTTATTTATTTGTAACCAACTGATATGGTTTGGATTTGTGATTTCAGCCAAATCTCATGCCAAATTGTAATCCCCAGTGCTGGAGCAGGGACCTGGTGGGAGGTGACTGGATCATGGGAGTGAACTTCCCCCTTGCTGTTCTTGTGACAGTGAGTTCTCATGAGATCTGGTTGTTTGAAAGTGTGTGACACCTCACCCTCTCTCTTCCTCCTGCTCTAGCCATGTAGGACGTGCCTGCTTCCTCTTTACCTTCTGCCATGATTGGAAGTTTCCTGAGGCCTCCCCAGCCATGCTTCCTGTGCAGGCTGTGGAACCGTGGGCCAATTAAACCTCTTTTCTTTAACAATCACCCAGCCTCAGGTAGTTCTTTATAGCAATGTGAGGATGAACTAATACACCAACTCAAATGTTTTCTTTATCATTTGATGGTTGGAGAATTTTATTCTATGAAATGAAGCTTAAAGCAAGCAGGCTGAAAATCTGCTGGAGCTTGCTAACATTTTATTAGTGATATCTTTTTTTTTCATTTTAATAAGATCCTTTTTGAATTTGAATTTGAATGTGTTATACAAATAGTATAAGAGGGCTTTCAATCCCAACACTTTGGGAGGCCAAGGCTGGCAGATCGCCTGAGGTCAGGAGTTTGAGACCAACCTGGCCCACATGGTTATACCCTGTCTCTACTGAAAATACAAAAATTATCCAGGGGTGGTGGCACATGCCTGTAGTCCCAGCTACTTGGGAGGCTGAGGCATGAGAATCCCTTGAACCCGGGAAGGGGAGTTGCAGTGAACCGAGATCACGCCACTGCACTCCAACCTGGGAAACAGAGTGAGACTCTGTCTCAAAAAAACAAACAGTACAAGAGGAAACAACTAAAAATTTGAGAATTTTTGTGCCATCTATTGACAAATATGTTTTGAAGACTACACTGTGGGAAAGAGGGCAAAAGTGGTTTTTACAGAAGCCTAGGGGAGCCTTCATTTTCCTTGGAGGTATCTGGAGATGACCACGGGGGCCAAGTGGGTGGGGGTCGGAGAGGCAGAGCTCTGGGCCCAGCCCTCCCCCAGCTCCATGAGACTAGCTCCCCTCTGGTCTGTTTCCCATACTAGGGATCTGTCCTGTGTAAAGGTTTTCAGGTGGTTCGTGTCATTCTGGCTTTCTCCACAATTTTCCCAGTACATCCCCAGGTCTTCCTTAAATAAAAAACTACTCTTGTCAGGCCAGTCTCCTACTCAATGCTAATTTCCACCAGGAGAACTTGGCGCAAACTACCTACTGCCTAGAAAGCCCTATTTCTCCCTCAGCAATCCCAATCCTGACACTGTCTTCAAGGAGGTAAGAATGGCCTCCTCTCTGAAGTTCTCCCAATATAACTGTCTTCTCTTACTTGGAATTGCCTGTAAGAGCTGACTTTTATGGTTTAAGCACTATAATCTCTCACTTGTTAATAAACAACCTTATAATTATTCTTCAGCTGTTTCATGTACCTTTGTGATGTTTCCAAAATACACATTTTGCTCCTTGTATTAATACTACAATTAATTCTATCATTACACATGAAACATGAAATGAATTAAAACCATAAGCCCTATCCAATTTCATCACACATACTACAATCTTAGATTTTTACCATCTAATTTATATTGAAAACCTGGAAAAAACATGTTTTGGTTTTTTTTTTCTAGAGATGAGATCATTTTATGCTGCCCAAGCTGGCCTCAAACTCCTAGGCTCAAGCAATCCTTCTACCTCAGATTCCCAAGTAGCTGGGACTACAGGTGGATGCTGTCAGACCCGGCTTTGAGGAAAGTATGACTCTTTTTTTTTTTTTTTTTTTTATACAGGGTCTCACTCTGTTGCTCAGGCTAGAGTGCAGCGGCACAATCTCAGCTCACTGCAACCTCCGCCTCCCAGATTCAAGTGATTCTCATGCCTAAGCCTCCCCAGCAGCTGAGATTACAGGTGCCCGCCATGACACCCGGCTAATTTTTTATTTTTAGTAGAGATGGGGTTTCACCATGTTGGTCAGGCTGGTCTTGAACTCCTGACCTCAAGTGATCCACCCACCTCGGCCTCCCAAAGTGCTGAGATTACAGGTGTGAGCCACTGCGCCTGGCCAGAAAGTATGATTGTTTTCTGTTTTGTTTTGTTTTTTTGACATGGAGTCTCACTCTGTTGCCCAGGCTTGAGTGCAGTGGCACGATCTCAGCCCACTGCAACCTCTGCTGCCCAGGTTCAAGCAATTCTCCTGCCTCAGCCTCCCAAGTAGCTGGGATTACAGGTGTCTGCCACTGCTCCTGGCTAATTTTTGTAGTTTTAGTAGAGACAGGGTTTCAGCATCTTGGCTAGGCTGGTCTTGAACCCCTGACCTTGTGATCCACCTGCCTCAGCCTCCCAAAGTGTTGGGATTACAAGCATGAGACACTGCGCCCAGCCCAAAAGTATGATTCTTAACAGACAACTGTGTTGTAAGAATTATTCAACTAAAAGGTGACAGAAAAAATTAGAGTCATATTTTGAAATTAAAAACATATAAGCTGTAAAACGTGGGAGAGAAGAGGATAATTCTTCAAAACCATTTTTTATCAGATTTTTAAAATCAGATTTTCATCATGAGTATATTCTTTAAAGGAGAAATTCAAATTCAATGGAAATAATGTAAGAATATTTCTTTAACTATACAATATCCTCTAGTAACTATTTACATAATAATTGAGAATTAGTCATTGATAGCTCTCCCACAACACTAGCAAATTTATTTGGGTATGCTTTGGGCCACACCCTCCCAAGAACTGAAGTTATAATATATTCTACGACTTCACTAAATATGTTCTTTCACTCTATTCCAGACATGAATTTGTTTTTTCCACTGCTGCTCATGAATGCTCAGATCCCAGCAATGATGAAAGAAGCAGGTTTTATAATAGTGAAAGAAAACAAAGTAGTGAAGCATCTTTTATGAGAGATAAACAAATGCATTAGTTAAACCTGTGTTTCTGCATCACTGAACCAGGCAAAACAGAAACTTCACTGGATCCAAATGGGATAAGGAAGACCTTTAAAGGATTTAACAGTGAGGACAAATAAATCATAAAAGGAAACAACCAAAAACAAAACATTCAGAAGAGGTCAAAGTCAGAGTTGAAAAGAATCAATGAAGTAGCATCTGAATTTACTTAGATTTTAAGGTAAAGTAACAATATAATTTATCATTCAAACTGGAACACCAAGACACTGTTAATAATTATGATGGGACAACAGGTGTAAGCCAGAACTGTCCCAAGAAAATCAGGACACACGGTCATCCTATTTCATAGGCTGCTGCTTCACTGATGATGAAAATCAGTGCATACTGAAATATGAACGTAGCCAAAGTGCTGGCATTAGTGAGCGTCTCTGAAGTGCTAGGCGCTCCTGTGGTCTGGGTGTAATGGTGAGCAGATCGGCCCTCAGAGAGCTTACAGTCTAGTTCACGTGGGCATGACCTTCCGAGGGTCTCCTAATAAACCTCTGAAATTAAATAAAATTAAGATCCAAATGATGTATGTCTCTTTAAACCTGATGGCATGCAAAACACTGTAACAGGTCCTAAGAGAGATACAAAGAAGTCGAGACAAAGCCTCTTTCTTAAGAGGTTTATAATGTACTTAGGGAAAGAAGATCATGTGTAAGCATGTGTAAAAAGTTAAATTTCCATGTAAGGCTTAAATATTAATTTGAGGTAGCTGGGGAAGAAATGTCATAAGGTAGTGTATAATTAATTGAAAAATTGTTTATTTATTTATTATTTTTAGAGACAGAGTCATGCTCTATTGCCCAGGCTGGAATGCAATGATGTGATCATAGCTCACTGGAGACTGAAATGCCTGGGTTCAAGTGATCCTGCCACCTCGACCTCCTGGTCAGCTAAGACTGCAAGTGTCTGCTACCACAGCTGGCTGATTTTTAATTTATTTGTAGAGATGGGGTCTCATTATTTTGCCCGGGCTTGTATCAAACTCCTGGCCTCAAGGGATCCTCCTGCCTTGGCCTCCCAAAGTACTAGGATTAGTACGTGAGCCAGCACACTCGGCCAAAAAAATTAATTTTAAAGAAGTCATGACTAAAGGAGTTACTAGAAAAAGAAGTTCCTAAGTCAAGTGTGGCAGGAGAGGCTTTATGGAGAAGCATCTGTCCTGATCTAGATCAGGTGGGATTTGGGTAGATGGAGAAGAGAAGGAGGGAGAGACGGGATGTGAGAACCTAAGCTCAGAGGTAGGAGCATGTGGGGCATATTTGAAGGACTCCAAATCAACCAGCTTGTAGAGACTGGGCTGAAAAGATGGTTGCCTCTTATAAACAGTTTCCTTAAAAGGGTTTTTTTTTTTTTTTATCTTAAAAGCCGCCGTAGAAGCAGTAGAACCACCACCACCACCAAAGCTTTCATTTGTGATGGGCAATGGACTATGCAAATACCTGGAGGTGTCCTACCTTTTCCACAGTGCTGGTAACCTCCCATCCCCTTTTGGCTGCCAATTTTTTGAGGGCCTCCACATTGCTGTCACTCAGGGATGCCTAGAATAGAAATATTTTTATAGCTATGTGTTCAATACATGGATGTGTGATCACATATTTTCTGCTTTAAAAATGGACACTGTTGGAGGAGGTATGTGTTGAGTCCCAGTGATAATGTTGAGTTAAAACTAAACTACAGGCCGGGTAAAGTGGCTCAAGCCTGTAGTCCCAGCACTTTGGGAGGCCAAGGCACGCAGATCACTTGAGGATAGGAGTTCGAGACCTGCCTGGCCAACATGGTGAAACCCCATCTCTACTAAAAATACAAAAATTAGCCAGGTGTTGTAGTGTAAACCTATAAACCCAGCTACCTGGAGGCTGAGGCAGAAGAATTGCTTGAACCTGCCACCTGGAGGCAGAGGTTGCAGTGAGTGAAGATTGCGCCATTGCACTCCAGCCTGGGCGACAGAATGAGACTCTGCCTCAAAAAAACAAAGAAACTAAGCTACAGCTAACATATAATTTTTATCTTGAACCCTTAATTTAGAATTCAGACAAAGTAACTGTATACTTAACAACTGGGTATCTATCATTTTAGTTGGTGTCCTGAGCAAAGACAGACTACCTTTCAGTATGACTGATAATCAACATGTAATAAGTAAACTTGGATTTCTCTTTACATTCAGTGGTTAAAAATATTCAAATGATACTACTTTGTTATTGTTTTTATAAAAATGCAAGCTGGTGGGCACACGTCACGGTGAGATGCCGGATGGGACTGTGCCATGCTTCTGGAACATACCTGACAGCAGAGCATCCTGAGTCTGCAGTTTGGGAACTGTAAGAAGTCAAACAAGGCTCAGCTGCCGACTGGTAAGCAGTAACTGATAGCCTGGTTTCGTTTCATTTTGACATGACTGGCTGATATAATCCACCTTGTCACATAGCCTGTGTAGGCACAACCTAAGCCAGTTAGGCCAGGTGATTTCCATTTTTGTAATGATAAGACTTTTATATGAAGAGCTCCAAATCATAAAACGTCACCTGCTTGCTGATATCCCAGTGTATGCAAAGTGGAACCTCTTCTTTGTGGGAAATAACATATTTCCTGGAAAAAAAATTAAAATGTTAAATGAGAGGTTTTTTTTTCCCTGCATTTAGCACACAACAAAACCATAACACTTTCTTGAACTTCTGTCAGCCATGGATATCAGTGGAACAATGTGGAAGAACTATTTCCATAAGTCAGTAATCAGCCTTTGCGGCCAGGAAAATCAGACCTTCTCTTTTTCTGTTATGTGGGAATAGAGACCCAGAGAGGGGCTCTTATATAATTTGTCAGATTAGCGAAGACTCCATAAAATCATTACACCTTATGTTCCTTACCTGCCTAGGCGAATTCTCTTGCGTGCAATAGCTCCCCGATAGCGTCTAAAATCATCCTTTAATCAAAAACAAAATCAAATAAAATAAAATAAATCTCTACTATCTTAGTGGTATAATCCTTAAGTATCCTTCTCGTAAATCAGTCAAAAGGGCTAACTGGGATGTGGCATCTCTCCATGAAGTCAGAGCCTCTGTGCTGAATCCACAAAGGGCAGTTGCACTGACAAAGGTGTAATCCTTCCAGTTATTTTCTTCCTTTTTCAAAAGTGGAGATTATTAACATTTCTATTACCAGAATTGTACTCAATTCTCACTACAGAGTTTTTAGAAAAAATTAACATTGGCAATCAGGTAATTTCGGGATGAGGGAAAGATATGGTTCCCATGAACGTGGCACAGCATCAAGAGCTAGAGGTAAGGAAGCGAGAGAAGAGACCCAGAAATAGGACACAGAAGGTGACATCCTACCCACGGCAGTGTGTGGCCCAGTAGAGGTGAGGTCTTCAGGGCTTCCATTATTTGAACAAATGATCAGAGTGCTCGGAGGGGGGAAAGGAAAAGAAAAAAGCCCACTTCACTTTGTGATGCTGAAAAGAGAAAAAAACCAAAGGCAAAGAGCCAAAGAGGTTGTTGCTGGTGGCGGGAGATTCTGGGTAGAGCTCTCTATTCACAGGTCTGGCTATTGAACCTCGTGTGATAATAACTGACCTTTGAAATGGGTTGAATTCTGGGAAATGTGATGAGATTTTCCTTATCATCAGCAGCATTGTAAATGAGAAAAGCACTGTTGATGTGACGCCCTCGGCCCTCAGCCCATTCCTGACAGTCAAAGGCCTCCACGCGAACTCCAACTTCAACACTGTGAAGGATGACACAGGGTGGTGGGCAAAGAGGATCTCGACCCATTAGGCCCTCCTTGCCCACTGCCGCCACCTCCTCCAAGCAACAGGAGGATAAGGGCCTGGGTTTTCTTCTTTGTTATCAGCAAATCTGTGCAACTATTAACATCCATTTTCAGGTCAATGGGCTGCTTTTTACAAGCCCCTAAGAGCATTTCCATTTTACTTCCCCACTTTCAAGTGGGAAAAAGGCCAGGAAGGGCTTTATAAACATTCATGAACGTATTGTGGCAATGTGGGGGAGGGCTTAAATTGTGCCAAAGTTAAGTTTTCTTCCCTAAAATCAATAATTATGTAATTAAAAAAATAAACACTGCAATTAGATAGGAAACACAGATACTCTTTTCACATTTAAAAAGAAAAAAATACTAAGTCAAATCTTTTCATTGTGTACCAAGAACAATAAAAATAACTGGGAAGTGGTTTGGATTTCATGGTGGTAATACCAGGTCCATTATGAGTTGATTGACCATCTAGTCACTGGGACTGGAAGGAAAAGTTAATAATTATGCAGGGATGACAGGTACAAACCAGGTCCAACTGGGGCCAACTGGGACATACGGTCACCCTTATAAGACAAAAACCAGTCTGTCACAATTTACTAATTGTGAGAAGGCCCCAAGCAGAACAAAGGGTTAAACATGTGTTCATGGATTTTGAAAACTGCATGAAAAAAATGGAATTTTGTTAAAGTAGTTCCTATACTCACCTCCAGGCTGAAATTAAAAATTACATTTGTGCAACTTTAAATTTCTTCATAGCAGTCTAAGGGCTCACTTTACCAGGTCTGAAATGTATTGTTGACAATGGCAGTGAAGACAAGACGATCTCCAACTGTAGATGGCCCCCGGAACTTAAACATATCTACGGACTTCAGAAAGGGATGTGCCCAACACAGGCGGCTGGAGAGACAAAGGCAGGGAGAGAGAAGAAAGCCATCACTCATTCATTCACTGAACAAATACATAGACAAGTCTTCAACCTATTTTCTAAATAAGCATTTCTTTAAACTTGACTGAAATAAATAACTGGCTTATGTGTGTTGAGGGTAGGTCTGCACGATACCTGCCAATATCTTGGGAAATACCGGGTCCCCGAGTAGTGGGGTCTTTACCCAGATGTTGATGCTTCTACGCCTCTCGTAACAGTCCCACTCTTGTCTCATTTCCCAGGGAAGTCCCTTGGAACAACAAACCAATGCTTTTTGTTCTAATTTGAATTATAGTCATCCGGATAGCTCATGACTGTAGTCTCAAGAAGTTGTGATCCGGGTTGAAGTGGGGCCCAAGTGAAGGCAGGTGTCCTCACACAATTCCTCAGCTTCACAGTTAATCAGATTCACCCACAGATCAAAAGACAAGATTTTCACCCCAGAAAAGTTACCTGGATTGCTACATAAAGCCTGAAAGGCTAGGAGATACGCATTTTACGATTTTTGTGTGTATGACATGTTGAAATAGTTATATATAATATTTAATTTCAGAAAGTTACTTCCATAATTTTCTACATTTTAGATTCCCACTGTCATCATTCAATTACTCTGTGCCAACACCAAGTGAACAGATGCTGCCATAGTTATATTATAAGCCTTTACAAAGAACATGTTCAATTGCTTTACTGTCATTAAGAATGACAATCTCATTTTAAAAACAAACTCACTTATTTGTGCATGATTTTTAGAAAGGATAACTACAGGTTTCTAACTATAGTCATAACTATAGACATATGAATAATAAAATTATTTTAATTTGAGGGAAATACAACCTTAGCAATTTTCAATGGTTATGAAAATTGTCAGAAGGGCAGATCCTATTCAAATGCATTTCCAGGGTACAGAGTGTTCCCTAAAGTTGCTCAATTACCTACATCTTTCCATTAAGAATAAAATAACCTTTTTGAAATCGAGGAGTCTTTAAAAGTATTCTAGGCCAGGCACGGTGGCTCATGCCTGTAATCCCAGCACTTTGGGAGGCCAAGGTGGGCAGATCATGCGGTCAGGAGATGGAGACCTCCTGACGGGGTGAAACCCCGTCTCTACTAAAAATACAAAAATTAGCCAGGCGCGGTGGTGGGCGCCTGTAGTCCCAGCTACTCGGGAGGCTGAAGCCGGAGAATGGCGTGAACCCAGGAGGGAGAAGCTTGCAGTGAGCAGAGATTGCGCCACTGCACTCCAGCCCGGGCGACAGAGCGAGACTCCGTCTCAAAAACAAAAAAAAAACCACACAAAAAAAACCAAAAAAGTATTCTAAATATTCTGTTCCTTCTTTTCCTATTTTTCAGTTAATTCTTTGGCCATAATTATTTTTAACCAGCACCTTTTAAAGTCAGACCTAACTGTAAATTGTCTTTGAAAAGGTTTGTAACTGACTGACTTTATTTATTTACTTATTTATTTATAGAGGCTGGAGTGCAGTGGCGTGATCATAGCTCACTGCAGCTTTGAATCCCTGGGCTCAAGTGATCCTCTCACTTCTGCCTCCCAACTAGCTGGGACTATAGGTGCACACCACCACACCAGCACATTTTTTTGTAGAGTCAGGGTCTTGCTATGTTGCCCAAGCTTGTCTTGAACTCCTGGCATCAAGCAATCTTCCTGTCTCGGCCTCCCAAAGTGCTGGGATTATAGGTGTGAGCCACCATGCCCAACCTAGACTGATTATTTTTAACTGTGAAGCCTGTCTTCTAGTTCTATTCTGCATTTACTTTGTCATAAGCTATCAAGACAACGAGTTGCAGTTTCATAAGATCAATATTCATAATTCAGAATAAAGTATTAAAACTGCCATCTCATTTTTATTTTTGAACCAAATATTTAAACATTCACCTTCAAACAAAAGGACAGATTAATCCTAAAGTAAGCAAGTAAATGATTTAGAAATCATTATAAAAGGCAATATTTTCCTCAGTCTTTTCCTTGACTTCTTGAGTAGCCCAAGAACTGGATCTCAGTCCCTTTCTATTTTCTCCTCACTGGTCCCAAAATCATATGCCGAAGGTCAAAACCAAGAACCTTGCAGAAATAGTAGCCACCGTCTCCATCCAAGCCATAATCTGGCCACCGAATGTATTTCCGTGATGGTTTGCGTGGGGTGGGAGGACCAGTTCAATGCTCTGAACAGAGGTGCCCCTTGTGGAAACCGCTCCTTCCTCTTCATCAAAAAGGAGATCTGAAAGGTGGATGTAAACATTAATGAAGGTGGAGTGAACCATAGGCCCTGGGGCTCCAGCTTTTCCTTCCCAGCAGCACATTCAACTCGGATTTATAGAAAAATTAAAGTGTTCTCAAAGGCTTAAGACTGAGCAAATTGACAGGTTCTACAGAGTGACTCTTAATGATGAATATTTGCAGTGAATTGGGTTAAGATAACATCAGAAAGGGCCTTTAGAGATCGTATTCTAGCCTATAAAATAAGTCTACTGGAATTTTGATGGAAAGAATGGTTACACTGAAACTTGAGTTGTTCGTGGTGGGGTAGGGACAGATCAGGACAGGAAGGGGCAGAAATGTTGGGGGTGATGGATCTGTCATTATCTTGATTGTGGTGATGTTTTCACAGGTGTAAACTTCTGTCAAAACTTATCAAATTGTATGCTTTAAATATGGGCCATTGTTTGTCAATTATACCACAATAAAGTTGTTAAAAATAAAGGAATCTGAGCTACGAAGGACCAGAGACACCAGAAAGCTTGAAACACTACCTTTAGAATGGAAATATGGCCTGCTGTGGAAACTGTTTGTAATGATTGCAGTCACAAGCAGGAAAGACACACTCTGTTATACTTCTTCACATCCTTCTGCTTTCATTTTTTTTTTTTTAGACGGAGTCTCACTCTGTCATCTAGGCTGGAGTGCAATGGTGCAATCTTGGCTCACTGCAACCTCAGCCTCCCAGGTTCAAGAAATTCTTCTGCCTCAGTCTCCCGAGCTGGGATTACAGGTGCGTACCAGCATACCTGGCTTATTTTTGTATTTTTAGTAGAGATGGTTTTCACCATGTCGGCCAGGCTGGTCTCGAACTCCTGACCTCAGGTGATCCGCCCTCCTCGGCCTCCCAAAGTGCTGGGAGTACAGGCGTGAGCCACCGTGCCTAGCCTTTCTGCTTCTTTTGAATATCTGCTCCATTTACTAACAAATTGGTTTTTACTCTTAACAATGGAGAAATCTGACTGCAAAGCAGTAAAATGTATTCAATTATGCTTTTTGCATCATGAAGTGAACCACCAGCTAGGTTTCCAGCTCACATGCTACTGTTGGGCACCAGGGGGAAAGGATTTACAACTTGGGGCACCATCCTGGCTGTACTGTCAGAGGCAGAGCTGAGCTTGCAGTGTGAGAGGGAAGATACACCCAGCAACTGTTGGTGCTCTCAGCACAGTCTCCACTGGTGATCCGGAAGTGTAGTCACAGAAACCCTTAACTCCACTTCCTAATATAATTTTTAGATTTATCATTAATTGATGGTCTCTTTTATTTTTTCTTATTTCCATTGATCATTTCAGTCCCCAGCTTAAAATAAGTGAGTAGCTACCCATTGTTTTCATATAAAACCCCAAATCCTTCCCACGGCCTGCAAGCCCTGTCTTCCTGGTCTGGCCTCACTCTCCCTCGCCCTTTGCTCCAGCCACACTGGTCTTTTTTCACTTCCTGAGGAAGTATTATCTTCAACAACAGGGCGTTCGTCACATCCCTGCTGTCTACAGCAATCCCCCTGGCCACCACCACCTGTGTCTTCTATTTCACTCATACTCTGTGGCCCCTGCTTGGTCATCACTTCCTCAGGGGAGCCTTCTCTGACCTCCACAGCTCAGCCTCACCTTCAGGATCTCCCGAAGGATCTTTCTTTCATGGCTATAGTTTTATGTTATTTGTGTGCCCTTTTATTATGTGACCCACTAGATCCTAAGCTTTTTGGTGCAGGGACTATGGATTTTTAAAATTCTCATATAATTCCTGAACATAGGTGCTTAATAAATATTTATTAAATGAAATGAATGAATAAACAACTTAGCTGATTTACTTAACATTCATAGTCCTTACTCTCAATAGAATATTTTTAGGTAATAAAATAGTTGTACTGACACTTCTGTCTGCCGTTGATGAGAGTCCCCACTGGTCCCCATTTTTGCTTAGAAGTATCAGACACTCAACTATTTCCAGTTTGGTGGGTGTGGAAGAGTATCTCATGTTGGTTATAATTTGCATTTTCCTGATTACTAATGAGTTCCAACATCTTTTTACATGTATATTAAGCATTCTTGTCACCTCTTCATGAAATGTCTCTTTATATCATTTGCTTCAAATATTGGTTGTCTCATTTCCGGAGATTTTTTTTGAATGTTAGACATTTCTCTCCATTCTCCACATCTCCTAACCTCCCTTACACATTTCCCATTTCTTTGTCTATCGGGCTGCATTCTAGTTAACTCTATCAGATCTATCTTCCAGTTCCCTGTCTTCTCTGCTGTTTCATTCATTCACTAAGTTTCAAATTTTAATTATTATATATTCTTTTTTATAGAAATTGTCTGTCTTTGTTAAACCTTCTAGGTTATCATTTTTTTTTTGTTCTTGCATTATACTCTTGATACTCTTTTATTTCTTAAAACATATTAAGCCTCTTACTTCATCTTACTTGATAAATTCATTATCTGCTGTCTTTGTGGGCCTCGTTCAGACTTTGTGGGGCCTGGTGTCACTTCCAGATCTTGCTGCCTTGCTTATTTCTGTCTCTTATGATTTCTCACTAGGATCTCATATTGCTCGGATCTTTTTCTGTAGAAATTCTTGAGAGCTGGCTTTAAAGTCATTTCTTCACAAAAGAGCTGTATTTGCAGTTGCAGATCACCTGGGGTCCTACAACACAGCACCACTGTACACTAAAGTTTCCTTGTTCTGTTTTAGCCCAGACAGGTCATGTGACTTCTGAGGATCCAAATCTGCATGAGGATGCACTTGTGATTGAATTCTTAAAGGGAAATATTTTTTTTCCTCATTCTACCTAAGGCTAAGGTTCTCTGGAGGGTGGAATTTTTCTAGTTGACTCACTGAGGGAATCACCTTTAGGAGGTTCCAGCACCAAGGAAGGTTCCCTGATCCAACCTTCTCCCTCACATGGGCCCCTCGTTTTGTCTCCTGAGCCCAAGTAGGTCCATTACACACAAGCTCTATGTCTTCAGGCACCTGCTAGGTTCTCCAGAACAAATGCCAGCCCCAATGCTTCCTTGCAGTGCTGCATTTGTGTTTTCTCACCATTTCTGGACTTCAAAGTTTTCTCTTATTTTTCTGCCAGCTGAGATGTGCTTGCAAAGATATTTGTAAATATTTTTCCAGAAATATTTGATTTTACACAACAATGAATCCACTATATTGCTAGAATCAAAATTGAATCACTTTCTAAAGTGATATTTAAAAGAAATATGCAATCTTAATCCCTTCCCATTTCTCTCTCTTTCTAAAATTGATTTTATTAGAAGATGTTTTATATATATCCCAAACTAGTATTGATTGAGGTTGTTTTCAGGCTAATGTTGCTTACTCAAATGGTACATTTTTTGTTTAAAATAAATTAATACAATTACCTGACTTCAAATTATGCTACAGAGCTATAGTAAGCAAAACAGCATGGCACTGGCATAAAAACAGACACATAGACCAATGGAACTAGAACTAGAACTGGGAACCCAGAAACAGATTCACACACCCACAGTGAACTCATATTTGACAAAGGTGCCAAGAACATACATTGGGGAAAGGACAATCTCTTCAATAAATGGTGCTAGGAAAACTGGATACTCATATGCAGAAGAATGAAACTAGGCCACTATCTCCTATGATACACAAAAATCAAATCAAAATTGATTAAAGGCTTAAATCTAAGACCTCAAACTATAAAACCATTACAGGAAAACATCAGGGAAAGTCTCCAGGACATTGATCTGGACAAAAATTTATTAAGCAATACCCCACAAGCACAGGCAACCAAAGCAAAAATCAACAAACAGAATCACATCAAGTTAAAAAGCTTCTGCACAGCAAAGAAAAGAATCAACAAAGTGAAGAGACAACCCACAGAATGGGAGAAAATATTTGAAAGTTATCCATCTGATAAGCAATTAATAACCAGAATATATAAGGAGCTTAAACAGCTCTGTAGGAAAAAATCTAATAACCTGATTAAAAAATGGGCCAAAGATTTGAATAGACATTTCTCAAAAGAAGACATTGCAAATGGCAAAGAGGTATATAAAAAGGTATCGACATCACTGATCATCAGAGAAATGTAAATCAAAACTACAATGAGATATCATCTTACCCCAGTTAAAAATGCCTTTTATCCCAAAGACAGGCAATAACCAGTGCTGGAGAGGATGTGGAGAAAAGGGAACCTTCATACACTGTTGGTGGGAATGTAAATTAGTACAACCCCTATAAAGAACAGTTTGGAGGTTTCTCAAAAAACTAAAAACAGAACTACCATCAGATCCAGCAATCCCATTGCTGGGATCACAACCAAAAGAAAGGAAATACTGAAGAGATATATGCACATCCATGTTTGTTGCAGCCCTGTTCACAATAGCTAAAACTTGGAAGCAACCTAAGTGTCTATC
This sequence comes from Macaca thibetana thibetana, assembly GCF_024542745.1. Taxonomy (NCBI): domain Eukaryota; kingdom Metazoa; phylum Chordata; class Mammalia; order Primates; family Cercopithecidae; genus Macaca; species Macaca thibetana. The sequence goes on along the minus strand of NC_065583.1, from coordinate 100,211,654 downwards.
AACAGACGAATGAATAAAGAACATGTGATACATATACACAACAGAATACTATTCAGCCATAAAAAAATGAGATCCTGTCATCCGCAACAACATGGATGGAACTGGAGATCAGTATAAGTGAAAAAAGGCACAGAAAGACAAACGTCGCATGTTTTTACTTATTTGTGGGAGCTAAAAATCAAAACAATTGAACTCATGGAGATAGCAGAAGCATGCTTATGAGAGGCTAGGAAGGCTAGTGGGAGGGTAGGGATGGTTAATGGGTACAAAAATATAGTTAGAAAGAATGAATAAGACCTAGTATTTGACGGTACAACAGGGTGACTATAGTCAATAATAATTTAATTATGTATTTAAAAATAACGAGTATCATTGAATTGTTTGTCACACTTGAAGGAGTGGATACCCCATTTTACATGATGTGATTATTGCACATTTGTATGCTTGCATTACAATATTTCATGTATTCCATAAATATATACACCTACTATGTACCCACAAAAACTGAACTGTGTGTGATAGTGATGGTCTCTGAAGGTGGGATGTGTGATGGTAGGCAGACTTACTTTTTAATTATATGCCTTTTTATGCATTTTGCATTTTTTACCCTGTGCATGTACTATCTCTTTAAAAATAGTTTTTAAATAATTATAAACTAAAAAAATTAAGAGAAGGCCTTATGAGAGACATTGTAAAGACTCAAATATAAAGCAGCTCCTTCTTTTCTGAAGGACAACTTTAAAGAGAAACCACATACTTCCTATGAAGACACATACAGTATATACTGGAACCTGTAGAGGGAGGTGCTAGGTGAGGTTATACATGCATCAGCATCAGCTATGATATGTATGCAGAAATATATTGAGTTAGATGACTTTGGTGCAGAAGTTTGCTTATTTGGAGTTAGTTTACAACCAATGAAAAAATAGGGTTTTCCCAGGTTCAGAGAGCAATTCAGGTTCACAGTTCCGGTTTGGGCTAAGTAAACAGACCTGACCCTTTCTGCTGGCTTTGGATGTTCTTAAAGTACTGTGTCATCATCCTGCTTTGACAACTTTACATTCAGTCTACATTTGTAGATCAGGAACTTTGACCTGAATTAAGGTTATGCTAGCCCTAGTTTTCTTTCTGCATATCCAGAAAATTAACCAGGATAATGCTCTTAAGATCTGATTTTCTTACTCAAAAATTATAATTAAAATGCTTTCAAATTTTAAATTTTTCCCCTATATGTCAAGCTTGCAAATAATGATCCAGTAGTATTTCTGAGATGTGCGTGCTTACACACATCCCAGAAATATCCTGCTTTTACAAAACTAATCTCATCTGTTTTATTTTCTTCTGAAAGGATATGATCTAGATTCAATGTTCTCACTGTTCTAATAATATACATTTCCATCGTACAACATCTTGAAAAATATTCCAATCTTTTATGTTTGATATTTATAACCAATGCAAACCCCTGCTTTTCTAACAACATGGTACAAGAACAGAGATGATCTGGTTCTCTTCTTTTAGAACACACACTGTCCTGTCAAAAACCAACTCCATCAGATCTAAGGAGCAGCAGGTGGAGAAATCACACACTACACAACAGCTTTAAATGTCAGAGTCTGGCTCTTACATTCTTTAAGATGACTTGCTTTTAAGTTCTCTGGCACCTTTGCTGGCATGGAAGTTAGTAAAATTTTCCAAAACGAAATCAGATCAATGGAATTAGGTTAAAAGTTGTTTTATGTGAAAGGATGTAGAATAATCTAAATTAGGGCAGATTAAACAAAGCAGGTGATAAAAGAAGACTTTGAAACAAATCTATAATTTGAAATTGAACTAGACATGTAGATGTAGATCTAATCTGGCTAACTTTGTAACACACTGAAACGCAAGTCAATTGCAATCGTTTTATCTCTGTATTTGAATGACTGTCATGTGTGCCTGTTACTAATTTAGACAATCTCCAGTACTCAAAGTACTGTTAGTGTTGTGCAGACAAATTGTCTGCTGCTGATTTCACTTATTAGTGCAACTTGTACAATACCAGAAGAAGCCAGTGCAGCCACCCATGTTTACCTGGCTCATGTTACCTTGAGGGGGGTGTGAAGACAGCTTCAGTCACCATCCTAGCAACCCTTCCCAATAGACGAACCCTCGCAACGGAGCTCAGGGTAGCAGAGATCCCTATTCCTCCAAGACAAAAACAGGACAACAATTTCCCAGGGTCTAAAGTGCAGATTTGACATGAATTATCTCTTCCTCTTTTTTTTTTTTTTTTTTTGTTGAGACAGAGTCTCCCTGTGTCGCCCAGACTGGAGTGCAGTGGCCGGATCTCAGCTCACTGCAAGCTCCGCCTCCCGGGTTCACGCCATTCTCCTGCCTCAGCCTCCCGAGTAGCTGGGACTACAGGCGTCCGCCACCTCGCCCGGCTAGTTTTTGTATTTTTTAGTAGAGACGGGGTTTCACCGTGTTAGCCAGGATGGTCTCGATCTCCTGACCTTGTGATCCGCCCGTCTCGGCCTCCCAAAGTGCTGGGATTACAGGCTTGAGCCACCGCGCCCGGCCATCTCTTCCTCTTATAATTAACTTCTTCCTCAATAATTATTATCAATTATCTGGGGTTTGTTTGTTTGTTTGTTTTTGTTTTGTTTTGTTTTGTTTTTTGAGTCGGAATCTGGCTCTGTGGCCTAGGCTGGACTGCAGTGGTGCGATCTCGGTTCACTGTAAACTCTGCCTCTTGGGTTCAAGCAATTCTCTTGCCTCAGCCTCCTGAGTAGCTGGGATTACAGGAGTGCACCACCATGCCCAGCTAAGTTTTGTGTTTTTAGCAGAGACAGGGTTTCACCATGGTCTCGAACTCCTGATGTCAAGTGATCTGCCTACCTCGGCCTCCCAAAGTGCTGAGATTATAGGCATGAGCCACCGCCAGGCCTCATCAGTCATCTTGATCAGCCTGGAACCATGACCAAATTTCTCCTAGCCTGAAAAACAATGCCCATTGACTTTGAGGGTCTCCTGTAGCTCCAGGCTATTTCTTTCATCCTTCACAGCAAAGTTCCTGTGAAGTATCTGTCTTTAACTGTTGGCTCTAATTCCTCCTGTGGTGGGGACCTCTCAAACAATAATACAAATGATAGCACGTTCTGCATGCCTGACACTTTCTATATTAACTCATTTAATGCTCCCATAAACCCATTATGTAAGTACCTTTATTATTCCCATTTACAGTTCTCGTTTTGTTTATTATTCTTTTTTTTTTTTTTTTTTTTTTGAGACAGAGTCTTGCTGTGTTGCCCAGGCTGGAGTGCAGTGGCCGGATCTCAGCTCACTGCAAGCTCCGCCTCCCGGGTTCATGCCATTCTCCTGCCTCAGCCTCCCGAGTAGCTGGGACTACAGGCGCCCGCCACCATGCCCGGCTAGTTTTTTGGTATTTTTTAGTAGAGACGGGGTTTCACCGTGTTAGCCAGGATGGACTCGATCTCCTGACCTCGTGATCCACCCGTCTCGGCCTCCCAAAGTACTGGGATTACAGGCTTGAGCCACTGCGCCTGGCCCTCGTTTTGTTTATTATTGACATTGCCTCAGCAAGCTGAGAAAAGCAAAGTCAGAGGTTTTGGTTATAGACCTGTTACAGTACTATTCAGCATAACACAGAAGGAGATCCTGTCATTTGCAACAACATGGATGGAACTGAGGTCATTATGTCAAGCAAAAGAAGTAAGGCACAGAAAGACAAACATCGCATGTTCTCACCTATTTGTGGCATCTAAAAATCAAAATGATTGAGCTCACGAAGACAGAGAGCAGAAGGATGGTTCTGCAAAGTCAGAGGACTTGCTTACAGACCTGGATAAGAAAAGTACTGGATCAGAAAATAAAAAGAGCAGCTTTGTGCTGGGGCAACCACTGACTATGAGAGAAAGATGAGGCAATGCATAGGCCCAGATCCTAGCAATTTGCCTTTAGGAGTAAGTCCGGTGGAAGGAGGCAGCTCTCTCCAGGGTGGATGGCTTGGGGTGAGTGGGCCGATGGAAGCCTCCTGCTTCCTGTGGGGCTGGGTCCAGAGGTCAGAGAGGAGCAAGCTCCACCTCAGATGGCTAGAGTGAAGGAAAACACCTTGAGGGAAGTGAGGTCCTGCCACATGCTAGTGCTGCTGTGGGACACAATGCATCAGTTTCCCACAAAAGCAAAGGCTCTGAACTAGCCAAGCGGCTCTAAGAGCTGCGACGGCCACTGTGTCCCTCACTGTCCACATGTCCTGCAACAGATGACACTTGGGCTGTCGGGGCCAGGAGACTCACAGCTCTACTTCCCTCCCCACCCCCCGCATCCTTGTACACGTGCTTCTAACAAGGCTGGTGATAGAAGTGTTTACTTGGGCCTGTGCATATGACATAAAGGTTATGGTAAACTGTCCCTCATCCCATTATTCCTCTAAATAATTAAGGATATCCAAATGTCTCCCACACTTCTTCTAACTCCACACTTGCCGATGTCACCAATGCCTTCCTGATTCCCAGTCCAGCAGACAGGTTTTATTCCTCACTTCCTGGAACGCAGTTGACCACTATTTCTTCTTGTAACTCTACTTCCTTGGCATGTGACACTGCTCTCTCCAGCTCTCCCTGCAGCCCTCTGATTAATCCCTCCAGGTCTCCTTGGTAGGTTTGTCTTCCTGGATCCTCTCTTAGATGCCTGTGCTCCGCAGGTTCCATTCTTGGCCCAGCACGCTGTGCGCTGCAGGCTGTCTTCATTTGAACTACTTCTTTAAGCGGCTGTCTCTCAGATGGAGTCTCCCCAGCTGTGGTCTCTTCCTTTTGGATGTCCACAGGCACGTCAGACTCCATATGCCTAAAACTGAACTCATCATCTACCTCCTAAAAGTTGCCCTTCCCTGCCCCTCAGATCCATGATCTCAGTTCAGGGCACAACTGCTAACCAACTGCTCCAAGCAGACACCCAGGAGTCAGCCTATGCTCCTTCTTCCTCACTCTTCTCCCCACAGCCAATCAGTGACCCTATTTTGTTGGTGTGACCTCGCATATATTTTTAAACTCTTTCCCTCCTGTCTCTCCCCGCTATTACTGCCTGGTTTAGGCACCCCTCACCTCTCCCTTGGTCTCTCTCCCTCTAGCCAGAGTGACCATATTAAGTGCAAACCCAGTCATGCCCCAACCCTGCTCAAAATCCTTCAATGGCTCCCATCAAGAACAGAAGAAAGAACAAGCTTCTCAGCATGGCCCAGGGAGCCTCCGTGACACAATCCGACCTTCTTCCTCTCCCGCCTCCCTCTACCTTGCGTTTTCTCTCTAGCAATACTCTTGTGTTGGTGGCTTCTCAGCACACAGCGCCCTGGTTCATGCCTCCGCGTCTTCACCCTCACTGCTGCATGCTTCCTCGCCTTCCCAACTTTCTTCTCATAGCCCCTTGTCCAGCAAGTATCTCGTGAAGCCCCAAGGGCACTTCCTCTGGGCTCCCACATTACTTAGAGTCTACAGCTCTCTGTTCACTTACTATATTACTTAGAAAGTATTAAATATGTCTGTCTCCAGCACTAGACTACAAGTTTCTCAAGAGCAAAGACCCTGCATTTTTCATCTTTATACCTCTAGTGGCAAACAGGTTCCTGGCACATGACAGGCATTTCATACAGAATTGTTGGGAAGAACTACCAGTCAGTTGGTAGTCTTTCCTTTCTGCTGAGAGGGAAGGAGTCCTTCCACCTAAATGACAATGAGTGATTTTATCCACCAGCACACACACACACTCCATCCAGCAGGCAGCGGGGCAGACCGGCCAGCACCTCACGCATCACAGGGTCACCCTCTTCCTGGTGGGCAGCAGCTTGATCTAGAGAGTTCCTGGTAAAAGGGTGGAGAATGACCTTGAGACATGTAATTCAGATGAGGGATGACTTGGAGAGGATGGAAGCAGTTCTTGTAAGAATCTCTGGATAAACATGCACAGATTTCAAAAGAACTGTTTCTTGCCGGGTGCGGTGACTCACACCTGTAATCCCAGCACTTTGGGAAGCCAAGGCGGATGGATCACCTGAGGTCAGGAGCTCAAGACCAGCCTGGCCAATGTGGTGAAAACTCGTCTCTACTAAAAACACAAAAATTAGCTGGGTGTGGTGGTGCATGCCTGTAGTCCCAGCTACTCTGGAGGCTGAGGCAGGAGAATCGCGTGAACCTGGGAGGCAGAGGTTGCAGTGAGCTGAGATTGTGCCGCTGCACTCCAGCCTGGGTGATAGAGTGAGATCCCATTTCAAAAAAAAAAAAAGAAAAAAGAAAACAAAGAAGAACTGTATTTTGACATTGTCAGTCAGACTTCTGGTTGTTTAGTGGCTTATTTCTACTTTCTCCTTATGAACTCAGGTAGTGTAATTTCAACGAGGACAGAAAGCTTTTCTTAAAAGACATAACTGCAGAAAGGAAGACCAGTGAAACTAGGGGAACTGCATATACTTATTAAAAACTGTGTTAAATGCTTGAGTTTTTCTAAGATGTCCTAAGAGATTTACTTGTCATGCATAGTACGGGTTTGCTCATTAGTAAGTATTTTATCTGTCATTTCATTCTTCCTTGGGATTTTAGGGATGAGGCGACAGCAGGTTTTGGTTTTTATTAATGGTTGTCTCATCTGCCTCAGGGTTGTTCTCTCGGTTCAGCTATTTCATTACTTGAGCAAAATGCATTTGAAATGTATTTTGGTGCTGAGACCAGCTTTACAAACAGAGACTTGCTCCTCTTAACACCGTCATTTAATGATGAAGTCTTCATTTCCTTAAAAATAATTTGATCTGGGCTGGACACAGTGGCTCATGTCTATAATCCCAGCACTTTGGGAGGCTGAGGCGGGCGGATCACCTGAGGTCAGGAGTTCAAGACCAGCCTGGTCAACGTGGCGAAACCCTGTCTCTACTAAAAATACAAAATTAGCTGGGCATGGTGGCAGGCACCTGTAATCCCAGCTACTAGGGAGGTTGAGGCAGGAAAATTGCTTGAAACTGGGAGGCAGAAGTTGTAGTAAGCCAAGTTCGCACCATTGCACTCCAGCCTGGGCAACAAGAGCGAAACTCTGTCTCAAAGAAAAATAAAAAAAAAACAAACAAAGTTGGTAATGGGTATTGCCCTTTGAAAGGTCAGCAATGAGTAGAAACCTTTGAAAAATCTCTTTTTTAACCCGAAGTCTTCTGTGGGGTGGTCCCAGGACATCACCTGGGGCAGAATAAAGGCCCTGCACTTCTGCTACACTGGCTGCTACCTCTCTCTTTCCTCTGGCATTTCTATGCACTCTTTCTCCTTCTCTTTTGACATCCTTATTCTGACATGTTCTTGTCCTCTGCTTTCCTTCCTCTTCTTCCTGTGCCTTCCTTTGGAGCCAAGGGGTGCTGAACCTTCTGCCCTCCTGGCAGCAGTCAGCCTGGGGGGCCTGGGCAGGCTCACTCCACTTCCTCCCCTCCCTCATTGTGCTCTCCACTGGCATCCCCTGGGGCTTCAGAAGATGGGGTCAGACAAAAAGAAAGGGCAGAGGACGGGCAGGGGCGGTGCTCTGCCTTTCCCCACCAGTCTGGCTCCAGGAGGCATCAAAGAGCCCAGGAAATCACTGCCAGGGAACGAAGGAAGTGTGGCTCATAAAACACAGGGTGATTGTGGAAAGCACCAGGCAACAGGAGCAGGATCTTACAGCCTCTGCTCATATCCCATATGATCTTTAGCAAGTTTCTTTCCTGCTCAGAGTTGCAGCTTCCTGCTCTGTTGAGATTACATGCAGCTCCTATGAAACTGTGGATGAGAAACCGCTTAGTGAGCCACGAAGCACCGTGTCAAAGTACGGCATTGTCATCAACCCTTCATTCAGCCATCATTAGCGAACACATGCTTACTAATGACTGCCTGGTCCCTGTCACTCTTTTTCCCCATCTCCTCTCCTGGAGATCTTCCAATTTAAAGAGGCGTTAGGTGTCAGCAGTTACATTCTCAATGGCCAGGCCCTTCCTTCTCTAGTCACCAGGTTTGTTGGAAAAGATACCTAGTGTCATCAGGATTGAATGGTAATAATAAGGTGAAAATAAGTGTGCTCTAAGAAAAGGCTCCTTTGCCTGTCACAGTCATAGAATTAAAGTTCTTATAAGTGGATTTACTGACCATCAAACTTGCTACTTTCCTTCATTAAATTGTTAAAGGTATCTTCATGTTGTAATCGAACTTTCCTTCTCTCAGCAGCCAGATTATGTTCCACATGATCTTGTTCAGTTAGAAGTGTGACTGGTTTTAAATGAATCTAGAGAAAGAAAAGCATTTATCTTTTATTGCCTTGTTAAATTATAAAAGCACAGCATGAATTTTGCAAAAACAAATGATATGCTACATGGTTCTCTAACTCAAGTAAATAGAACTTTTATGAGTGTTTTCACTAAACATGTTATGACTAAATTTTTTCTTAAATTATTTTTAAACTAAAAAAATCAACACAGGCTTAATTATTTCTTCATGCAACAAGATATGTGTTTTAAAAAGTTCTCTCTATTAATTTTCCCTGATTTTTAAAATTTTTCAACAGAACTACAAAATAAGAAATTATTCAAATCGATGAATGAGGAGGGAGACTTTGACTCCACTGAAATCTAAATGTTTCCTGTCTTTTGCAAAATTAAGAAAGCAAAGAGAGGGAATAAAGATGTTCTAGAGAAAGCTATCTTATACCATGAGGTATTCCCAATTTGGAAATTTCATTACATGGTGAAAACATTATCTAACAAGCAAAACAAAAGAATCAATATGTGGGAATAAAGCTTTCACCAACCTCCAGAAACCTGGAAATATGAGGCAACAGAACCAAGAGCTCAAATTCTTACATAAATGTCCTCTGCTGACCCTGTGTGTAGAAGGAAGGGTCACCTTGAAGCTGGACTGGGGTAGCTCCATGCTTATTTCCAAGATACTCAAAGTCTGGTACTGACCCTTGACCAAGATAAGGATGAAATAAGCTAGTGATCCCTGGGTGTGGGGGCTCACACCTGTAATCCCAGCACTTTGCGGGGGCTGAGGCGGGCAAGTCACTTGAGGTCAGGTGTTCAAGATTATAGGTGTGAGCCACTGCACCTGGACAACATAGTGAAACACTGTCTTTACTAAAAATACAAAAAGTAATAGGGTATGGTGGAACGCATCTGTAATCCCAGTTACTTAGGAGGCTGAGGCACAAGAATCGCTTGAACCCAGGAAAAGGAGGTTGCAGTGAGCCAAGATCATGCCAGTGCACTCCAGCCTGGGAGACAGAGTGAGACTCCATCTCAAAAAAAAAAGAAAAAAAAATAAGCTGGTGATTTATAATATGCTGCTTAAAGTCCAAAACTCTCCTGGACTACCTTGTGGAGTTTGGTTAGGAGTGTGTAGATTGATGGCATGCACTGGTTTAACTCCTTTTTTTTTTTTTTTTTTTTTTGAAACTCTGTTGTACAGTGTGTAATCTGGAGCACAGTGGTGTAATCATAGCTTCCTGTAACCTCAAAATCCTGGCTCAAGGGATCCTCCCAGTAGGACTGCAGGCAAGTGTCACTATGCCTGTCTAACTTATTTTTATTTTTATTTTTTGTAGAGATGAGGGCTCACTATGTTGCCCAGGCTGGTCTCAAACTCCTGGCCTCAAGCAATCTTTCCTTCTCAGCCTCCCAAAGCACTGTAATTATAAGTGTGAGACACTGCACCTAGCCTGGTTTAACAATTTTTGTAGTGTTGTGTCAGTTGTGTGACTAGCAGGGTATACAAGACTGCTTGGTAAACTTGTGTGTTGGTTCTCCTGAAACCAAGATACCTTGCGTATGTTTTGGTGATTCCTATTCCGCAGAAGTACATCTTGGGTGACTAAGGCCCCCGAGGCATGGCTGTGCCTGGAGGCCTCGGCCCTCTCTGAGGCTGGCCTGTGCTTGCTTTCTCCCGCCGCACCATCTGCTTTAGCTTAGTAAGGCTTTGCATGAGTGTACCCTGTGGAGTCTTGCACATCCCTTCAGTGATCTGGCCTGTGCAATTGTTGAACTAAGTCTGGTTAATCATTGCCAATTTCTTTTTTGTTTTTTAATCAGCCTACATTACGCTTTGAACCAATTTCATCCTAAAATAAACTCACTGTGAACAGTGATTCAGGTAGTCCTATGGGTTCAAACCAAACCACTGATTTTTCATGGATCTCTTTGTGATGAGCTACTGAACCAGCATATTAGCAAGTAGGAAATAAGTTAGTCTGGAAAGGTGCTTTACAATTAAGGTTATCTGAACCAACCAATTATGCTAGCACCATAATGGATCTGACTTTCCACTTTCAGAAACCAGTTCTCCAGTCTCAAGAGAGATTGGACTGAAGTGTTACTATTCTATTCTTTTTTTCTTTTTTAGGGACGGAGTTTTGCACTTGCTGCCCAGGCTGAAGTGCAATGGCGCAATCTTGGCTCACCGCAACCTCTGCCTCCTGGGTTCTAGTGATTCTCCTGCCTCAGCCTCCCAAGTAGCTGGAATTATAGGCATGCACCACCATGCCCAGTTAATGTTTGTATTTTTAGTAGGGCGGGGCGGGGATTCTGCATGTTGGCCAGGCTGGTCTTGAACTCCTGACCTTAGGTGATCCACCCACCTCGGCCTCCCAAAGTGCTGGGATTACAGGCATGAGCTACCATGCTCGGCCAACTATTATATTCTTATTCCACACATCCATGAAGTTGGAGTGAGAAGTCTGAGGCTGGAGGGGGAAAATGACAGACTTCCTCTGCTGCCCCATGCAAAGGAATGGGATGGCAAGGTGCGTTCCTTTGTCACTTGCTCTCAGATACGGGCACCTGCACCCATCTCATATTCTCTCATTTCCAAGAGTCTGGAGATTTGTGGGGATGTCAGGAAAAACAGAATGGTTGGGAAGACTATCTCAGTGTCTCAGATTTTAGTGAACACAGGCTCTGTGGGATGCTTTGGCAAAGTATAGATTCCAAGATTCCACGCTAGTGATTCTAATTCAGTAGGTCCATGATATGGCCCAGAAAACCTCATTTTAACAAACAGAATTAGCTGATATGAACTTCCATTTGAAAAACAACACCCTTGGGCAATATGAATTTGCCTTGCAACGTGTTTAATGTTAACTGAGAGTGGAGGCCAGGGGCCATGGCTCACACCTCAGAACTTTGGGAGGTCAAGGCGGGCAGACCAGCCTGACCAACATGGTGAAACCCCATCTCTACTAAAAATACAAAAAAAAAAAAAAAAATTATTCAGGTACGGTGGTAGGAGCCTGTAATCCCAGCTACTTGGGAGGCTGAGGCAGGTGACTCTCTTGAACCTGGGAGGTGGAGATTGCAGTGAGCTGAGACTGTGCCACTGCACTCCAGCCTGGGTGACAGAGTGAGACTCTGCTCAAAAACAAAAGACTAAGAGTGGGAGAAGTGCCCCAGGGTACAAAGCTCTGCAGGGACACCTGCCACTGGCACTATGATGATCCAACTCAGCCCTAGCCCATCTCTATGCCTCCTGGCTCACATGAGGAAGAGGAGCTGGTGAGTGTGGTTCTGCCACCACCTCTCCTGGGTACAGTGGAAACATTTGTCTGGCTTTAAAGTGGGAGGCAGTCTGAAGAAGGCTTCAGACAAAGAGACAGAGAAGGACCTCTCCTTGCTTCAGAGTAGGGCTAGGAGAAGCCACTGTGTCTAGCTCTGGGATGATCCTTGGAGTGAAAGACTCATATTCTAGATTGAATTATCACAGTGTTTAGACTAAATGGGACCCTCCTCCAGGCACCCTGACACTGAAAAAAAAAAAGCCAAGAAATTATAAGGAGCAAATCCCCAGCAGCCAATCCCCAGATGAGTGGATGTGGGTCGTGGCCGGGCAGCCAGCGAGGCACACTCATCAGGCCAAAGTATCGCTTCGGAGGGTGTTTTCACCCCACATGCCCAGAAGCTTATTTTTAAACTTCAATAACTCAGCAATGTTGACAATTTTCCTTCAGGTATTAACAATGGTTAATCTATAACATGCAACTGCTTGCTAAATTGCTCTTGATTTTTTTAAAAAAGATTTTATTTTAACTCAATTTTGAGTTATATGACCACAAATGAAAAGCACTAAACCAGTAGGCAGTATTTTAAAGGACCTTCAGATCATTTAAAACAATGTGGATTTTTTTTTGTATTTTACAAACTTTCTATATTGTCTTTTCTCTAAGGTACTTTTCTCTAAAGTTCCTATTCCTCTGATGTTACCACAGAATGGTAACTTTTACAATAAATATTGGTGAATAACAAATCTTGGGAAAGTATATCTCATGGAAAGAAGAAATGTCATTTTTTTCTATAACATTCTGATGCAATTGTTACTATGTCCTTGAATTACATGCTAGATACATCTTCATATACAAAATTTACCTTTTCTTTTCCAACTGGTTTGGCTACAAATGTGGAGAAAGCCACACTAACAAGCTTCTCAATGCCAGTGAGCATGTCCTGTACCATGACCTTGATACTGATCTACAATGAAAAAAAAGATAAATAAATACACTCTTGGCCATCCAGAAACAGTTCAGATTTCAGCATTCAAAATGTAGTCATATGTATGTACCATTACTCTCTTTCATTTTAAAAATGAAACCAGAATTTTAATTTATTTTTAAGCAATAGAATTCTTTCAATGATGTTCTATAACATTGGACAATTAACTTTTTCTGATTATAAAAATTATTTATCATGTAAAATTTGTGGAATCTGACTATCCAGAGTATATATTATCAGTAATTCCATCACCCAGAGATAATAATTATTAAATTTTAGCTGAATTTTCTTCTAGCTTTTTATATTTATATATCATATATGATATATAAATGTATATGACATATATGACATATAAATGTATATGACATATATATGACATATAAATGTATATGACATATATGATATATAAACATATATGACATATAAATGTATATGACATATATGATATATAAACATATATGACATATCATATATAAATGTATATGATATATAAGCTATATAAATGTATATTATTTATGATATATAATACATAAACATACATATCACATAATACACATATATCATATTACATAATATATATACACATTTCATAATATATACATATGACACGAAATATGTGTGCATATATGCATGTGTATATAAAATTATTGTAATGTATTTACAGTTTTATGTTCTGATTTTGTTTTGTTTTGTTTTGAGACAGAGTCTTGTTCTGTCGCCAGGCTGGAGTGCAGTGGCACCACCTCGGCTCACTGCAAGCTCCGCCTCCCGGGTTCAAGCCATTCTCCTGCCTCAGCCTCCGTCGTAGCTGGGACTACAGGCATGCAGCACTACACCCAGCTAATTTTTTGTATTTTTAGTAGAGACAAGATTTCACCATGTTGGCCAGGATGGTCTCAACCTCTTGACCTTATGATCTGCCCACCTCGGCCTCCCAAAGTGTTGGGATTACAGGAGTGAGTCATCACACTGGCCTATTCCAATTTTTAAAAATTTGACATTATATGATAAGCTCTTTTAAACTTCATTATTACTAAATATGCTTTTGAAAACAAGATATAGGTGACTGCCTTATAAAACCACCAGAGAAATGTACCATAACTTTTTTTAGCCTTTACTCTCAGAGCTTTTTTTCTTTTTTAAAATGTCTCTAGGCAGCATACTCTCAGGGTTTCCTAGGACCAAGCCAACATGGACAGAATTGCATCATGTATTTACAGCTTTGTTTCTGTGATTAATTTTTCAGGAGTAATAAGAAGGTAGCTGAGACACTTTATGTTGATACTACAATGGGCTAGATTTCCCCGTGTGAAGAGCTCTGAAGCTTGGTCCTCAGGATTGTACTTTGCAGAAGTGTTGGTAAACTCCGGGACTTGTCTTTAGATTCTGGCTAATAAACCTTTTCCCAAATGTTTCAGATGAGTAATATTATCTTCTGAAAATAATGAGTGATCTCAGGCACAGCTCAGCACTGTGTTGTCAACAATGAAGAATATCTGTATCTGTATCTTTACCATGTACACCATGTAAAAAGAATAATCAATAATCTATGACTCATTTTAAGTCACTCAACTCATAAATGCAAATTAGTATTTACATGGTAAATCCTAAATTAACTAGATGGTGATTAGCCAAAATTAAACTATCTATTCCCAATTCTCTCAACCCTTAATCCCATACAGCTTTCTGCTTTTAGAGAAATGGACAAATGAAAAATAAAATAAAATATCTAACAGTAAAAACAAAGCAACAATTCTGGAGTGTTAAAATAAGTTCTAAACACTATCTTCTACTAGAACAGTTAACTTAGTTATATGTGATAACCAAATGTTTCAAAAACATATGCCAGGGAGAATTTCATTGTGTTATAAGAGATTAGGTAAGATTGGAATTACATTCTGTGAAAACAACTAGAAAACTGGACAAAATATAGGAAGCATCTATTTTCCCACCTACAAAAATAGGCAACACAGGACTGTGATCCCCAAGGCGGGAAAAACAATGAGAGGAGCACTGCGTTCCCAGGTTCTCAGGCTAAAAGTGATTTACAGTTAGGTTAGGGAAGGAAAACCTAACTCTGCTAAATTGAATGGAGCTAAAATTTGTGGGGTAGAGTACCAGAGAAGTAAGCTAAAAAAAAGAAAGAATTCCAGAAATATGAATGTGAGTCTTTGAGTTGATACTAACTGGACTATATACAGGGTGAAACCCCACAAGGCCAGACAAGAACAGCTTCTGAGGAACAATCAATTCCTGGGAAACTGTAACATGGACAATTCCAAGAACTCACACACAGCTGGGGATCTTTTGAGTTCTCTCCAGCCAGATTTCACTGAATATAGAACCCCTTCACAGAGATAACAGAAGATCCCAACCTAGAAGAGGGTCTAAAGTAGCTGTAGAGTAGAGTATTCTAAATCTTCCATAGAAGAGTTTAAAACAGATCTTTAAAAGCTCAAACCAATCTGCAAGTAACAACATCTTCCTGCCAGGAAAAGTCTGACACTCTTTTTAAAGAAATATAACACAAGCCGGCACTAAACAATATAAAATTCACAATGCTCGCATCGAATAAAAATTATTAGATGCAAGAAAATTATTAGGTGAAAGGTAATATAAATAAAACAACAGATAACAGAAATGATGGAATGACAACAAAAGATATTAAAACAACAATTAAATATAGGCACCATGAACTCAGAGATTTGGAACAGGAGTCAGCAACATCTTCTTAAAGGATAAGACCAGATAGTAAATATTTTAAGTTTTGTGGTCACATGGACTCTACTGCCACTACTCAACTCTGCCAATGTACTGTGATAGCAACACAGACAAAACATAAATGAATGGGTATAGCTGTGCTTCAAAAAATTTTTATTCATAAAACAGGTCTATAGACCATAGTTTGCTGACTTCCAACATAGAGAAAAAGATGAAAATAGTAAGGAAAGAATGGAAAATATAAAAAAACAAAGTGGGACTTTCTAAGATAAAAAAATATATAACATCTGAAATAAAAAACAAACCAGATAAGATTAAGAGCAGTTTAGTTAATGCAGGGGAAAAAGTCAGTGAAGCTGAAGATGACAAAAGAAGCTACACAGAATGTAGCATGAAGAGAAAGGAAGACTGAAAGAAAAAAAAAAAAGAACAGTATCAGTGACCTGTGGAACATTAACAAGAAGTCTAAAACTCTAAAGTCCAA
The DNA here is from genome assembly GCF_024542745.1 of Macaca thibetana thibetana. Taxonomy (NCBI): domain Eukaryota; kingdom Metazoa; phylum Chordata; class Mammalia; order Primates; family Cercopithecidae; genus Macaca; species Macaca thibetana. The sequence continues at coordinate 100,195,920 of NC_065583.1, read as the reverse complement.
AAGGAGAGAGAGCACAAAAGACAGGAAAAAAGTTTGAAGATAAAATATCTGAAAAAAATCCACATTTCTTAGAAACTATAAATCCATAGATCCAGCAGCTCAAAAAACCCAAGTCATATCATAATTTACATAATTCTGCTGCCAGGCTAGAATTCTATACCTACTGAATATGAACATCTTTTAAATACGAAGATGAAACAAAGACATTTTTACACAAAAGCTGAAAAGAAAAATGCTAAAGGAATATCTTCAGACAGAACGAAAATGGCACTAGGGAGAAATCTGGAGACACACAATACACAAAAGAATAAAGAACACAGAAATGGCAAATATGTGGGTGTATATATATATATATAATACATTCTTTTCATTTTTATTCTTTTAAAAAGATGGTTGACTGTTTAAAACATAAATAATAACTATGTATTATAGGGTTTACCTCCTACATATGTGCATGTAAAAGGTATGACAATAACACAAAGGCTGGGACATGGGAAGGGAAGTGTGTATACTGTTATAAGGGTATTACTCTATACTCAAAGGGATATTATATTATTTGAAGATAGTCTCAGATAAGTTAAGTAGTCATATTGCAAACCTGAGAAAAGCACTAAAACCAAAACAAATATGTATAGTGAAAACACCAACAGTGGAGATAAAATGGATTACTAAAAATTACTCCACTCTAAAAAATGCAGGAAAAGATGGGGACAGGAAGAAACAAAGAACAGATGAAAGAAATAGAAGACAAATAGCCAGATGATAGATTTCAACTCTGCCATATAGATAATCTAAGGTAAACAGTTTAAATATTCCAGGTAGAAGGCAGAGATTGTTAGAATAAATAAAAAAAATAGCATCCAAATATATTTTGTTTATAAGAAACCCACTTACATATACAAATAAGACAGGTTAAAAGAAAAATGATGGGGGAAAAACACTAATCCAAAGAAAGCTTGTCTGGCTAAATTAATATCAGACAGAGTAGATTTCAAAACAAAAGCCAGAGATAAAAAGGTACACTTCATAATGATAAAAGGGTCACAACATCAGGAAGAGTTAAGAATCCTGGCAGGGCACAGTGGCTCACACCTGTAATCCCAGCACTTTGGGAGGCTGAGGTGAATGGATCACCTGAGGTCAGGAGTTCAAGACCAGCCTGGCCAACATGGTGAAACCCTGTCTCTACTAAAAATACAAAAATTAGCTGGGTGTGGTGGTGCACACCTGTAATCCCAGCTATTCGGGAGGCTGAGGCAAAAGAATCACTTGAACCCGGGAGGCAGAAGCTGCAGGGAGCCAAGATCGTACCACTGTACTCCAGCCTGGGAGACAGTTCAAGACTCCATCTCAAAATAATACTAATAATAATAACAATAATAATAATAATACAGAAGACTTGAACAATGCTATGAAACAATTTAGGCTAACTGACATCTGCAGAATACTTCATTGACTATAAGCAACACATTCTTTTCAAGTACATATAGCACATTCACCATAATAGTCCATATTTTGGGTCATTAAAAAAGTCTAAACAAATTTAAAATAATTGAAATTATAAAAATTATGTTCTCTCTCTGCAAAAGAATTAAATTAGAAATCAAAAACAAAGATATGTCTGGAAAAATCATCAGAGATTTGGAAATTAAACAACACATATCTAGACAGACTAGAGGTCAGGGAAGAATTTACAAGAAAAAAAGGACATATTTTGATGCAGGTAAGGCAATACATTGAGGAAAATTTTATGATTTTAAATGCTTATATTTGAAAAAAAGAAAAATTCAATCAATTTCCCAAGATTCTACCTTAAGACACTAGAAAAAGAAAGGCAAACTAAACCCAAAATTAATAGAATGAGAATAATATAATAACCAGTAGCAGAAATCAAATACATTATGCTAAGTAAAATAAACTAGACACAAATTATTATATATACTATATCATTCCATTTATACAAAATATAGTAAAGGGCAAAAAAAAGGGTACTGACCTAAAGTAAATGAGTGGTTGTCACAAGCTGGGACCTGAGGGAGCTGATTGCAAAGGGGCATAGGGGGCTTCGTGTAGTGATGGGAACGTTGTATATTATAGTGGTGGTGATCCAACTGTATGACTTTGTCAAAGCTCAGCAAAATGTATAATTAAAATGGGAGAATTTTAATGTTGTAAATTATATCTCAATAAAACTGATTTTTAAAGACATGTTCTAAGGACCAAAAAAAAAAAAAACCCCTCATATAATGTGCTCTTAGTGCAAATGGGACAATATAATCTATTAATAGTGATGCATCGCACACCTTCCAGAGCGGGGAAAAGGGAAAAGACTAATTAATAGAGTCTGAGAATCCCCTGGAAGTGGGTTTGGCACAGAGCAGAGCTCCTGCTTGCTGTGGATTCAGGGGGAAGCCAGTCATTTATTTCTGCTCAACAACTTAGCAGAGGGCTGGCCTCAGTTGTGGCAGGAAACTGAAATTAAACAGGATGACCATAAAGGACATTTCCAGTTTGAAAAAGTAAAAATAAAAATGTTTAGTTGGCATCTAGAGTTAGGGAAAAAAAAAATCCAAGAAATTTCTACCAGGTGGTAGAAACTACGACAAAATCTAGAGGCTCCCTGGTCATGATCTGCAGAGGATGAAAGAGAACAAAATTCTGCATGGCAGATCGGGCCTAGAAAGTCAGTGGAGGCTAGGGTTTACTTTCCCTAGCATCAGAAATCTGTGGTTTCAAACTCACTGGGTTTTATTTTTCTTTTAGATATTTAGCTTTTAGATAAGCCTCCTTTAGAAATTCTAGCCTGTCTCAGGAAAAGGAGGAAAAGGAGAAATGAAAAGGAGCTTTTATCTATATTTGGACTGTCTATCAGGAGAATGTGTGGCCCTCAGGAGACAGGCCAAGCCCAGAGGCTCCTGTGTGCAAAGGCTAAGAGCTCTGCAGTTGAATAAACAGCGTCCAGAAACACCATTCACTGACAGAGCTTGTTTCTTTCACAAGCATTTCCTTTCTGCTTTCTTCAAGTGCTTTGTATTCTGTTTATTTGGATACTGCTAGAAAGTGACCATATCAGCCGGGTGCAGTGGCTCATGCCTGTGATCGATCCTAGCACTTTGGGAGGCCGAGGCGGGCAGATCACAAGGTCAGATTGAGACCCTCCTGGCCAACATGGTGAAACCCCGTCTCTACTAAAAATACAAAAATTAGTGGTGGCAGGCGCCTGTAATCCCACCTACTTGGGAGGCTGAGGCAGGAGAATTGCTTGAACCCGGGAGGCGGAGGTTGCAGTGAGCCGAGATCTTGCCATTGCACTCCAGCCTGGCAACAGAGTGAGACTTTATCTCAAAAACAAAAACAAAAACAAAAATTAAAAAAAGAGGTGACCACATCAGGGTAAAGCCATCACCAAGGGCATGGTTACTGTCAAACCAGTTGTTACAGTTGAACTGTGTTCCCCCTTTTAAGTCCTAACCCCCAATACCTTTGAATGTAAACATGGAAATAGTGCTGTTGCAGATGTAATTAGTTAAGATGAGGCCAGACTGCGGTGGGGCAGGCCCCTAATCCAATATGACTGATATCTTTATAAAAACGGGAAATTTGGAAACAGACACCCACACAAGGAGAACACATGTGAAGATGAAGGCAGAGATCGGGTGATGCAGCAGAAGCCAGGAAATACCAAAGACTACAGAGAGCCATGGGAGAATAGGAAAGCGGCATGAACAGATTATCCTTCCAGCCCTCAGAGAAACCAGCCCTGCCCATATCTTGATGTAGGACTTCTAGCTCCCAGAACAATGGGACAATACTCTTCTGTGTTTAGGCCACCCGGTCTGTGGTGCTTTGTTACGGCAGCCCTAGCAAACGAATACAAGCTCTTCCATGTCTTCATGCCCAGAGATCGAAGGATGGCTCCTGAGCAAGCTGGAAGGTGCAATATGAGATCCAGCAATGCCTTTCCTCCTAATTTAACCTGAATAGAGATCTCAAGAGCCCCCGAGAATCCGGTATTCACAATGGTAGAGAAAAGAAAACCAAGTGGATGCAAAAAAAAAATCTTCTAAATTTACCTTCTTACTAAAGTCCAGTTATCCTGCTTTTCAAAAACTACTTAATCATGGGACTAGTTTCTGTCAGAGGGTGAGGGGATGGAGAACAAATAGAATAATAGTGGAGTCAGCATGATTAAGAAATAAAATCTATACTTTATGAAGAATTAAGAGTGTCCTTTTCTCTTGCAGGTTTATTTTCTGTATATCCTTCTATGTAGAAATACTGTATTGTATCATGTTGAAATGTGAGTTTTTTTTTGTTTTTTTTTTTTAAGAGACAAAGTCTTGCTATGTCACCCAGGCTGGAATGCAGTGGTACAATCATAGCTCACAGTAGCCTCAAACTCCTGGGCTCAAGCAATCCTCCCATCTCCGCCTCCCGAGTAGCCAGGGCTACAGGCACTTACCACTGTGCTGCCTAATTTTTTTTTTCTTCTTAAAGATTGGGTCTTGCTATGTTGCCCAGGCTGGTCTCGAATTCCTGGCCTCAAGTGATCCTCCTGCCTCAGCCTCCCAAATTGCTGGGATTATAGGTGTGAGCCACCATGCCTGGCCATGTTGAATTTTAGCTAGGAAACACTGGAAACATCCACTGCCTATTATTTACCTGTGACCTGACTACACATTCCAGAGCCTTGTGAAATAGAGAATCTCATTAACTCCAAATATTAGTCTAGGCCTCCTGCTCTACCCTTTGTAAACAATGAAGAAATGAGCACCAACAGGCAGCCGTTTGAAAAGGTGCCTCTTACCTCCATGCTTGTGCTGAACGCTCTAGTAACTTTTGCTCTGATGGTTATAACTTGTCCAACTCTAGGGAAAAACAAACAAACAAACAAAAAAAACTCAGTAGTTCTAGCACATTTTATTTCAGATCAGACTTAAAGATTACTTAAATGCATGCCATAAAGCAGTTCCACCTTATCATGCTGATAATGTTCATGCATGGGAAATTCAGGTTAATGATAATGGAAAAAGACAGCGCTTAAAAACAAAGGCCGATTACTGTAAACCACACTTATGGTGTTAGTGGACCACCAATATTTAAACAGAAAAGAACCTCTACAGAGATAGTGTGCGACATGACTCCAAATCCGCAACACATACTGACTATACAGCAGCTGTTTTCCCAAGAGAAGTTAAGACAAATACACCAGCAAATCTATACAGCTGATATTTATTTTTAAAAGTTAGTTAATGCATAGATGGACAAATATACAAAAATGCAAGCAGGCAAACTGATCAGCTTCAGTTGGTTTGTATGGGCCCTCATTGATGCTAGGTGGTCTACTCACTTCGATCATGTAACCTGACGTTGTTCCAAAACTTTTGTGTTCAGGCCCTTCAGTCAGCTCTAATCCCTTCCCCTTAGCAGAAGGTAAGAGGTTATCCAATAGAAGCCCCCTGGATTTTTCTTCCTTAACTTCAAAGTTAAACTGCATTTGCACCTTTCTCTTTGCTCTTCTTTTCAGGGAAAGAGGGAATCTCTTGAGACCTAATCTCATTCTTTACCTGTGCCATTGGTCCCATCCTCCCGTGACCCTGTCCCCTCCCTTGTTGGCTCTGCTTCATCAACTCTGTCCTCCTTTCTGCCTTCAATCTTTGCCTCTTCCCCAATTCTCCATCAGTCTATGACAATGCCCAAGGCTTCTTTCCAAAATCTTTCTCTCAAACTTATTATATCTCAAGATGTTTTTCTTTTCTTCATATTCAAACTTCCTAAAAACATCTTTTATTTTTCTAACTTATACATTTCACTAATGCTTACTGAGTTAACTGGCATTTTACTGAGTAGTCCTGGCATTAAGCCGGGTCAAAGGACACAGTGATTAATAAGACAAAACTGCTGACTTCAAGGAGACCAATCTTTCTTTGGGATGCTGGGATGTAAACAGATAAAGTCCAAAAGATTACCAAGGAATTATCGACAATTCATTAACAATAAAAATCCCTGTCATTAATTAAATGAAGTTTAATGTTTCTCAGTGTGGCCATACTAATAACAATGACTACTCTTTATTGAATGTTGTGTGCAAATCAGGCACCGTGGGATTTGCTGGCAAGATGGCCGAATAGGAGCAGCTCCAGTCTGCAGCTATCAGCGAGATCGATGCAGAGGGGGCGATTTCTGCATTTCCAACTGAGGTACCCGGTTCATCTCATTGAGATTGGTTGGACGGTGGGTGCAGCCCATGGAGGGGGAGCCGAAGCAGGGTGGGGCATCACCTTACCAGGGAAGTGCAAGGGGTTGGGGGATTTCCCTCCCCTAGCCAAGGGAAGCCGTGAAGGACTGTGCTGTGAGGAACGGTGCACTCCGGCCCAGATACTGAGCTTTTCACATGGTCTTTGCAACCCGCAGACCAGGAGATTCCCTCCGGTGTCTACACCATCAGGGCCCTGGGTTTCAAGCACAAAACTGGGCGGCCATTTGGGGAGACACCGAGCTAGCTGCAGGAGTGTTTTTTTCATACCCCAGTGGTACCTGGAACACCAGCAAGACAAAACCATTCATTCCCCTGGAAAGGGGGCTGAAGTCAGGGAGCCGAGTAGTCTGGCTTGGCAGGTCCCACGCTCATGGAGCCCAGCAAGCCAAGATCCACTGGCTTGAAATTCTCGCTGCCAGCACAGCAGTCTGAGGTCAAACTGGGACGCTCGAGCTTGGTGAGGGGAGGGGCGTCCACTATTGCTGAGGCTTGAGTAGGCAGTTTTACCCTTACAGTGTAAACAAAGCCACCGGGAAGTTCGAAGTGAGCAGAGCCCACCACAGCTCAGCAAGGCTGCTCCGGCCAGACTGCCTCTCTAGATTCCTCCTCTCTGGGCAGGACATCTCTGGAAAAAAGGCAGCATCCCCAGCCAGGGACTTAAAGATAAAACTCCCATCGCCCTGGGACAGAGCACCTGGGAGAAGCGGCAGTTGTGGGCGCAGCTTCAGCAGACTTAAACATCCCTGCCTGATGGCTCTGAAGAGAGCCGCAGATCTCCCAGCACAGCGTTTGAGTTCTGATAAGGCACACAATGCCTCCTCAAGTGTGTCCCAGACCACCACGTATCCTGACTGGGAGACACCTCCCAGTCGGGGCCAACAGACACCTCATACAGGAGAGCTCTAACTGGCATCTGGCAGGTGCCCCTATGGGACAAAGCTTCCAGAGGAAGGAACAGGAAGGAATCTTTGCTGTTCTGCAGCCTCTGCTGGGAATACCCAGGCAAACAGGGTCTTGAGTGGACCTCCAGCAAACTCCAGCAGACCTGCAGCAGAGGGGCCTGACTGTCAGAAGGAAAACTAACAAACAGAAAGGAATAGCATCAACATCAACAAAAAGGACGTCCACTCAGATACCTCATCTGAAGGTCACCAGCATCAAAGACCAAAGGTAGATAAACCCATGAAGATGGGGAGAAAACAGTGCAAAAAGGCCGAAAATGCCTCTTCTCCACAAAAGGATCACAACTTCCTGCCAGGAAGGGAAAAAAACTGGATGGAGAATGAGTTCAATGAACTGACAGAAGAAGGCTTCAGAAGGTGGGTAATAACAAACTCCTCTGAGCTAAAGGAGCATGTTCTAACCCAAGGCAAGGAAGCTAAGAACCTTGAAAAATGGTTAGAGGAATTGCTAACTAGAATAACCAGTTTAGAGAAGAACATAAATGACCTGAAGGAGCTGAAAAACACAGCATGAGAACTTCGTGAAGCATATACAACTATCAATAGCTGAATCAATCAAGCAGAAGAAAGGATATCAGAGATTGAAGATCAACTTAATGAAATAAAGCAAGAAGACAAGATAAGAGAAAAAAGAATGAAAATAAACAAAGCCTCCAAGAAATATGAGACTATGTGAAAAGACCAAATCTACGTTGGATTGGTGTACCTGAAAGTGATAGAGAGAATAGAACCAGGTTGGAAAACACTCTTCAGGATATTATCCAAGAGAACTTCCCCAATCTAGCAAGACAGCCCAACATTCCAATTCAGGAAATACAGAGAATACCACAAAGGTACTCCTTGAGAAGAGCAACCTTAAGACACATAATCGTCAGATTCACCAAAGTTGAAATGAAGGACAAAATGTTAAGGACAGCCAGAGAGAAAGGTCAGGTTACCCACAAAGGGAAGCCCATCAGAATAACAGCGGATCTCTCTGCAGAAACCCTATAAGCCAGAAGAGAGTGGGGACCAATATTCAACATTCTTAAAGAATTTTCAACCCAGAATTTCATATCCAGCCAAACTAAGCTTCATAAGTGAAGAAGAAATAAAATCCTTTACAGACAAGCAAATGCTGAGAGACTTTGTCACCACCAGGGCTGCCTTACAAGAGCTCCTGAAGGAAGCACTAAACATGGAAAGGAACAACTGGTACCAGCCATTGCAAAAACATATCAAATTATAAAGACCATCGACATTATGAAGAAACTGCATCAACTAACAGGCAAAAGAATTAGCTAGCATCATAATGACAGCATCAAATTCACACTTAACAATATTAATCTTAAATGTAAATGGGCTAAATGCTCCCCTTAAAAGACACAAACTGGCAAATTGGATAAAGAGTCAAGACCCATCAGTGTGCTGTATTCAGGAGACCAATCTCATGTGCAAAGACACACGTAGGCTCAAAATAAAGGGCTGGAGGAATATTTACCAAGCAAATGGAAAGCAAAAAAAAGCAGGGGTTGCATCCTAGTCTCTGATAAAACAGACTTTAAACGAACAAAGATCAAAAGAGACAAAGAAGGACATTACATATTGGTAAAGGAATCAATTCAACAAGAAGAGTAACTATCCTAAATATATATGCACCCAATACAGGGGCACCCAGATTCATAGAGAAAGTTCTTAGAGACCTACAAAGAGACACACAATAATAGTGGGAGACTTTAACACCCCACTGTCAATATTAGACAGATCAACGAGACAGAAAATTAACAAGGATATTCAGAACTTGAACTCGGCTCTGGACCAAGCAGACTTAATAGACACCTACAAAACTCTCCACCCCAAATGAACAGAATATACATTCTTCTCAGCACGACATATCACTTATTCTAAAATCGACCACATAATTGGAGGTAAAACACTCCTCAGCAAATGCAAAAGAATGGAAATCATAACAAACAGTCTCTCAGGGTACAGTACAATCAAATTAGAACTCAAGATTAAGAAACTCACTCAAAATCGCTCAACTACATGGAAACTGAACAACCTGCTCCTGAATGACTACTGGGTACATAACGAAATGAAGGCAGAAATAAATAAGTTCTTTGAAACCAATGAGAACAAAAACACAACATACCAGAATCTCTGGGACACATTTAAAGCAGTGTGTACAGAGAAATTTATAGCACTAAATGCCCAGAAGAGAAAGCAGGAAAGATCTAAAATCGACACCTTAATATCACAATTAAAAGAACGAGAGAAGCAAGAGCAAAAAATTCAAAAGTGAGCAGAAGACAAGAAATAACTAAGATCAGAGCAGAACTGAAGGAGATAGAGACATGAAAAACCCTTCAAAAAAATCAATGAATCCAGAAGCTGTTTTTCTGAAAACATCAACAAAATAGATAGATCGCCAGCCAGACTAATAAAGAAGAAAAGAGAGAAGAATCAAATAGACACAATAAAAAGTGATAAAGGGGATATCACCACTGCTCCCACAGAAATACAAACTACTATCAGAGAATACTACAAACACCTCTACAAAAATAAACTAAAAAATTTAGAAGAAATGGATAAATTCCTGGACACATAAAACCTCCCAAGACTAAACTAGGAAGAAGTTGAATCTCTGAATAGACTAATGTCAACTTCTGAAATTGAGGCAGTAATTAATAGCCTACCAACCAAAAAAATCCAGGCCCAGATGGATTCACAGCTGAATTCTACCAGAGGTACAAAGAAGAGCTGGTACCGTTCCTTCTGAAACTATTCTAAACAACAGAAAAAGATGGACTCCTCCCTAACTCATTACATGAGGCCAGCATCATCCTGATACCAAAACCTGACAGAGACACAACAAAAAAAGAAAATTTCAGGCCAATATCTCTGATGAACATCGATGTGAAAATCCTCAATAAAATACTGGCAAACAGAATCCAGCAGCACATCAAAAAGCTTATCCACCATGATCAAGTCGACTTCATCCCTGGGATGCAAGGCTGGTTCAACATACACAAATCAATAAACGAAATCTATCACATAAACAGAACCAATGACAAAAACCACATAATTATCTCAATAGATGCAGAAAAGGCCTTCAACAAAATTCAACAACCCATTCATGCTAAAAACTCTCAATAAACTAGATATTGATGGAACATATTTCAAAATAATAAGAGCTATTTATGAGAAACCCACAGCAATATCACACTGAATGGGGAAAACCTGGAAGCATTCCCTTTGAAAATTGGCATAAGACAAGGATGCCCTCTTTCACCACTCCTCTTCAACACAGTATTGGACGTTCTGGCCAGGGCAATCAGGCACGAGAAAGAAATAAAGGGCATTCAAATAGGAAAAGAGGAAGTCAAATTGTCTCTGTTTGCAAATTACATGATTGTATATTTAGAAAATCCCATCATCTCAGCCCAAAATCTCCTTAAACTGAAAAGCAACTTCAGCAAAGTCTCAAGATACAAAACCAATGTGCAAAAATCACAAGCATTCCTATACACCAATAACAGACAGAGAGCCAAATCATGAATGAACTCCCATTCACAATTGCTACAAAGAGAATAAAATAACTAGGAATACAACTTACAAGGGATGTGAAGGACCTTTTCAAGGAGAACTACAAACCACTGCTCAAGGAAATAAGAGAGAACACAAACAAATGGGAAAATATTCCACGCTTATGGATAGGAAGAATCAATATCGTGAAAATGGCCATAGTGCCCAAAGTAATTTATAGATTCAATGCTATCCCCATCAAGCTATATTGACTTTCTTCACAGAATTGGATAAACTACTTTAAATTTTATGTGGAACCAAAACAGAGCCTGAATAGCCAAGACAATCTTAAGCAAAAAGAACAAAGCTGGAGGCATCATGCTATCTGACTTCAAACTATACCAGCAGTAACCAAAACAGCATGGTACAGGTACCAAAACAGATATATAGACCAATGGAACAGAACAGAGGCTTCAGAAATAACACCACACATCTCCAACCATCTAATCTTTGACTAACCTGACAAAAACAAGCAATGGGGAAAGGATTCCCTATTTAATAAATGGTGTTAGGAAAACAGGCTAGCCATATGCAGAAAACTGAAACTGGACCCCTTCCTTACACCTTATACAAAAATTAACTCAAGATGGATTAAAGACTTAAACATAAGACCTAAAACCATAAAAATCCTAAAAAAAAAAAAACAAAACCTAGGCAATACCATTCAGGACATAGGCATGGGCAAAGACTTCATGACTAAAACACCAAAAGCAATGGCAACAAAAGTCAAAATAGACAAATGGGCTCAATTAAACTAAAGAGCTTCTGCCCAGTAAAAGAGACTATCATCAGACTGAACAGGCAACCTACAGAATGGGAGAAAATTTCTGCAATCTATCCATCTGACAAAGGGCTAATATCCAGAATCTACAAAGAACTTACACAAATTTACAAGAAAAAACAACCCCATCAAAAAGTGGGCAAAGGATATGAACAGACACTTTTTAAAAGAAGATATTATGTGGCCAAAAAACTTAAGAAAAAAAGCTCGCCATCACTGGTCATTAGAGAAATGCAAATCAAAACCACAATGGGATTCCATCTCACGCCAGTTACGTGACAATCATTAAAAAGTCAGGAAACAACAGATGCCGGAGAGTATGTGGGGAAATAAGAACGCTTTTACATTGTTGGTGGGAGTGTAAATTAGTTCAACCATTGTGGAAGAGAGCATGGCGATTCCTCAAGGATCTAGAACTAGAAATACCATTTGACCTAGCAATCCCATTACTGGATATGTACCCAAAGGATTATAAATCATTCTACTATAAAGACACATGCACACATGTTTATTGCGGCACTGTTCACAATAGCAAAGATGTGGAAGCAACCCAAATGTCCATCAGTGACAGACTGGATAAAGAAAACGTGGCACATATACACCATGGAATACTAGGCAGCCATAAAAAAGGATGAGTTTGTGTCCTTTGCAGGGACATGGATGAAGCTGGAAACCATCATTCTCAGCAAATTAACACAAGAACAGAAAACCAAACACTGCATGTTCTCACTCATAAGTGGGAGGTGAACAAAGAGAACACATGAACAAAGGGAGGGGAACATCACACACTGGGGCCTGTCAAGGGGTGGGGGGCTAGGGGAGGGATAGTACTAGGAGAAATACCTAATGTAGATGACGGGTTGATGGGTGCAGCAAACCACCATGGCACATGTATACCTAAGTAACAAACCTGCACATTCTGCACATGTACCCCAGAATTTAAAGTATAATAATAATAATAAAAATCAAGCACCATGCTAAATGCTTTGTATCATAATCTAACAACACACCATTCACTAAGCAGTAATCCCATGAAGTGGGCATTATCATTCCCATTTCATTCCCATCAGGAAATGGCCTTAGAAGGTGACATAGCAACTGGCAGGATCAGAGTTCAAACCCTGGTCTTATCTGGCTCCACAGCCTTGGAAACATTACCCTATTCAGACTTCTGGTAAATAATTGCAATTCACACTATTTTAATCATAGTAGAGAGGCTTGTTCAGATACACATATCTCACTCTGTCATCCAGGCTGGAGTGCAGTGGTTTAATTATGGCTCACTGGAGCCTTAAATTCCTGGGCTCAAATGATCTTCCTGGATTGGACTCCCAAAGTGCTGGGATACAGCATGAGCCACTGCATCTGGTCTAGATATATTAAAGACAGTCTATAAGATGAACCAGTTGGGTTTACCTAGAAGAGTGACCACATCTGGTTAAAGCCTTTGAGCATATATTGTTACTCTACATACCTGTCATAATCTGTAGCATTTTTTGGCAGAAAAACTGGAGGTAAAGAAAGAGTTTAATAATACATACATAGGCATATTTATATAAACAATTAATTTCTATATTAGAAATCTGAACAAATTTAAATTTCTGGCACAGTTTTATTAACCTTTAATTTTACAAGTTTGAAAACTGATAAAACCTACATAACAACTGCTACGGAGAGGAATTTGGCAATGTCTAATAAAATGACATATTCATTTACCCTTTGACTCAGCAATCCAATTTCTAGAAATCTATCCCACAAAGGCCAGGCATGATGGCTCATGCCTGTAATCCCAGCACTTTGGGAGGGTGAGGCAGGTGGATCACCTGAGGTCAGGAGTTTGAGACCAGCCTGGCCAACATGGCAAAGCCCCGTCTCTGCTAAAAATTCAAAAATTAGCCAGGTGTGGTGGCACATGCCCATAGTCTCAGCTACTAGGGAGACTGAGGCAGGAGAATCGCTTGAACCTGGGAGGCAGAGGCTACAGTGAGCCAAGATCACGCCATTGCACTCCAGCCTGGGTGACAGAGCGAGACTCTGTCTTAAAAAAGAAAGAAAGAAATCTATCCTACAAATATAGGGGCAAAAATACAAACAGACATCTGCACAAGACTGCAAATTGAAATATTATTTGTAATAGCAAAAGACTGGAAATAATCTAAATGTTCATCAGTGGAGGACCAGTTGAATAATGTAGTGTGCTTCCACAATGGAGTACTATGTAGATATTAAAAGGAATGATGAATATCTACTTATAGTTATGCCTAGTTTAATGACAGGGATGTGTTCTGAGAAATGCTTCATTAGGTGATTCTGTTGTTGTGGAAACATCACAGAGTGCACCCACACTAACCTAGATGGTATAGCCTCCTACACACCTAGGTTATATGGTCTAGCCTATTGCTCCCAGGCCACAAACCTGTAGAGGATGTTACTGTGCTGAATACTGTCGGCAACCGTAAACAGTGGTAAGTATTCGTGTATCCAAACATAGCTAAATATAGACAAGATGCAGTAAAACTGCAGTATTAAAATCTTTTTTTTTTTTTTTTTTTTTTTTTTGAGATGGAGTTTTGTTCTCGTTGCCCAGGCTGGAGTGCAGTGGTGCAATCTTGGCTCACTGCGACCTCCGTCTCCTGGGTTCAAGTGATTCTCCTGCCTCAGCCTCCTGAGTAGCTGGGATTACAAGCACGTGCCATCACGCCCAGCTAATTTTTTGTATTTTTCGTAGAGATGGGGTTTCATCATGCTGGCCAGGCTGGTCTCAAACTCCTGACCTCAGATGATCCACCCACCTCAGCCTTCCAAAGTACAAGGATTACCGGTGTGAGCTCCCACACACGGCCAGTATTAAAATCTTATGGGACTGCTGTCACTGACCAAAATGCTGCTATGCAGCATATGACTGCATATTGGTATGAAGTGATTTTCTAGATAGAAATACTGTATACTTTTACAGCGTATACTTTATACACTATATATACTTTTCTCCACCTCATTTTTATTTTAAGTGAAAAAAGTGAGGATATATATAAATATTTCTTTACATTAAAAAAAGAAAGATAAGCCACAAAATAAATAAAATGGTTACATAGAGGGAGAGGGAGGGGCCTAGATAGAAGGTAGGGAGGAGCCAGATTCCCCGGGGTGAAATGGGTCTATTTTCCAGATTGGACTCTGGTACCTGTAGATATTTTAAACTATAAAACAAAATTAAATGAAAAGAAAAGTCATTCCTACAAAATAAAAAAGCAAATTAAACAAATGAACTTAAGAATGTATGAAGTCAGCAGCTTAACCACATGGAAAAGGATTATTTCAAGTGACTTCAAAATACAGTGACTTGACTGTACCAGATGAGACATAGTTTGAGAAAGAAACTTCATAAATAATCTTAAACTACTTTCTCTATTCATTTGTTAGTGATAATATTGGTACTGCTATTCTGAATCTAATTAATGTGTATATACGTATTAATTTGAATCAAGTAAGTTTATGTCTTTAAATATCAAGACATTCAGCATAAAATAAAATTAAAAACCAGAGATACAGACACAAAATCAAAGAAATTAAGTAAAACCATATAACCCTAAATGATTACAGATTATTAATATAAATGCTTTAAAAATACATAATTTCTAATTCCGTCCACTGAAAAGGCCAAGAACTAATGCCCATTTTGATGTGAGGAGCACCTTTCCTGCCCAGGTTGTGGTCTCTGCTTCTCATGTCTACTGCAAGGAATCAGGACTCCTTGGAGAGGTAACGGATTCTAAGTTTGTAGGGGGGAAATGTAAAAGATGAGACTGAAACATTTTATAGCAGAAGGCCAAGGAGTTACTAAACATCTTTAACTGTGGGCTGTTGTTCAAGGGACTTACGGATTAAACTGAAGAAGCTCCCACTGTGCAAAGACGCGGCACTCTGAGCTTCTGTAAGAATAGTAACATTGCACAGGCCCAGTGGCTCAACCCTGCCCAACACTTTGGGAGGCTGAGGCAGGTGGATCACCTGAGGTCAGGAGTTTGAGACCAGCCTGGCCAACATGGTGAAACCCCATCTCTACTAAAAATACAAAAAAATTAGCTGGGCCTGGTGGCGGGCACCTGTAATCCCAGCTACTTCGGGAGGCTGAGGCAGAAGAATTGCTTGAACCGAGGAGGCAGAGGTTGCAGTGAGCCAAGATCGCGCCATTGAACTCCAGTCTGGGCGACAAGAGTGAAACTCTGTCTCAAAAAAAAAAAAAAAAAAAAAAAAAAGAATAAGAACATTGATGCATTGTAACACATCAAGTACATGAAAATCTGTACGTTCCTAATGAATAAAGGGAAAGAGTCAAGCCTTTCCTGGACAAACTTTTCCTCAGGATAGTCAGGTCATTAGTGAGTTTCCCTCTAGAGAAGTATTTTAGAAAACAAATGAAGAAGAAATGGTAGAATTAGCATATTACCATGTTACCAATATCTAATGACAGAATGGTTGTAGCCTATGATCATTAGATATTATATGGCCTTGACATGAGAAATTTTTACGAAAATATCAAACCTTCATCAGCTGGGCGTGGTGGCAGGCGCCTGTAATCCCAGCACTGTGGATCACCTGAGGTCAGGAGTTTGAGCCTGGCCAACATGGCAAAGCCCCGTCTCTACTAAAAATACAAACATTATCAGGGCATGGTAGCAGGGGCCTGTAGTCCCAGCTACTTGGGAGGCTGAGGCAGGAGAATCGCTGGAACCCGGGTTGCAGTGAGTCAAGATCGCGCCATTGCACTCTAGCCTGGGTGACAGAGCAAGACTCCATCTCAAAGAAAAAAAAAAATCAAACTTTCATCATGTCAGTTTTTAGATGTAACTGTCAGATTACAAGAAATACAAAGGACAGGAGAACACATTAATCAAGGCTGCATGAGCAAATACAGAATGTGTAAATTCTATAAAACAAATGACCAGGTTTCTTTAAAAAATAAATTGCAAGATAAAAGAAGGAAGGGAAAATTTTATGTTAAAAGACACTTAAGACACCTATCACCTATACTGAATCCTGGTTTAATAAATCCCATAAGACCTTCCAGTGAGACAGGATGTGGAAGCAGAACAGTGATACTGGTGATCCCGACCCTGTGTAGGCCTAAGCTAATGTATGTGTTTGTGTCACAGTTTTTAATAACCAATTTTAAAAATAGAAAATAGCTTATAGAATAAGGTAAGGACATAAAGAAAAATATTTTTGTACAGCTCTATAAAAGGCTTATGTTTTAAGCTCAGTATTATTACAAAGGAATCAACAAGATTTTTTTAAGTTTATAAAGTAAAAACATTACAGTAATCTAAAGTTAATTTATAATTAAAGAAAGAAAAAATGTTTTATAAATTTGGTGTAGCCTAAGTGTGTGGTGTTTATAAATCTATGGTAGTGTACAGTAACGTCTGGGGCCTTCACATTGCTCAGCACTCACTCACTGACTCACGCAGAGCAACTTGCAGCCTTCTAAGCTCCATTCATGTGTACCTTTTTTTTTTTTTTGAGACGGAGTCTCGCTCTTGTCACACAGGCTGGAGTGTAATGGCATGATCTGGGCTCACTGCAACCTCCGCCTCCTGGGTTCAAGTTATTCTCCTGCCTCAGCCTCCTGAGTAGCTGGGATTAAGGGCGCCCGCCACCACACCTGGCTAATTTTTGTACTTTTAGTAGAGATGGGGTTTCACGTTGGCCAGGCTGGTTTCAAACTCCTGACCTCAGGTGATCCATCCACCTCGGCCTCCCAAAGTGCTGGAATTACAGGCATGAGCCACCGCGCCTGGCCAGATGTACCATTTTTCAATCTTTTACACTGTATTTTACTGTATCTTTTTAATGTTTAGCCATGTTTAGACACACAAATAGTCACCATGGTATTACAATTTCCTATAGTTTTCAGTACAGTAACAGGCTGCACAGGTTTGTAGCCTAGGAACAATAGGCTACACCACATACCCTAGGTGTGTAAGAGGCTGTACTGTTGAGGTTGTGTAAGTACACTCTATGATGCTCATACAAGGATGAAGTCATTAGGGATGCATTTCTCAGAACATATCCCATCATTAAGTGATGCATGATATATATAGATGATGCTTGGGATTTTCCTCAAAACAATCCAGGCATATGGGGGAGTGTAGAGAGGTATTGATAAAGCAAGAGTGTCTGTGAGTTGATAATTTCTATAGCTGGGGGTGAGGGGTCCTCGGGATACACTGTACTATCCTCTCTTGTTTTATAGGTTGGTGCAAAAGTAATCACGGTTTTCGCAATTACTAACCTAAATAAGTACGTTTGAAATGTTTGTGTATCTTAAAATTTTCTACAATAAGAGATGGTTAAGAACTTTCACACATAAAATGTTTTTCATAATTTACTCTCTCTACTTAGATGAATTAATGTTTACCTAACAATCTAATGATGAAATTCACCATCATAAAGATCTTATTATCATTAGTTATTCTTCTAGTACAGGAAGGGGACATTAATAATTAGCTTATAGTGGCCAGGCATGGTGGCTCACGCCTGTAATCCCGGCACTTTGGGAAGCCAGTGGGTGGACTGCTTGAGCCCAGGAGTTTGAGATCAGCCTGGACAAGATGATGAAACCCTGTCTCTACAAAAAGAAAAAAAAAAATTAGCCAGGTGGGCACGGTGGCATGTGCCTGCAGTCCCAGCTACTTGGGAGGCTAAGACAGGAGGATCACTTGAGCCCAGGAGGAAGAGGTTGCAGTGAGCCGAGATCGCATTACTGCACTCCAGTCTGGGCGCAGAGTGAGACAATTAAAAAAAGGAGCCTGCAGAAAGTCTGTTTGGCTGTTATGCCTTATGCCACAATGCATCTCAGGCTGAGAACTATTTCTCCACAAAATTAAGACTGTGAAGTTACACTTAGGAGTGTTTCTTATAAGTAGGACCTGTGATTATTTTTTTACTTAAATTGGGTCACATGTTATTTATTTTATTAAGAAACAAGATCACTACCTCTGCATGAGTAAGCACAGGTGCCACCAATACACGTCCCAGATGAACCAACAAACCTAGGAGAAAGGAGCGATGGAGCAATGTCACTTACCTAGCTGTCTCCTCAAACTGTATGTCATCCACTGAGGCTGTAACACAGGAAACTCCAGCATGTTTCTCAGCTTCAAAAAATACATAAAAACGTGCTGCTTTAGTGGTGATATTAGAATATTTCAGTATAAGGGAAAGGAATGAAATGTAAGTGCATTGATCTTAGTCATCCATCCCTCATTCATTATAGCACCACTGTGCTCACAATTTGTGGATCAACTGGCTCCATACAAGCTTCTCTGCTCTGTTACATTTCTACTGTATGGTAATTACTGCACTTCATCCTAAATTTTAACTTACATGATCTTGTATTTGAAATTTAATACCAATATCCCACAAATCTAGCTATTGAAATAGCAATTTTAGTAAGTTGGTGCTGACTTTAAATATTTTATCAGGTACTATCCTTCTTGTTTTAAAATCAAGGCATCACAGGTTAAATGATTTTTTTTTTTTTTTGACGGAGTCTCCCTCTGTCGCCCAGGCTGGAGCGCAGTGGCCCTATCTCGGCTCACTGCAAGCTCCGCCTCCCGGGTTTAGGCCATTCTCCTGCCTCAGCCTCCTGTAGTCTAGCTGGGACTACAGGCGCCGCCACCTCGCCCGGCTAATTTTTTTGTATTTTTAGTAGAGACGGGGTTTCACCGTGTTGGCCAGGATGGTCTTGATCTCCTGACCTCGTGATCTGCCCGCCTCGGCCTCCCAAAGTGCTGGGATTACAGGCGTGAGTCACCGCACCCCGCTGCGTGAATGATTTAACCACTGTAAGCACTGAGTGGTAAGGGGAAACCCCGAGTCATCCCAAATCAAAGAGGATCTTCTCTGGGTATCAGAGAAAGAGAGATGGGCACACAGGAGATATGTAGTCAATATTTATTTTATTATTACCAAATGTATGCCAAATTCAGTATACATTAATTGCCTTGAAGGAGGAGTATTGCGTAGGGTGGGAGAGTACAGGAAGAAGCCTGGTTATTTCCATGTTCTATGTCTGCACGTAATTTGCTCAGATTTTTTTTTTTTTTTTTGATTGCTGGATTTGCTTTACATAAAAAAATACCAGAATTTATCCTCTGTGGGAAAGATTTTGACATGTGCTTCTGCCAGATTTGATTTTGGGAAACAGTCAACTGAAAGCCAAACAGATTATATTGGCTTTATAAGAACTTTTGACCTCATTTTAGTTTTGGAGACTTCAGTCCTGGTGCCACATGATTAAGAAAAACGAGTAAATTGTACTGAATTTGTCTTCCTTTTGTGTACTGGATCATTATAACTACCTATGTATTAATTGATAGTCCTAGGTAAGAAGACATGAGAGATACTCCACTGGGCATGTATTTAACACATTCCTTTCTAGGATCTAATTCTGCAGAAAATTGGACATTCAAATGTTACTAGCTGGAAGGAACCATCCTTCCAACTAGTTCAGGGAAAGGAAGGGAATATGGAAGAATTGGGCTGTAGGAAGGCTCAAGGTGGACTCAATTTAATTCAATGCACCAAACATTTGTTAAGTTCTTGCTGATTTCCAGACACTGAGTTGAATGAGTTATTATTATTTTTTTTTCCAGACAGAGTCTCACTCTGTCACCCAGGCTGGAGTGCAATGGTGTGATCTTGGCTCACTGCAACCTCCGCTTCCCGGGTTCAAGTGATTCTTCTGCCTCAGCCTCCCGAGTAGCTGGGACTACAGGCGTGCACCACCATGTCCAGCTAATTTTTTGTATTTTTAGTAGAGACACGGTTTCACCATATTAGCCAGGATGGTCTCAATCTCCTGACCTTGTGATCTGCCCACCTCAGCCTCCCAAAGTGCTGGGATTACAGGCGTGAGCCAGTGCATGAGCTCTATCTTTTAAGCAGTCCACTCCATGGCACTTAGAGATGCAGCCATAGTCAGTACCCTTTCAGAGCTTAAGTTTTCCAGGGAACTACTGAAACCTTGCAAATACATGCTTAAATCATTGATTAAAGAATACTTCATAAACATTCATTCCAGTTACTTGACATGAGGGAATGGGATGTTGAGGTTATTAATTCTTAGTAATAAAGTGTTATAATATAGACCAACATGAGTATCTTGAGTATTTTTTTCTTTTTTTTTTTTTAAGAGACGAGGTCTCTATCACCCAGGCTGGAGTGTAGCGGCATGATCATAGCTCACTCCAGCCTCGAACTCCTGGGCTCAAGTGATCTTGCCTCAGCCTCCTGAGTAGCTAGGACTATAGGCATGTGCCACCACAGCTAGCTAACTTTTAAAAAAGTGTTTAAAATATTTTTTTGTAGAGACAGGTTCTCATGATTTGGCCCAAGCTGGTCCCAAACTCCTGGGCTCAAGTGATGCTCCCGCCTTGACCCCTCAAAGCACTGGAATTACAGGCGTGAGCCCCCATGCCCGGCTGAGTTATCAATTGTGAATGACTTAAATGATAACTAAAATGCAGTAACCAGTAAAAAAAAAAATTAAACTTTTATTGTTTATATTGGGTATCCTGTATCTATAGCACAAGGTTTCTTAAGGGATCAAAAAGTATTAAAATCATGACAGTTACTTTTTATTAAGCATTTATTATTGATCAGGCACTGGACTAGTCATTTAAGCATGTTAATTACATGAAGTTGGTACTGTTATTAGCTCCCTTTTATAAATAAGAAAATTTAGGTTTAGAAAGATTAAATGCATTGTCCTAAATAGTGATTTTGACTATAAAAGCAATAGGAACTTTCAGGAAAGAGGTTAGACAAACCAGAGAACACTACCAGAGAAGTATGTGACTCAATATGGGTTTCAGGAGCTCAATAATCATGATTTATGCTATTGATTTTCAAGGGTCATTAAACTAAAAGAAACAAAAATATGGAGAACACCATAGGGTCCTGGCTTCACATGTCATTACATGCGTGCTGTGTTTTTAAACAAGTGTCAATTAGATGACATGAACTCACAGGACTGGCTTGTTCTGGTTCTTGATTTTTGATTGCCCTTCGTACAGTGTACCAGCAGAAGTGGAAAACCCTAAAGCTGTTTCTGATTTCCTGGGAGAACTAAGAGAAGCTAAGTGATTGTAAAGTAAGTATGAAATGATGACTGATAAAAATAGTGGTAACCTTCCTTCATTCCTTCCTTCCTTCAGCAGATATTGATGGAGCACCTGTGTTATGCAAGGCAGCCTCTGTGTAAGGTGCTGGCAATGGGAAACAGCCAGGACCCCTGCTCTCATGGAGTCTAGTGGATGAGCCAGTGGTTAATTAAATGGATATTGATATGGTTTGGCTGAGTCCCCACCCAAACCTCATCTTGAATTGTAGCTCCCATAATTCCCACATGTTGTGGGAAGGAGCTGGTGGGAGATAATTGAATCATGGGGGCTGATCTTTCCTGTGCTATTCTCATGATAGTGAATAAGTCTCATGAGATGTGATGGTTTTGTAAGGGGAAACCCCTTCTGCTTGGTTCTCATTTTCTCTCCTGCCGCCACCATGTAAGAAGTGCCTTTCGCCTTCCGCCATGACTGTGAGGCTTCCCCACCCACGTGGAACTGCGAGTCCAATAAATCTCTTTTTCTTTATAAGTTACCCAGTCTCGGGTATGTCTTTATCAGCAGCATGAAAATGGACTAATACAGATATGTAATGACAAAACGGACTAAGTGCTCTGAAGAAAACAGGGATTTTATGAGAGTCAGTAACTGAAATAATACACTAGGTGGGGTGTCCAGGAAGGCTTGAGGGCAGCAGAGGGGAGGGCCTGCTGAGCAGAGGGAACAGTAATTACAAAGGTCCTGGTGACTACAATGCAGAGAGTAGGAGGGAGAGTGGGTGGGATGAGGCTGGAGTGAAGGCTGAGGACAGGCTATGCACAGGGCCTTGAAGCTCTTGGTTGAAAGTTTTTGTAATTATTATTCTTCAATATATTGTTGCACTGCCTTCTGGTCTCCACTGTTTCTGATGAGGTCAGTGGTAATTCTAATTATTGTTCTCCTATATACGGTGTTTCAGTCTGGCTGCATTCAAGATTTTCTCTCAATCATTTTGACTATGATATGCCTGGATATATTCTTTGTATTCGTTTTTCTTTCTTTCTTTTTTAAATTGGAGACAGAGTCTCGCTCTGTCGTCCAGGCTGGAGTGTGGTGGCACAGTCTTGGCTCACTGCAACCTCTGCCTCCTGGGTTCAAGTGATTCTCCTGCCTCAGCCTCCTGAGTAGCTGGGATTACAAGCGTGTGCCACCAGGCCCAACTAATTTTTGTATTTTTAGTAGAGATGGGGTTTCACCACGTTGGCCAGGCTGGTCTTGAACTTCTGACCTCAGGTGATTTGCCTGCCTCGGCCTCCCAAAGTGCTGGGATTAAAGGTGTGAGCCACCATGTCCAGCCTGTATTAGTTTTTCTTGATGTGCTATAACCTTGAATCTGTAATTGTCTTTCACCATATTTGGAACTCTAATTGCGTTTGTTTTATTTTTCCACAAATCTCTGATACTTTATTTTATTTACGTTTTTTTTTTTTTTTTTTGAGACAGGGTCTTGCTCTGTTGCCCAGGCTGGAGTAAAGTGGTAGAATCATGGCTCACTGCAGCCTTGACCTCCCAGGCTCAAGTCATCCTCCCACCTCAGCCTCCTGAGTAGCTGGGACTACAGGTACATGGTACCATGCCTGGCTAATTTTAACATTTTTTGTGTGTGTATGGTAGAGACAGGATCTCCCTATGTTGCCCAGGCTGGTCTTGAGTTCCTGGGTTCAAACCATCCTCCTACCTGAGCCTCCCAAAGTGCTAGGATTACAGGCATGTACCATTGTGCCTGGTCACACTTTGTTTATTTTTAAAATTCTTTTTTTTCTGTTCTTAGATTGGATAATTTCTAGTGATGTATTTTTGCATTTACTAACTCTTTTCTCAGTCATGTCCATTCTGCTGTTAAGCCTAGCCATTGAGTTTGTTATTTTAGACACTGTATTTTTCAGTTCTGGAATTACCATTTGGCTTTCAAAAAATAGTTTCTATTACTCTGCAGAAAGGTACTGCCTTTTCAATGTTTTTTTTTTTTTTTTCTTTTGAGATGGGGTCTCACTCTTTTGCCCTGGCAGGAGTGCAGTGGTACAATCTCGGCTCACTGCAATCTCCACCTCCCAGATTCAAGTGATTCTCCTGCCTCAGCCTCCCGAGTAGCTGGGATTACAGGTGCCTGCCACCACACGTGGCTAATTTTTGTGTTTTTAGTAGAGACAGGGTTTCATCATGTTGACCAGGCTGGTCTCAAACTCCTGACCTCAAGTGATCCAACCGCCTCAGCCTCCCAAAGTGCTGGGATTACAGCAATCTTTATTATCATATTTTTCATTATATTCTTGAGCACAGTTATACTAGTTGCTTTAAAATCCTTGAAGCTTAATTCCAGCATGAGGGTCATCTAGGGATGAATCTCCATTGATTGTCTTTTCTCTTAAGAATGAATCATGTTTCCCTTTGTATGTCAAGTAATTTTGAATAATATCCTAGCCATTGTGAGTGATCCATTGTAGAAACTGTGTTTCTCAGAAAAGTGTTGGTTTTGTTTTTGGTTTTGTTTTTTAAAGCAAGCAGTTAACCTGACCAAACTGAAACTATAATCTGTCTACCTGCAGATGGACACAACTATTTTCAGTTCTTTTGGCCTCAACCAGGAGGTCTGGAGTACGTCCTAGTATACATGATTCAAGATTTGCCAGATATCTGGACAAAGATGATAGTTAGATTTTAGGGCTCTCTCTCTCTCTCTGGCTCTTTCCTTTCTGGAACTTTCCCTTTTGTATTTCAGTAGCTGTACTTTTCCCAAACCCTGTCTTTGGGCTCTTCAAACCAGCAAGCCTATGGGTTTACCATCAGAACCATAGCTGGGACCAGACTGGCATTTTCTTTCAGGCTTCAAGTCATTTAAAAAAAAAAACACAGAAAAAGCCAACATCATTTTGTTCTTTCATGTGTTAACTTTCAAGTGTTCTAAGCCTACTTTTGTTCACTTTTCACCTGCCTTAAGTCTCTTTTATTTAGTGTTTTGCCCAGAGTTTATAATTATTATCTGTGGGGGATTTTTTAATAGGAAGCACTTGAACATGTTAGAAAAATCCTTAAAGCCCTTGGTGAAGAAAAGAAAGGGAAAAATGAACAAAACATATGACATGATCAGATTAGCATCTTCAAAGGTTACTTTAGAAGCAGTGTGGAGAGGAGACCAGAATGAATGGAGACCGGTTTGGAAATCACTGCTGAAGTCTGCATGAAAGATGGTGAGAGCTTGGACTAGATGGTCGCATTGGGGGTGCAGCACAGTGCTTGGCTTTCAGAGATTCCTTTAGGGGGTAACACTGATAGGACTTGCTCCATGCATAGAGTATGTGAAGGGAGAAGTAAGGTGGAGAGAGATATCAAGGATGACTCCTAGACTTTTGACTTGCTCAACTAGAGGAGTTGGGTGCCACTAGATTCACAAATAGAAAACTGCGTGTATAAGATGTTCCAAAATAATACACGGACGTGTGAGATAGAGGATTACTCAGATGGCTTCAAGCCTTTAGACTTAAGGAACTGGAAAAATAATGGGGCCACAGACAGAAGTGAGGATAGTGAGAATATTTCATCTTTCTTTAAATACTGAGAAGACATTTTGGAATCCAGCAGTGCCTAGGGGTCATAGCAATGCCTTGGGGCCATGACTGAGATTGCAGTAATGTGGCTAAAAAGATAATCCTGGCCTATAAAAAACTCTGAGAAAATCCCAGAGAAATCAGTTTTGTATTACTATACAGATTCAATTACACCTTGGCTAAATAATGTCCCCTGCTTATGTGGTGCCTCGGGTCACCACAGAGTGTTTAACACAGGCATTATTCATATTGCCCAAACCAACTTTATCACACAGGTTTTCTTAATAATAGTAATATTATCAGTGATTAATATTATACTACTAATAGTAATGTAACTATTAAGGTATAGAGTAATTGATTGTCAGTTGGATCTTTCCATGGTTTTGAAAGATGTCAGGTCATAGAAATGATGACAACTGCAGGTGGGCCACTGTTTCTCCATCACAAGACAGAGGCACTAAACAAGGTAACTAAAAGTCACTTTTTAGTGGTCTCATAATGTATTCAGTTGCCTTGGAAATAGGCATCATTATTATTAGCAACCTCAGTGGTTTCTGTATTGTTTCTTTTTCCTACGTGTGGATTCATTTTGTATTCATGCTTCCATTGTTACCTTAATATAACCAATCTCAAATCCTGTTTTAAAAAAAAAAAAAGGCTTAAACAAGTCATTGATTTCTCACAGTTGTGGAGGCAGGGAGGTTCCAGATCGAGGTGCTTGCCCGTGTAGGTCCTAGCGAGGGCTCTCTTCCTGGCCTGTGGGTGGCTGTCTTCCTGCTGTGGCCTCACATGGCAGAGAGACGAAGCTCTCCAGTGTCTCTTCTTATAAGGACATTAATTGTATGGGACCAGAATTCCACTCTTATGACCTCATTAGCCTTAATTCTTCACTCCAAATAGAGCCACACCAGGGCTTAGGACTTCAA
The DNA here is from genome assembly GCF_024542745.1 of Macaca thibetana thibetana. NCBI lineage: Eukaryota > Metazoa > Chordata > Mammalia > Primates > Cercopithecidae > Macaca > Macaca thibetana. The sequence continues at coordinate 100,169,717 of NC_065583.1, read as the reverse complement.
TGTATAAATTTCGGTGGGTGGCATGGGGGGCATAATTCAGTCCTTAATAAATGTTTTTGCCATTTTTACTGTCATTCTCTAACAAGGACACAGTGTTTTCCAGAGACTACGTAAGGATGTGGTAGCAGCACGGTGAATGCAGAAGCAGGTATGAGAAGTCAGCAGTCCTCTGTTAGTCAGACTTTAGAGAGACTCGCCAGGATGTAACCTGTCACCACTCCTCTAGCTACACTTTTGTTCTTGTGGAAAATAGTTATTTCTTTAATTAAAAATGTTATGTCAACATGTAGTCCATTTCTTTTTAAAAAATAATTTAAAAATTTTAAATTTCTGTTACAGTAAATGTGATATAAATAGCCTACATAAACAAAAGCTGGCTGGGTGCGGTGGCTCACACCTGTAATCCCAACACTTCGGGATCCTTGAGTCCAGGAGTTTGAGACCAGCCTGGGCAACATAGTGAGACCCCCATCTCTACAAAAGCAAAACAAAACAAAACCCCCCAAATTAGCTGGGCCTGGTGGCGTGCGTCTGTGGTCCCAGTTACTCTGGAGGCTGAGGTGGGAGGATTGCTTTAGCTCAGGGCGTCGAGGCTGCAGCGAGCTCTGATGGCACCACCTCACTCCAGCCCGGGCAAGAGTGAGACCTTGTCTCAAAAACAACAACAAACAAAAAACCCCACAAAAGCTCTCTGGGCTCCTCACTTATTTAATGGAATGAAGGAGTCCTGAGAGCCACACATTTGGGAACCATTGGTCTCGGCCATGCCCAGCGCGGGCGCACTGTCGCAACACCCCTACCCCTGGCTGCTCAGGGCTCAGCTGTCCGCAAGTACCTTCCTCGCCTTCCTCCTCCCCGCCACCCCCAGCCGCCGCCGCTCCCGCAGCCCCGGCGCCCGCCTACCCGCCAGGCAGGCGGTAGTGTCGATCCACTTGAGCAGCTGCCCGGCGCTCAGCTCACCGCGGGCGGTGGCGTGCGCCGGCTGGATGGCCTGGCTCATGAGCACCTCGCCTGATGCCGGCCGCTCCATGGCCAGGGCTAGAGTGCAATGCCTGTGGCCCCGACGCCCGGCCGTGCCCGCTCTGCCCGCCCCGCCCAGCTCCAAAGGGCGCTGGCGCTGCCTGCCCGGGCCGCGAACCTCTGACCCTCCGGCCGCAGGGAGGTGGGGGCTGCAAGTGAGGGGGCCCTCAGTGTCACCCCCAGGACTATTGCGAGTGGGGGAAGTCAGCGCTCTCGGGTCTCGGGAGAAGTCCGGGAAGTGCGCGGGGTGGGGGCTCCCGGGTAGACAGGTCTGGAAGGCGGCTCCCCTAGGGCCAGAGCACGAGGAACATCTTTTGAGATAAAAAAGCTGTTACACTTTCTAGAGCTGCTATCAGTGACTGTACAAAGCAGTCCTCATTAGGGACACAGTGTCTCCGGAAAACCTCCAGCATCTAACGGATTGGTGGATGTCTGAGTGTCAGGGGAGGCTGCGCCAGGGAGCACATTTACGATGCAGAACTGGAAACCCGGAGAAGGGGAGCAAGCAGGTGAGGTGATAGGAGCCGCTAAGCGACCTGGATCACCTTGGCTGGAACCCAGGGCTCCTGACTATCTGGAATAGCACCGAGAAGCCTAGCCGACTCGCACGAATTGGTGGTGCCTTTTCATCGTTATACTTTTGACTTGCCAAGCCTCAGCATGGTGACATCAGAATGGAGATTGTGGTATTTTTGTTTCCTTTTAAAAATATTTTGTTTTGTTTTTAATGAAAGAGGGGAAATAAGGAAATGTTGACTTGATATCTTTTGGGAGCCTCCCTGTATAGGTTTCAGGACAATCCAATCATAAATAGGAATTGAATGCTTTCACTGAGGCAAGCATGAAGTTTGACTTATATAAAAGGCAGTAAAATAACTTTTAAAAACAAAAATTTGTGCCTCCAAGATGGTCCCATTATGTAGCTATACACTTATTTCAATAACGTTATTACTCACATCGCTTTTGGCACCCCTCCTTGGAAAATGCCTTCTTTTTAATGATTTCCATATGGATAAATCATCATAATTTAAGAATTGATATTCATCATATATTCACTCCATATACCAATAACTCTGTGAGAGCCATTTATTGATCTTGGACTTGGCTATGTGACTTGCTTTAGAATGGAATGTGGAGAGATAGCAGTATAACTACCACCAGTCTTGCCTTTAGAATCACCCTGTGTTTCTGTTCTCAGGAACATCTGACCTCTGCCGTGAGGTCACATAGCTGCCTATTAGCATCTGGGTACCAGACTGAATGCACGTATTGCAGAGGCATCTCAGCCAACCCGAGGACTCACCTCCTGAAGCAGAGCAACCCAGCAGACATGAAGACTCTTGAATGACACATAACTACTTATTTTTGTGTGCCACTGTGATTTTGGGGGTTGTCTGTTATGCAGCAATAGCTGACAGTTACCTGAGTGAACTGTATTAATATTTGGGAAGTTTATTAAATTACTGGAAATAAAGTTTGCATTTAGGCTCGGTTGTATTATTTTGGGTAAAAAAGTGGTGACTAAAGTGGTGATATTGAATTATGTGTATACTTGTATACTTAGTTTCTTATAAACTAAAGAAATTTCAGGCCAGGTGTGGTGGTTCATGCCTATAATCCCAGCATTTTGGGAGGCTGAGGTTAGGTAAAATTGCTTGAGCTCAGGAGTTCAAGACCAGCCTGAGCAACATGGTGAAACCCTCTCTCTACCAAAAATACGAAGAATTAGTTGGGTGTGGTAGTGTGTGCCTGTGGTCTCAGCTATTCGGGAGGCTGAGGGAGGAGGATCACTTGAGCCAAAAAGGCAGAGGTTGCAGTGAGCTGAGTCTCAAAAAAAAAAAAAAAAAAAAAAAAAAAAAAAGAAGAAAAAAAAAAAAAGAAAAAGAAGAAATTTCAAAAATGTTTAAGCATAAGTGTAAGAGAGTGGGTTTCCAACATGATTTTCTTGAAAGGGACAGCATGTGTATGTTTGTATGTTTGTCTAGAGATGTTTGCTTAAAAAGCAGACACGGTATACATATTCACGGTTGTGTTTTCTTATCTTTATTACCTCCTGTCTAGATGTCTTCAGATTATGGTTTCATATCTTTTGTTGGTTTCATACTAATTTTAATAGCCTCGTGCTGGAACTACTATTCTTGTGTTTTTCTGAATGGTCCCTTTCTTCCTTTTACAATGAAAATGTCATCTGCATGCATGAACATTTGTTATCTGTTTCTCTCTGATGTCAAGGATTTTTACTACTATGCTTGAATAAAGGTCTTCGAATTTCATTTGTGTTTAGAGACATTTTTTGAAGATGAGTAGAATGTGAAGCCAGTCTGATTTTAATAGTTTGTACACAGGAGCTGGAAAGCTGATCCAAAAAAGTGTGGGAAGTTCCATCATCACTAGAATAATGAGAAAATCTTTAAAATGCTGGAGTGGGAAGGGGAACTGGACAGTCTAAACTCTTATTCTAGAGATGAGGAAATGAAGTGATTTCCTTGGGTCACATTGTAAGGTGGCTGGTCTTGGTGAAAATTAAGAACAAGGAACCTGGAATATAAGTAGAAAGATAGAAAAAAATGCTTTCTCCAGAAACGGAGCCACTGACAAGGATTTGAGAGCAGGCAGGTTATTTGGGAGGAAATTGCAGAAAGCACCGGTAGGGGCATCAAAGTGTAGTCTCCAGGTAAGCAGCCTCAGCCTCACCTGGGATCCTCTTAAAAAATGCAGAATCTCAGGCCGGGGGTGTGGGCTCATGCTTGTAATCCCAGCACTCAGAGGCAGAGGCAGGAGGATCACTTCTTCCTAGGAGTTTGAGACCAGCCTGAGGAACACAGAGAGACCCTGTCTCTATTAAAAAAAAATTTAAAAATTAGCCGGGAAAGGTAACACATGCCTGCAGTCCCAGCTACTCAGGAGACTGAGGTGGGAGGATTGCTTGAGCCCAGCAGGTCAAGGCTGCAGTGAGCTGTGATTGGGCCACTGCACTTCAACCTGAGTGACAGAGTGAGACCCTGTCTCAAAAAAGAAAAAAAAAGAAAAGAAAAAGAAAGAATTATAAATGCAGAATTTCAGGCTCCAACTCAGACCTACTGAATTAGAGTCTGAATTTTATTAAGATTCCTAGGTGATTCACGAGCACGTTACAGTTTGTGAAGAACAGCCCCAGCCATACCTCCCACTGGCACGAACCCTGGGGTTTTTATCTTCTGACTGGCATCCTTCACTGACTAAGGGCTGGTCTCAGGAGATGAACTCCCCAGGACTTCTGCAGATTTCAGAGCAAGAGCAAGCTTTCAGCTGGAGCTTTATCTCAGTAGGACAGGAAGACGCTGTCAGCTTGGACTAGGACTCAGAACGGTGAGTGCTGTGGCCATGCGGGCAAGGCAGAGAGCCAAAATCCTTACTGTCCTGAACAGCAGAGGCAGCCACGAGCCTTTCCATTGCGGGAGATATGTCGCGGACAGAGGGTTTGCTAGTTCAAGTACTTCAGAGAGATGAACTTGATTAGTCATCAAACCCTATCCCCACCTTTGGTATAGGTTTTAAAAGGCGTCAGGTCAGTGTTTTCAAATTCAAATACAAATTTATAAGGATGTGGTTCAAAGTTTAAACTCAGAGCCCCTAAGCAAAACTTCCAGGATGGGTTTCCCCAGCTTTTGGCTGTCAACTTCTTGACTGGAGGGTCTCCTGTCCTTCTCTGCCCCTGCACCCTGCTCTAGGGATGACAGTGACTTTGGGGAATGGGTTTTCTGCTTGGACTGTCCCTCTTAGCACCTGGAGCCTCAAGGTGACCTTGCTCCTGTTTGTCCCTGCACTTCTGGTGGCCCTTTCTGTCAAGCATTAGGTGTACAACCTAACAGCCACCACGTTTGTGTGGAGTATAAAGCTTTATTTTGTTTGAACCAAAGCCATGTGTATAGAATCCAATTTTTCTGCTTCTCCAGATTTGTTTGGCCCCACTTTCATCCCAGGTCATTGATTACTGCTCGGTGGAGCCCCCTTGCGGTCACCACCACTGCCTGTCAACATGTTGGAGCACATTGTTTTCAAATAACGCATCCCACCTGCTCATGGTATACAATTCTCTCTATATATTGCAGATTCCTATTTACTATTATTTTCATGAGGATTTCTATGTCTGTATTTTTGGGACATGTTGGTATGCAGTTGTCTTTCTTTAAAACCGTCTTCATCTGGTTTTGGTGTCAGGGTTCATAAAATGACTCGGGAAACATTCCCCTACTGTGTATTCTGAAAAAGACTGTATGGATTTGGTGTTCTCTACACTTTTGGTAGAATTCTCCAGTGAAACTATCTGGGCCCTGAAGTTTTTTTTTGGAAGTTTTAAAACTATGATTTTTTTTTTTTTTTTTTTGAGACGGAGTCTCACACTGGAACGCAGGTTAGAGTGCAGTGGCGCAATCTTGGCCCACTGCAACCTCCGTCTCCCAGGTTCAAGCAATTCTCCTGCCTCAGCCTCCCAAGTAGTTGGGATTATAGGTGCCTGCCACCACACCTGGCTAATTTTTTGTATTTTTAGTAGACACAGGGTTTCACGAAGTTGGCCAGGCTGGTCTCGAACGCCTGACCTCATGATCCACCCGCCTCAGCCTCCCAAAGTGCTGGGATTACAGGTGTGACCCACAGTGCCCAGCTATTAATCCAATTTTTGAAACAGTTACAGGGGTACTCAAATTATTTCACATGGGGTGAGCTGTGGTAGCTTCTGTTTTTAAAAGAATTACTCCTTTTATCTCAGAAAAAGTAATTTGCCAAAGACTGAGATTCAGCTACTGTCTGATCTGGCACTTTTTCTTCCATCTGGCAGAGGCCTCACCTCTCTGGCTGACTCTTAAAGCTGCCCCTTCCTGCCTCCCTGGCTTTCCCCAGATCTCCCCTGTCTCCTGCCCGTACCATTTCCTGCTTTCTAAGCTTTCAGCTACTTCCCCTTAGGGGAGTGGTTCTCAAGATTTTCCAGCTCAACCCATACTTACTGAATCTGAAATTCTGGGGGTGGGGCCAATAACTGTTTGTTTTCTTTTTTCTTTTTTTTTTTTTTTTTTGAGATGGAGTCTTGCTCTATCGGCCAGGCCGACGTGCAATGGCGCAACCTTGGCTCACTGCAAACTCTGCCACCTGGGTTCAAGTGATTCTCCTGCCTCAGCCTCCTGAGTAGCTGGGATTACAGGCGCGTGCCACCACACCCATCTAATTTTTGTATTTTTAGTAGAGATGGGGTTTCACCATGTTGGTCAGGCTGGTCTTGAACTCTTGACCTCGCGATCCACCCGCCTCAGCTTCCCAAAGCGCTGAGATTACAGGCATGAGCCACCGCGCCTGGCTGATAACCTGTGTTTTAACAATTCTTCCGTGTGCTTCTGCTGCACACTATGTTAAAAACTACTGCCGCGTGGTGTCTTTCATTAAGGGAATAAAGCTTTCAGTGCAGTCCTTCCCAAGAACATCTTCAGTTTAACAGGGAGCCTTTTCAGACCTGTAAGGGAATTTGTGATATGGGGAAAAGGGCCACAGTCTTGGGTCTTGGTTCTGGAGACATTTGTTTGTGTCTGAGTTAGACCCTCTCCTTGCTAGTGTTGAACTTGAATGTATCACTCAATTTACGCATTTTTAACAAAATAGGGATGCTTTCCCTACTTCATAAAGTTGTAATTAGATCATAGAAATTATCATTAAATGGAATCATGATAACCGCTATTTATGGAGGGTCCTTTAAGTCTCACAACAATCTTGCAAGTAATATTCTCTTTGAAGAGCTGGGAAATCAAGCCCAGATAATTCATAAGCACTTACAACATGCCACACATCCCTATGAAGTATACAAGCTATTACAATTCCCGTTTTATAGATGAGGAAACTGAAGGAACTCGCCCAAGACCACATAACTGGGAAGTAGTTGAGTCAGGATTCAAATCTAGAAAGCCTGGCTCTTCTTCAGCTGGGCTAAGAAGTTGATGCATGTGGTGCAGAGGACACATGGGAAGTGGGAGAGATGGGAGTGGTGCCCAGTTCTAGCTCCAAAGGCCATGCTGGTGCCTCTATTTCAAGTCACCTTCATTCATTCAATCAGCACATACTTATTGAGTGCCTACTTTGTCACAAGGACTGTTCTGGTCATTGGATAAATGCTGGTGAGTAAAATAGATTGGTCCTTGGAACTTTATAGAATTTATAGTTTAAAGATAACATGGGAAATGGCTACAAAATAATGTTGACTATTCTAATGAGGATCAAATGGAGTGATAAGCACATGTGGAAACTGGCTGATGGCTGTGCGCAGCTCCTCAAATTATAACCTGCTCTTGACTGTCTACTAGACTTGAGATCAGTGCTGAGTTGGGTCTGTTTTTTAAAACAATCACCAACTTACAGAAAATTTGGAAGTCCTGTACAAAGAACATATTTTTCTCTGAGCCATTTGAAAGTAAGTTGCCAACCTGATGCTTAGCCCCAAGTACTTTAGTGTGAATTTTCTATAAACAGGACTTTCTCCTACTGAACCATAACACACCATCAACATGAGGAAGTTGACATGAATCCTCAGAGCCTGCTATGGTTTGAGTGTCCCTCCAAAATCCATCTGTTGGAACCTAAGACCCAATGTGATATTTTAAGATGTGGGGCCTTTTGGGAAGTGATAAGTCCTGATGGCTCTGCCCTCATGAATGGATGAGTCAGTGCCCTTGTAACAGGCTGGAGAGTACTATGTAGGTAGGCCCTCTTTGCCTTTTTTTTTTTTTTTGCCTTTCTCTCGAGGTCGCCATGTGAGGACTCAGTGTTGTGGAGCCACTAGAAGCTGAAAGGGGCAGGGAAGGATTCTACCCTAGAGCTTTCGGGGATTATGGCCCTGCCAACACCTTGGGTTCAGACATCTGGGCTCTGGAACTGTGGGAGAATCAATTTTTGTCTTAAGCCCCACAGTCTGTGGCAATTTGTTACAGCAGCCGTAGGAAATGAACACACCATCTACCTAGAAAACCACCAGTTCAGATGGGTGGGTCAGATTCCAGCTCCACCTGTAGGGGTCATTCTAGTTTTCTCCCTCCCCGTATTTTTAATTCCGTTTTCTGACAAGAAACCTGGCTTCTGTGATACTTAATAGATTGACTTCTTTGGTCAGTACCCCATGACAGTGAACTCCCAGCTCCTCTGCCACCCTTGCCCCTGAGGGGGCTCCCTCTCGACCTCCCCACTGGACTCAGGGCAGCGTCCTGCTCTGGGCACACACCCATATCCTCTGTCTCACCTAATGGCTAGACACGCATTACTCAGAGAAGGAGAAGGGTAGAGGAAGACCAGCCCTAGTTTATGCTCACCCTTCCTGGAGCACCTCGACTCTTGGGACACTGCCCTGCTCCCCTGGGAGGTGCCAGGTGTCCACCGTGCCGGGCTGGAATGCGGGTGCCCCTGCAGGAGGGGGAGCCTGTATGTGATCATGCAGTGGCAGGGCTCAGGCTTCAGTGAGAGAGTGGCAGGAGTGCATGTCACTCTCTTACCCTCTCCTCCTCAGAGCGTCGTGATGCACCTGCAAAACCCAGTGTGTCTTTCTACACATGTGGTGTCTCAGCCAGGCCAGGGCTTGGTTCCCGCGAGTTGTGCTGCAGGCAAACCGGGGAGAATTGAGATCCTTCATTTTATTTAGGATGAGGCATGCACCTAAACGTCAGGCATTTCCTGGTGGCATAATGGATATTTATCTCCTATTAGAAAGGAAGCAATCTGCACTGAGGAAGCCTTTAGATTAAATTTCAGGGATGAACCAAGATTCATCCTGACAGATATATAGATCCTCAAAGAATAAGTCCTCATAAAACAGCCTAAAAATATTCCTTATGGCAGTTAGATACTTTGTAAAGAGCCCTTATTATTTGTGCTTGATAATGTACTGAGTTAAATTTAAGAATTGTTTAATACAAGTGTGTACTTTCTCCCTAAAGTGATTCACTCATTCATTCACACAGATTTTTCTAAATATCTAATATTGCCCAGACACTGAGCTAAGCATAAGCTAAGCACCCTGTTTTTAGAGAGCTCAGTAGGCTGGGAAACACAGATTGCTAAGTCAGTAGTATAATGTTTATGGATATGGGCACATCAAAAGATATGATACTTAGTGCCCTGGGTACACAAGGTGGGAGGCTCTCCTTTGCACAGGCTTTCCTGGAAAGGCTCTGTTGCTCTATAAATCAAACAGCAGGACATAGACAACCTAAGCAAAGGAAAATGCTTGCAAGAGTTCCAGGAGTGATTAGATATGGACAGCAGGCTTGACAGTGGGGAGGAGCAAAGGCTATGCTGCAGGGCTGCCCCTGTTCCTTACATCCTGTGGAACTCTGACAAGATCCAAAGTCCAGAAGACAGCATCTGCCTGACCAAGCTTAAGTCATATGTCTGCTCATAAGCTTAGGGATGGGGGAGGGAAGGGAAGGGCAAACGGAGAGGTGAAATCTGTTTCTTTCTCTTTCAGGAGAGATGAGCCTGGAATAATTAACTTCTTTTTTTTTTTAAACAGAGTCTCGCTCTGTCGCCCAGGCTGGAGTGCAGTGGCCAGATCTCAGCTCACTGCAAGCTCCGCCTCCCGGGTTCTCTCCATTCTCCTGCCTCAGCCTCCCGAGTAGCTGGGACTACAGGCGCCCACCACCTCGCCCGGCTAGTTTTTTGTATTTTTTAGTAGAGACGGGGTTTCACCATGTTAGCCAGGATGGTCTCGATCTCCTGACCTCATGATCCGCCCGTCTCGGCCTCCCAAAGTGCTGGGATTACAGGCTTGAGCCACCGCGCCCGGCCAATTAACTTCTTACTAAGATTAAACATAGCAGTGAGTTGTTCTCCAAAAGGAAAATAAACTCAGATTAGGAATGAAGAATGGAAGCTGGACAAATCTTTACAATGACCAATGACTCTTACCTGGACATTCAGGCATGGGGAAGAATATGGGTAAAGGCAAGTCCTTGGTAATATTGCTGAACTGGTGGATCAAGCCTTACCTGAAATTAACTGACTTTGGAGCTTTCCAGTTATGTGAACAAGTAAGCATCCCCTATGCCCTCCCATTTTTTGCTCTAAGCCCATTTGAATTTGGTTATCTGTCAGTATAACCAAAATATTTCTAACTGATAGATCCCCAGAATGTTTTTTAATAAGATTCTAGGCAGTCTTTTTTTAAATTTCCTATGAAATTGATTTTTACTCATTTTTCAGTCTCTGAGTGACATTTGTGCTGCACATTTATAGCTCATATCAGATGACTGATCCAGCTGATAATATCACATTTTCAAGTCATTTATCTCAGATAGGTAGTATACTATTATAATGATGTTTGTACCATGTAGGCTAATTTTTAAAATTGTTTTTGTAGAGACTAGATCTCACTATGTTGCCCAGGCTGGTCTTGAACTTCTGGGCTGAAGCAATCCTTCTATCTTGGCCTCCTAAAGTGTTAGGATTGCTTGTGTAGGCCACCATGCCCGGCCACATTCTTGTTTCCATAATTAATCTGAAATTTGTTTTATCCTTAAGAGTTGTTTTTAGGTAATTTTAAGTGTAGAAATTCAGCATAGTTTATAAAAATATTTTTTGTAAAATGGAACTTTATTCTAAAATGTATTCAAAATTGCAAGACACAAATACCATTGAAACAGGTAAAGGTTTATTATATAGAATGGTGAAACATACAGAATATAATTTTACTCTTTTTAAAGAGCCTTCATTAAGAAAACCCAATTTAAAGCTATTTGTTTCCAAATAATTTATATATATTAGTTGTAGCATAATTCTCCAAGCATACCTAATGTAAAGTACAAAACTATTTGAAACTGAATTCAAATATAAAATATATGTGTGTATATATACATATACATATGTATGTACATATATGTACACGTACACATATGTACATATATATGTATATGAGCTATAAATGACTGTGCAATAAATAAATAAATGACTGTGCAAAAGATGCAGAAACCTGCAGACTCATCAGTGTGTCTTCAAATCAGGCAGGTTGGTCAGCCACCAACAAGCTTCACCTTTTCAAGTCCTTGCCCACCAATTAAGGGAAAATGTCCATAATGAACCATAGACTAACAAAGATTTTATAAAATGACTTTCAAAGGATTTTTTTCCCAAAATCTCCTGTGTGATCTGGCAACTGCCTCCTTGTCCTCTTTTTTCCCTACCTCCAAAATAAATCAGATTCTGTGACATTTGATGCTAAACCATAATTAGGCTTTGGGCATTTTAATTAAGATATTTTTGTGAAATTCACTTATCTGTGACATCTTTTTTCTTCTTTTTCTAAATTCATATTCTAAACATTTGAGGAACTAAAACCTCAATACTACATCAATGGTATTATCATGGTAGCTTTCTTCCTTTAAGTGGACATTTAAAGTTCTCTTCAAAGAAATGAAGCAGAATGGCAAAAATCTCCACAAGAATGAGTTCATATGAATATGTTTTGATATTTCAATACCTCTGTTCTTGAAATACTACTAGCAACTCATCAGGTCAGAGTCTTAGAGCTTAGACAAAGTAAAGCTCAGAAAGGGGACAAAAGTCCTGTAGACTAGGCATTAAAAAACCTATTTTTTTTTTTTTTTTTTTTTTTGAGACGGAGTCTCGCTCTGTGGCCCAGGCTGGAGTGCAGTGGCCAGATCTCAGCTCACTGCAAGCTCCGCCTCCTGGGTTTACGCCATTCTCCTGCCTCAGCCTCCCGAGTAGCTCGGACTACAGGCGCCCGCCACCTGGCCTGGCTAGTTTTTTGTATTTTTTTTTTTTTTTTGAGACAGCGTCTTGCTCTGTTGCCTAGGCGGGAGTGCAGTGGCGTGATCCCGGCTCACCACAACCTCTTCAAGCAATTCTCCTGCCTCAGCCTCCCATAAAAAATATTCTTGTTAGCTAGTATGTGAATGGGATAAATTCACTGGGCAGATGATATATTTTTTCACATTACTCCTGTCATCATTCCTTAGTTGCTTTTTTCTTTAGGATCCTGAAGTTGTCTGAAAAGACTGACATTATTCGACTATTTCTCTGGCATTTCAGTGAGAATAGACTATTAATAAAGGAAAGTCAGCTCAAAAATAGTAAATTAGACCCCTTAACTTGCTTGTATCAGCAGAAAATAGATTAACAATTATTTTTTCAGATTCTTTCTCTACACTGATAGTTTTCCAGCTATTTATAAGATCTCATCTTAACAGTGTTAGATATTAACAAAATACGATAGCATTAAGAAGACATATTTCATCATTCTACTTTATTGAGAACCTAAATAACCAGTTGAGAGTTATGTAGGGAAAGAAAGATTAGAACCCACATTTTCTGTCTGCTGATACTGTGCTTTGTCATTTTGTGACACTACACTGCTTCTAATAAAAGCCCTTTTATTTCTTAATTTTTAAGAGTATAAATATATCTTAAGCAAAAATAATATGTTGAAAACAAATCTCGTGGGTTTTTTTTCTTTTTGCGAGAAGTTACACGTATTTCTTATTAGGAATACATTTCCATCTTTCTGTTTGGAGTGAATCACATTTGAATGTTTTGTTTCAGTATTTGAATCTGGAGGATGAATGAAGATATAGTATGGCATAAAGGCTAAACATAGCTGTTAATGCTGATGCTGATTATCCCCTGGGAATATACTAGTGCTGAGATTTATGGAGCCCCTTAGGCTCCTACAGACTCTCAGCTTCAGGGAAAGGAAGGCTCACTCCAGAGAACAATGTGCATCTATTCATTCTGCTGCCCCACGGCACAGCCCAACCTGCTAACCTGGTCCCCTTCTGCCTCACTCTTCAGTCTTAGCTTTTGCGTTTATGTACACATAAATCACTTGGGACACAGAGTGAAAACACAGTATTTCATCAGCATACTCACTGGTCAATTTTACTTGCCTCCTTGCAAAGAAGCAGGTCTTATTTCAGAGCTCTGAGTTGTTAATTATTGTAAGGGACCCATCAAATACGCAGGTTTCTGAAATATGTTGGACTATGATTTAATTCTTTTCCTCAATTATTATTTTCCACTATTTTAATTTTTGAAGGCCATAAAACTAATCAGTTATGACTGGGTATGAGTGCCTTTCCACCAATCCATGACCCCCAGCGCCTGCATCAGATGCTGAAATAATGGGATAAATGTGTCTGGATGAAGAAATACTGTGGTGGCATGTTTGGATGAATCAAGTTCACAGAAATGGTAAAATAGATGGAATGAGCATGCAAGCTAACATAGATTTATATTGCTTATGTTTACAGATTTGTGCAAGTCTTAGAAGCCTAGATACATTTACTATGCACTGTATTTAAGAACTGTTGATTGAAGAGGTGGACAGTAAAACAATCAAGTCATATTTCCTGCATGCAAAGGACCAGTAATTAAGGATGAAGGGGCATGCTCTCTTCCTCCTCTGCTTTCCCCTATTGTTACCAAACATTAAATATTGAAAAGCACTTGACTAAAAATGTCACTACACATTTATAATATTCCATTAAAGCTAATATATAAAATATTAATAGACATTTGTTATGGTATTATAGCATAAAAAAGCTGTAGCATAAAAAAGCTGAGCAAACTCAAGATCTAACATGATCAAATGTCTACCTAATATGACATGCCTAACATTTATCAGAAGCCAGTTATTATGTTTAATAAAAATAATCAGCTTGTTTTTGAACTATCATTTTCTATCAGTCATTGAACACTTTCTTGTTTCTTCCTTTAAAAACTGCTAAAACTCAGACAAGTAAAAAAAATTTTTTTTTTCTTTCTTTTTTTTTTTTTTTTTTTTTTGAGACGGAGTCTCTGTCGCCCAGGCTAGAGTGCAGTGCCTCGATCTCGATCTCGGCTCACTGCAAGCTCCGCCTCCCGGGTTCACGCCATTCTCCTGCCTCAGCCTCTCGACTAGCTGGGACTACAGGCACCTGCCACCACACCGGGCTAATTTTTTATTTTTTTATTTTTTAGTAGAGACGGGGTTTCACCGTATTAGCCAGGATGGTCTCGATTTCCTGACCTCGTGATCTGCCCGCCTCGGCCTCCCAAAGTGCTGGGATTACAGGCGTGAGCCACCGCGCCCTGCTGCCAAGTAAAAAATGTTAAAGAAAAGCTGAGAATACAAACTATAAAATTTCTAATACGTTGATAAAGAATTAGAAGTTGAAAGTAAAATCTGCAATAGCTAAAAGTTTCATGGGTCTCTATAGAAACCAATAGAGGCAAGGGGATTGCTGCAGGGGAGCCACGCTGGTCGTTCCTTCTTTCATTCTAACTGCTACTGCGTGCTATATTGACTTGAGGAACCTATTCAGTGATAAGTGTTTACTAACATTGCTCCTGTAAAAGGACTCCACGGACCAATGGGGAGAGATAGGAGTAGGAAGAGCTTGAGAAAGATTGCTGCCAATTGTCTTAAATGCGAACAACAAGTCTTATGGTAGAGATGAGGAATATGGTTACCCTAAAGCAAACCATCTCATAAGATTGTTTAATGGAAAAATGGAATTCTTTCTTATCAAATGTAATCATTCATTACAGGAAAGATTACAGTAATTGTGAGATGCCATTACCACTTGCTACAGTAGTTTAAGCTATGTATTGACTTGGCTTTTAGTTACCTATGTTTTCCTGGAGTCTTTTTGTCTTAATAATGTTCCAAAGACAATTGGACTCCGTTCTTAACCAGTGCGTAAGTTACTCCTTAACGAATAAAGTAGGTGTTTCAAGAGCCACATTAATTGTTTTTAAGCTAACAGCTGCTTATGAAGGTGAATTAAGTCTTCAATAATTCTATATAGTACCATAACTATGAGAGAGAGAGAGAGAGAGAATGTTACATTGCTCTAAGGAAATATCTGAGATTGGGTAATTTATAAAGAAAGGAAGCTTAATTGACTCACAGTTCTTCATGGCTGGAGAGGCCTCAGGAAACTTCCAATCATGGTGCAAGGTACCTCTTCACAGGGTGGCAGGAGAATGCGCGTTAGCAGGCGAAATGACAGACGCTTATAAAACCATCGGATCTCGTGAGAACTCACTCACTATCACGAGAGCAGCATGGGGGAAACTGCTCCCATGACCCAATCACCTCCCACCAGGTCCCTCCCATGACACGTGGGGATTATGGGGATTACAATTCAAGATGAGATTTGGGTGGAGACACAGCTGAACCACATCAGAGAGAGAGAGAAAGAAAGGGAGGAGGAGGAGGGGGAGAAGGAAGAGGAGGAGGAGGAGGGGGAAGGGGAGGGGGAGGAGGAGAGTGGGGGAGGAGAAGAATGGGGGAGGAGGAGGAGAAGAGTGGGGGAGGAGAAGAATGGGGGAGGAGGAGGAGAAGAGTGGGGGAGGAGGAGGAGGAGGGAAAGGGGGAGAATGAATTTGCACTCACAAAAATTATGGAAATTTCTTATTAAGCATGTTATGTTTCAGTTAATCAAGATAATGCATGATTGGCTAATTTCTTCACTGACTTTTAAGAGTATTTTCCATGTACTCTCTTCATTGTGAAACAAAAATGGGCCTTTTTTTGTCCCTTTTTTTGAAGTTTCCATCCTGTCTTCCCATGTTAATTGAAGCTCTTTTGCCTTAAACATGGCTTGAGAAATGAGTCCTTGTTGTGATGCAGGTTGTCAAACTTACAGCTGCAGGAAAAGGAGTGTTGTGCTCACGTTGGGTAAGCAAATAGAATTCTTGCAAAGGAAGACAGAGGAACCAGCCCTGCAAATAAATGGTCCTTTGCAGCAAGATTCCTCTTCTGGCCTCATCCTTTCTGAATTTAAAGGTCAGAGGAAGCTTCACACAGCCACTTTCATATCTCAGTGCCCTGGCTAAATGTCTCAGGAGAATAAAGATACCCTAATGGGAAAGCAATTTTATAATTCTGGGCTTGCATTCCAGAATCGTGCAGACTGTTTTCCAGTTGAAACAGCTCTACATACAAACATCCTCGGAAGCAAGTTCTTTTACCTCTCTGATCTGTCTTATAATTAAGTCTGAATATTTTAAATATGCTTTTAATACAATCACTGAGAATAAAAATCTGTGGCCAAGTAACTAATGAATGTCTTGAACTCTAAGCACATTCTGAATATTTAATTATCATTTAAACAAATAAGAAAATATAAATTCAATTTGCAAAATAAGAAAATATTTACTCAAGAGTTTGAATATTGAAATATATTAATCAATCAGTGCACATACATACTGTCTCTCCAAACCCAAAATTACTGAGGTTTTTTTTTCTTTGCAACTCTTTTGGTGAAGCCCCTACGTTCTCAACTCTTATACCTTTTGTGTACAGTTTTTTTCTGCCAGAAATATATTTGAAGTGTTTTAGTTGTCATTTGTATCTGAAAATGGTTGGACTCATATAGCTTATTTTTGGCAAGCAGAATCAAGATGACCACAAAGGGATCTATAATATAAAGCCTACAGCATACATTTTTATCTTCAGCAGGAAGAAATCCCCCAAAGTAGGTTAGGAATTTACTGCATGCATTTAACTTCTGAACTGGAAATTTATGTGGCAGTTCAGTGATTAATCATTAATCGTGGTAAATGTCAATTTCTACTCATTAGGAGTAAGGACATCTATTTTTGCAATTCAAATGGAAATGATTTCTGATTTAATCACTTGTCTGCTCCAAAGCTCCTCTTCAATTGGATAAGTTCACATATTTCCAGTGCCGCTTTAATTTACAAGTGGGGTGAACAGAACCTCATATTTTGAGGCCCGATGTAAGCGCTCAAGTCATAGTGAACTTGATGAGAATCAATACTGCCAAATAAACCAGAAAGATAGTCAAATGAATGTGAAAGTTTTCTGAAACATATACCTTTGCAATCTGTATTTCATGTCTTCTAAAGTGCCTGTTTCCAGGGCAAAACAGCAAAACACTTCTGGTTACTTGAAGGAAAAAATTTCACATTAGTTATTCATTTTTGCAAGTGCATAGTTCAGTAATTCTCTTGCACATAAACAACATGCAAATCTTTTTAGAACTTGAAAATACAGTAAATACCTTTCCAAACAAGGTTTTAAATAATCTGGGAAGTAACCAGAGATAGCTTGTCAGATTTCTGTTCACCCTGGACCACTTCCCATCTGAAATGATTTAAGAGCCTGATTTTAGAGATACTCATGACATTCAAGTTCTACAGAGATTTGGACTTTGAATGCTTTATATTCTACACTGAGCTTCCTATGACCATGTAATTCTGCAACCAGATATCTTCTGGCAAGATGACAATTTCTGAGAAGAGCCTGAGGTTATTGTGCTGCCTATTTGAAATGGTATTTTTGCTAAATGGATGGAATTTTAAACTCTTAGGATGCAATACTGAGAATTTCATTATAGTCTGATTTTTCAGAGATAACTAACTTAGAGATACTGGCAGTGGGTTTACTAATCCACCTTTGTTGTAAATTAGATGTGGCTTTTATGTTAGTTTTGGTTTCGGTTATTTCGTTCAGTAGATTTCTTCTTATAAGTACCTATCGTACTGAGCATTTTAATTTTGAATTTGGGCATTACTTTGAAAACTTTTGTATGAGAGGGATCTCTTGCAATAGCTAGTGCTTCTATTTTCATTAACACTTTTATATGTGGCATATACATACATACATACATACACATACATACATATTTTATGTATGTATATGCCACATATAAAAGTGTTTTTTATGAAATGTTATGTTTTTAATCAAATGTTCATGTTTTCTATGACACAGGGTCTTGCTCTGTCGCCCAGGCTGGAGTGCAGTGGCACAATCATAGTTCACTGTAACCTTGAACTCAGTGGGCTCAAGTGATCTTCCTGTCTCAGCCTCCCTAGTAACTACTACTACAGGCACAGGCCACTATGCCTGGCTGCCTTTTAAAAAAACTCTGGAGGGCGGGGGTGGGGTGTGACCAGGGTGGGGGCTCCCTATGTTGTCCAGGCTGGTCTTGAGCTCCTGGCTTCAAGCAATCCTCCTGCCTCGACCTCCCAAAGTGCTGAGATTTCAGGTGTGAGCCACCGAACCGAGCCATGTTTTACATATTTTTAAAAGTGCTGGCCAGGCGCGGTGGCTCACGCCTGTAATCCCAGCACTTTGGGAGGCCGAGGAGGGTGAATCACGAGATCAGGAGATCGAGACCATCCTGACTAACATGATGAAAGCCCGTCTCTACTAAAAATAGAAAAAATTAGCTGGGTTTGGTGGCGGGCGCCTGCAGTCCCAGCTACTCGGAAGGCTGAGGCAGGACACCATGTGAACCCGGGAGGCGGAGCTTGCAGTGAGCCGAGATTGCACCACTGCACTCCAGCCTGGGCAACAAAGCAGACTCTGTCTCAAAAAAAAAAAAAAAAAAAAAAAAAAAAAAAAAAAAAAAAAAAGAAGTGTTAAGTGATTTATCTTTTTGTAAATGGATTAAAGTTCAGCTCTCTGTGGGTTTTTCATTGAATCAACAAATATGCCTAGGTAAGTACTTCTCAAATAAATATGAAGTAAATACTGTGTATAAAATGTGACTAGTAACTACTTGTAATAGTATGCTGAGTTCTCTAAATTAATATTACTTTCAATGATATGTGTGTTCTGTTGAAGCAATTTTGAGACCATTACGTCTATATAATATCCCTTCAGTCAGAAGTGAATAATGGCTAACCTATGACAAAACAGTAGCACTGAAATATAAAAGACTATATAAAGAATACATTTGACTTTCCAATTCATAAACCATTTCTTTCTCTGCAACAAATATGTACATAAGTAATGCTGAATTCCTTAATATAATGAATAGTAATTTACATAATACACATGATTACTGGTATTTTATTGAAAGCACATTTAAAATTAGCAATGTTTTCCATGGGACATGACTAAATATAAAGAGTTCCATCCCTATTCCCATCAAGAACTGTGAGTTTTAGGATGAAAAAGCAATTTTGTGAGAAAATTTGAGGTTATTCACTGAGAAATGCAGCTACAGCCAAGCAGCGCCCAATATTTACTTCAAGGGAAGCTTCCCAAACTGAATGTGACAACTAAACATTTACAATGTTGACTCAGCAGGGCGCGGTGGCTCATGCCTGTAATCCCAGCACTTTGGGAGGCCGAGGTGGGCGGATCACCTGAGGTCGGGAGTTTGAGACCAGCCTGACCAACATGGAGAAACCCTGTCTCTACTAAAAATACAAAATTAGCCAGGCATGGTGGCGCATGCCTGTAATCCCAGCTACTCGGGAGGCTGAGGCACGAGAATCGCTTGAACCCAGGAGGAGAAGGTTGCGGTGAGCCGAGATCGCGCCCTTGCATTCCAGCCTGGGCAACAAAAGCGAAACTCCATCTCAAAAACAAACAAAAACAAAAAAACAAAAAACCCCAAAAAACAATGTTAATACAGAATTTTCTACAAGGCTGCACCATATTCTCAACAGACAATTTGTGCAGGGAATAAAACATCGAGAATTTCTTTCATTTAATTTTTATGACTCTTTGACATCAAGAGTTTCTTCACTTTTAAGGATACACTGAGCTATGAGAACAAACCCTTGATTACTCAGATTGCTTGGGGGCTGGGTCTGCAGACACTCTTTTTCCCTTCATTTTGGAATCTTTCACTCTTTGTTACCTCATTCACCAAGAGGAGCTCACAGGGATTAAACCAATTCTGTTGGCTTTTATTTATGTATGCTACTCCTGCCCTGAACCTACATAATGCTACCACCACTAAGAGTCATTTTTGCACAATTAGAAATAATTTTAATAATAAGTTCCAGCAAAGTTCTTAGTTACATGACTTCTACCTGTTTTAAAGTCAGGGACTTATCAGCTGCCTTGCTCTCTACCCTCTATGTTCCAGTAATCCAGACACCTTGCGAAAATTGCCTGGCAAGTTATTTGAGGTAATCTGGCTCAAACTGTCTGGCCAATGGAATTTATTATGTACAAATGTGCTGTGTTATTGGACTAGAAGATTCCACTTGGATCAAAGCCATAACAATGTGGAACCATTATTTAAAAACTGATTGAAAAGATGATTTATTTCCATTGATATCTAAGGATGAATCACTAATCTCAATTGCAGACCCTCCTCCTCCTATATTCTCATTTATCTCTATACTAGCATGCAGCACTTACTTCAGAATCTTTATTTGGGCAAATGTTCATGGTGAACTGAGGCAATCATCTGTATAGTTCATGAGAAAGATGAATGTAACTGAGGAGAAGCATAGTTTTGTATGAATTACCTGGATAACTGCTTCAGATAACCACATTATGTATAGTCATATTTGGAGTAAAATACCAAAGTTTAATTCATTAACATATCTATTTGCCAATAACATTAGTAATTTTTTTGTCATTCCATGTTTATTTATCTGACCACATAGAGCCAGCCATTCATATATGCATTGTAGCCTCTTCTTCAATGCATATAAATCCTTTGATATTAGAGCCTCCTGAATTTTATATAAGACATAATGTCTAATTCAATTATATACGCAGATGTCCACATTAGTTATATTTTGACTTTATATTTTGATGTTTATACTGGCTTCATACAAACTTGACTTTTTCAATAAGTAATGAAGTACAGACTAGAAATGAAAGGGTAGAAACTGTGTATGAAAAGCTGTATTTAAAAAAATTAAATGTGTAAACGTCCCAAATTAAGGGTCATTTATGTACATCTTTATGGCAACTTATCCCATTACATGAATAGTTCAAGCACTTGTACAAAAGCACTAAATTATAAATCCATCTGAGAATAAATGCAGTAATGTGCACATGCACGCACACACACATACACGAACACACATACACAGATACTAAATTTACAAAATGTGTCAGGTAGCTGGTGGCCATCATTGAATTAAGAATAGTAGATTACTAAGAGTCATCCCAGATTCCGATTATATTTATACATAAATTGTACATTTATAAAAACCTTACAAATACTTCTATTTTTTCAGGAAGATATTATAGGTAACAATTTAACACATGTAGTAAGAAAACATCTTAAATTCAGAAAATCACAATTAGGTAAATTAAACAATTCAATACGTAGATGGCTATCATAAGTATTCTATTTATAAAGACTTTTCCATTTTTTATGTTGAAACAACAGGATATCCTTTAAATTATTCATCCTAACATGTAGTTTGTGTTAATTGCCTTAATGCAAGGAAAGTAAAACATTTTGAAATATGATAGAAAGTATAAACACATTTCAATCAGTAGTTTATATTACGAAAATTTCTAAGGTGGTGCTAAATTTAAAGTAATTTGTTGTCAAATTATGGTAACTGTACAGATTATTTGAATTGTTCTTTTTTAATAAGTAGATGGCCAATTACATTTAACTGAGCAATTTTACCAGGACATGATGGAAAGTTAGCTGACAAATACCATATTGTGTTCTGAGAGTACTGTGAGGAATCCAAATTTCACTCTCTTGGCAAAGTACTGAGGCCATTTGGTGGAAAAAAGAAAGTGGGATTAAGTGTTAATATTGACTGGGAATAAGTCCTTTACATCACTGTTTCTGGGAACATTAATAGTTACCTTTTTTTTTTTTTTTTTTTTTGAGATAGAGTCTCGCTTTGTCGCCCAGGCTGGAGTGCGGTGGCGCGATCTCGGCTCACTGCAAGCTCCGCCTCCCGGGTTCACGCCATTCTCCTGCCTCAGCCTCCCAGTAGCTGGGACCACAGGCGCCGCCACCACGCCCGGCTAATTTTTTTTGTATTTTTAGTAGAGACGGGGTTTCACCGTGTTAGCCAGGATGGTCTCGATCTCCTGACCTCGTGATCCGCCCGCCTCGGCCTCCCAAAGTGTTGGGATTACAGGCGTGAGCCACCGCGCCTGGCCTAGTTACCTTTGTTATGATAATGGTACATTTCATTTTAAAAATGAAATGCTAAATATGTTAGAAACAGATCATAACATTTTAATGACTGGGATAAGCAAAATGAGTCCAACCTTTGTTCTGGTGATAGCCAGTAAATGTGCAAAGAGAGAAGAGACAAACTGTAATTGTATACATAAAAACACATCGTCCCACTTAAAAATTTTAATATCTATATAAAGTACTATAATTTTTAAAGATGAAGACATCAAAAATATTCACATTAAAATATCTTACAGAAATCATTATTCTTCTATTCAAGAAAACCAATTACACTAAGTTAACAGGGAAAATTTAACAGAGGAAATTCTCCTTGGGACACTTATTTAACTGAGGATTTCACTTCATAGTTTAAAAAAGTAAATGGGCCTCAGGTGTCTTTTTCATGGGTAGGTCACCTTATCAATCTGAATTACAGTTCATGGGTAAAGCTAACTTATTTTTTTGTAATAAGTTAATAATGCCAATTCAGTTTCTTGTAAACAAATGTCTATATCAAACCACCATAATTACTGTGTAATTCCTAGTAGTATCAGTGAAGTGGCTGAGAATTAAATGATCATTTATGCCCTTATCTTTAGATACAGAACCTTCAAAAGAAGGCCTAATGTGGACAAGCTAACATGGGTGTGCTAAACCTAGGCATAGGAGACTCCATCTGCTTATGTCTTGTATTACTCTTTCCATCCCAAATAACTTTCATCAGCTGTTTTACCACTGAAAGGAAAAGTAGTCAAAGGAAATCATTATATTTAATCATTATTGGTTGTGCTACAAAATAATGTGAATCACAGTGGGAGTGTTTTGTGAGCAAACTTCATATTACTATTCCCAACACACACACACACAGGTACACACAACATATTTAGTATGCGAAATGCAAGTATTATTAATAGTGGTTAGCCATTTTTTCACTTTTCTAGTTATTTCTCAAGGTATGGTTCACGGACCCAGGGAGACCCTTACACATGCTTAAGATTGGGTACCGTTGCTTTAAACAAACACAGACTCTGGCTCCGCATAGCAAACAATAAACTTATTCCACCAGGAGGGAAAAATAGAAATAAGATTAATCTACTTTTGGCAAATATATGGCAACCTTGTCCCCAACATTGGATTTCTCCCTCCCATACTATACATTCACTGGCCACTTGTATTGATTAGTGTTTTCAAAGGGAACTGTAGTTGTCCCTCCGCATCCAAGGGAGACCGGTTCCAGGACCCCTGCAGATGCCAAAATCCAGATGCTTAAGTCCCTTATATAAAATGACATAGTATAACCTATGCACATCCTCCAATATACTTTAAATCATCTCTAGATTACTTATAATACCTAATACAATGTATTATAAATGCCATGGAAATAGTTGTTATAATGTATTATTTGTAATTATTGTTGTATTATTGGTTTTTATTGTTTTTTAATTTTTTTCCAATATTTCTGACCAGGAGTTGATTGAATCGGGGATGTGGAACCTGTGGATATGGAGGGTCGACTCTATTGTACAGAAGACATAAGAAAAGAAAGGAAAACTTGGGCCGGGCGCAGTGGCTCACGTCTGTAATCCCAACACTTTGGGAGGCCGAGGCAGACGGATCACGAGGTCAGGAGATTAAGACCATCCTGGCTAACACGGTGAAACCCCTCTCTACTAAAAATACAAAAAATTAGCTGGGCATGCACCTGTAGTCCCAGCCACTCAGGACGCTGAGGCAGGAGAATTGCATGAACCCGGGAGGTGGAGTTTGCAGTGAGCTGGGATCACACCACTGCACTCCAGCCTGGGCGACAGAGTGAGGCTCAGTCTCAAAAAAAAAAAAAAAAAAAAAGGAAAACTTGATCAGGCATAGTGGCTCACGCCTGTAATCCCAGCACCTTGGGGGGCTGAGGCGGGCAGGTCACTTGAGGTCAGGAGTTCCAGACCAGCCTGGCCAACATGGTGAAACCCTGTCTCTACTAAAAATACAAAAATTAGCCTGTGATGCATGCCTGTAATCCAGCTACTCTGGAGGCTGAGGCAGGAGAATCGCTGGAACCTGGGAGGTGGAGACTGCAGGATTGTGCCACTGCACTCCAGCCTGGGTGACAGAGCAAGACTGTCTCAAAAAAAAAAAAAAAAAAAAAAAAAGGAAAACCAGTGTCAATAGTGTCAAAACATTAAAATGCATTCCAAAATCAAGTGGCTATGATTTGTGGCACTCCTTCGAATTAGCAGTGATAATCAAGAAATGAAAATTGCAATTATTTCTCCTGGGAAAACCACTCTTAGTACTATGCACTATATGCAGATGAAAATGGTAAGGGCTGAGAAGGTAACAGTGTTCAGTTGGTATTTATTTCTCCTGGAAGATGTAGGGATTGGGAAGGAGGCAAGGATAAAGCCGCGGAAGAAGTAATCAAGACTTCATAGTATTAAGGATGGTGGAAAACTTCCCCAGCCAAGGGAGCAGTTCTGAATGCTTTGCTATACATTCCTAGGATAATATGATGAAGAAAAGATAGAGACAGATGTGGGACTTCTTCATGCCCCAAACTGAACTTACTTATTTTCAAAATTTGTTGTCTTTTAAACCACAGAAGTGCTAACTGAATAACCCTATGAAATGCAATGGAGTTCAGATATCTTAGAGAATCATAAAAATAGAAATGGAAGTTTTCTTTATTTATTTATTTTTTTTTTTGAGACGGAGTCTCGCTCTGTCGCCCGGGCTGGAGTGCAGTGGCCGGATCTCAGCTCACTGCAAGCTCCGCCTCCCGGGTTCACGCCATTCTCCTGCCTCAGCCTCCCGAGTAGCTGGGACTACAGGCGCCTGCCACCTCGCCCGGCTAAGTTTTTGTATTTTTAGTAGAGACGGGGTTTCACTGTGTTAGCCAGGATGGTCTCGATCTCCTGACCTCATGATCTGCCCGTCTCGGCCTCCCAAAGTGCTGGGATTACAGGCTTGAGCCACCGCGCCCGGCCTATTCTTTATTTTATTCTAGAGGGAAAGGGCTGTTTTGGGCACTTTCCATGGCTGGGGGAGCAGAACCGATTTACTTGTTAATCTTTTGGCAATTGAGAAATCTTTTTTATTTTTGAAATGGAGTCTTGCTCCATCACCCAGGCTGGAGTGCAGTGGCACAATCTCGGCTCACTGCAACCTCTATCTCCTGGGTTCAAGTGATTCTCCTGCCTCAGCCTCCTGAGTAGGTGGGATTACAGGCACCCACCACCACGCCCGGCTAATTTTTGTATTTTTAGTAGAGATGGGGGTTTCACCATGTTGGCCAGGCTGGTCTTGAACTCCCAACCTCAGGTGATCTGCCCACCTTGGCCTCCCAAGTGCTGGGATTATAGGCGTGAGTGCCCAGCTGGCAATTGAGAAATCTTGACCTCGGATTCCTAGCTGTGAACTTCCTCTTCATCAGCAACTGAGTCCACACTGGAACATTTTCAAAGGAGTACTAGTAAGATTCACCCATCAAAATGTGGTGTATTAGAAGATCAATGACACCCTATAGCCTTTGTTCCCATGGGCAACTTTGCTGTAAGACACGTAGTTAAGGATAAAAAAATACTTCAGAAAGAATCTGACATGTATTTTCAAATGCAGTGAGTTAGGCAGAATGCAAAGCAGAGTAGCAAGAGTTAATGTTTTTACCTACTGCGTACTTTTGCTTTTTACATGTGTATTTAATATGTTCAATGTAGCAAGAATTGCTGATATTATTACTGTGAGGTGACATATGTAAAAAATAACCCTAGGAACAGGTAGTATACATCAAGACCAACACAAATGCATTGATAAAGATGGAAAACACAAGAGAAAAACATTAAATACTCTTATTACAAGAAAAAAGGATAAGGGTTAAATGATTCAAAATCTAAACAAAAATTAATATACAGATATACTGTCCTCCATTCAGTGCATGAAAGAATTATCTGGTTATAAAAATCAAGTATCCTTACATTCTGGGTTTCTTGGATACAATTTTCTCCTCAAAAATAATTTTTCAACTATTCCAGAAAATTTTTAAATCTAAAGTAACTCTTTTTAATCTGGACTCCAAGAAGAAAAAAGAAATGAATACTTACAATGAATTGGCTGCTCTGCCTTGAAAAAAAAAAACGAATTTTACTTTTAGGTTACAAATAATGGGGATCATGATGCAATTCATATTCTAGTATTACCCCCAAAATAAGGGCAGATAAAATCAGATTCATCATTCTTTGTGATAAGAAATAATACCTTCTCAGAAGGCAAAGAAAAGAACTTCAAGATCAGTAATAATGGAGAAGAGTTAACAAAATGTTTGAAAATTCTAGCATTATAAGATTAAACTTAATAATCAAAGGGCTGTCAGTTTTTATACGATTGTCATAAAAAATGAAAGTCAAAATTCTTCTTGGTAAAGTCAGGTGTCTGGACAAACTGTCACCTTCATTCAGGTTACCTTCGCTTGAGGTAAAGACCTTTTCATCTGAATTTGCATGAAAGGTTTCTGCAGGTTGACAGCATGAGGCTCTTCTCCGGTGTGCACTCCTAGGCATCTGAATGCTGTGTGTGATTAACTGAGGCTCATTTTATTATAGTTTAAATCTGCAACATACATTCAATTCAGTTTTTTTTTTTTTCCCTCAACAGTTCTGCCTAGTATACTTGTTAGGCACAGGCAAAATCTTTATTTTTACAAGGACTAAATCATTATGAATTTGAGAGAAGTCAGTCATCAGGAACTAGCAAATACAGTCATGTGTTACTTAATGACAAGTATACATTCTGAGAAATGCACTGTCAGGCAGTATTTTCCTTGTCCGAACATCATAGAGTGTACTTACACAAACCCAGATGGTATAGGCTCCTACACATCTAGGCTATATAATATAAACTAGTGCTCCCAGGCTACAAACCTGTACAGCATGTTACTGTACTCAATACTGAAGGCAACTGTAATACAATGGTATTTGTGTTTCTAAGCATAGAAAAGATACAGTAAAAATATGGTATTATAATCTTATAGGACCACTGTTGTATATGCAGTCTGTGGTTGATTGAAATGTCATTATGAGCTGCATGACTATATACTGCCAATTTTTCACTTTAGAGACTATAAGCCTAAAGGAAAGAGAAAGCCTGCGATTAAACAATGCTTTAACCTGCGATTAAACAATGCTTTTCAGTCTCTGGAGTTTGGATTCATAGTTGGTATTTATCAATGGTTGCTTGTATCACAATTTTAACATAAAGGATCACCCAGTTATCTTTCAGAGTCTAAAATTAAAGTCTTCATATCTTTCTATTGTGATTTTGGTGTATGTATGTATTATTAAGCACAAAACCTCAAAAGATCTGGAAAGTGCCATAGAGCAAGGTGCTTTCATAAGGGAAGTAGTTTTTTTTTTTTATTAAAACATTTACTCATTCTTTTTTGAGCAGGCAGTTACACAATGTAGTTTTAGCCTGCTGAAGTCAGTGGCTAGATAAAGCAAAGTCACTATCAATGATTTGCTTCTGAATAAAAGCCTTATATCCCAGGAACAGAGCAGGCGCTCCCTGGCGAGTGAGAACCAATACCAGTCAATTCTGCTGGTAGCAAGCAAGATACCTGGATAGAAAAGTAGCACTCCAGAGGCCTCAGGAGTGCTAACAACTCTCTTCTCCCTTGTGCTCAAAGTCTCATTCAATGTATTTACTTCTAGTGTCTACATGAATATGCTCACAAAAAGTCTGAATAAAAACCAGATACCATTTAACATTAGTATGTTATTAAAATTTTACCTCTAGTATTCCTGGTGAGAAGTGACAAATTCAAGCAAATGGTTTTGTTATCACTTTTGGGCTTCATCATGATAAAGAGAAAAGATGTTGCTAAAAATACGACAACCCCTGTCACTTTATTGCTATGGTCTAAGTGATTTGGGCTATTTAGTGATTTCTGTATCATCTAAGACAAACAAATCAAGAACTCCGTTTAAAGCAGTTATTGCAGAAATACACTGTGTGAGGCCCCAGTTAAGCTTTTACTGATTTGAAGTGTTTATCTCAAATAAAAATTAAAAAATACTTTTCACTGAAGGTAACTGAGAAATTGTTTGATTCAACATAAAGACGAAGACACATTTTCTTCTATTTTTTGAGACAGTACACTTGTGATTCACAGGATAACTTGCATCAGACGCAATTTAATGAAAGCTCTCAAATAAGCGATTTTATTCCTATCCATGATTGCAGACATTTACAAAACCATAACATCTGAGTTCACCTTAAAAAATAACTTATATAAAGCAGTGATATACACAGCACAAAATAGTTCAGGGAGGGGGCAGGAGCAACTTGTAATAATTAAAATGTAAACGTGAAAAAAAGGATGGAATAAAAGTCCCTACTTATTTCTACTTAAGATGTCATGTGATAATATTTTACAATGTCCTGTGGGTCAATGTATGTATGTGTATATGTCTGTATAACATACACATATACAGTACATTCTCTTTCCCACACATATACATACACACATAATTATTTGCAGTTCAGTTTAGGGCAATTCTAATATGCCACTCCGTACAGTTGTTTGAATCACGTTTGGACCCGCTTTCTTCACAAAAGAGGGGAGAGAGCAGGAAATAAAAAGGTTGGTTTGGTGTGACTGAGATTCCTTTGTTTAACTGTACACTGTGATGAATAATTTTCTTCCGTAGTAGTTCTGTGAAGGGCTGACTCACTGTGGTTTTCATGAGGAGACTTGGTAATGGATCACACGCTCATTGTCATGCTAGGGGAGTACTAGAAGGAAAGAAGAATCCATATTTTAACAACAATTCTTTTAGAGATCACTAAGGTTCTTCTTGGTACAACAGAAACGAAGAATTCTAATTTCTTATCATCTTTTATGTGCAAGCTTTTCATCTCATACAACATAAAATAAGAAACTATAAAAAAAGTAAACTGATACAGACTTAACCTAATACTGAAATTTTCAATATTTCCCCTGGAAAGCATCAAGTCCTATTCTCTCCCTGCACCCAGAAGGCTGATCATTACCCAGTCCCTCTGCCTCCTCCCTCCAGACAGATTGATGTTTTGCAGGCACTTGTAAAAACCTTGGTTAAATTTAGTCCAAGGCTGGATCATAACTAAGTAAGTATGAGGACTAGTCTTTGCCACCTACTAGCTTGTAAACTGAGAAGGCTACCTAACCTGTCTTGACTTCAGTTTCCCTATCTGTAAAGGGGCTTGGGGAAGAAGAGATATAAAATCCCTAAACCAAGTATTTATTGAATACATAGAAAGTGCTCAGCAAGTGTTAGGTTAATATTGTAGGGAAACAAAACAAAAACAAGTGCAAGCTGGCCCTGGGAAGCTCTCATTAAAGCACTGAAAATACTTAAGAAACTAATTTATACTGCAGCATTTAAGCATCTTGCCCATAATCTGTGCTGTAATCTTTTTTTCTGAAACAGGGTCTCACTCTGTCACTCAGGCTGGAGTGCAGTGATCTCAGCTCACTGCAACCTTGACTTCCCTGGGCTCAGGTGATCCCCCCACCTCAGCCTCCCCAGTAGCTGGGAGTACAGGCACAAGCCACCACACGTGGCTAATTTTTGTATTTTTTGTAGAGATGGGGTTTTACCATGTTGCCCAGGCTGGTCTCAAACTCCTGGGCTCAAGCAATCTGCTCGCCTTGGCCTCCCAAAGTGCTGAGATTACAGGCGTGAGCCCCTGTGCTCGGCCTGTGACTCTAACTGCAATCCAGTCATTTTTGCACGTGAGTAGGAACATCATTGTTACATGCTGACTTGTCAGTTTGATGAGGCTGACAAATGATAAAAGGTGAGGGTTTCAGAGGTTTGGAAAAAAATGGTTTCAAAAATGATTTAGAGAGAAATAAAGAGCAATTATTTTGCTAATTGTGCCACTGTACCCTCATATTCTTGGGGAATAGACTGTGACAGAAAAGTTCTACAGCAGCACCATGCAAGAGAACTTTCTTCAATGACATATCTGTTCTGTGGTCTGTGCTGTCCAACTTGGAGGTCACTAGCCATATGTGCCTACTGAGCACATGCCATGTGATTAGTGCAGTCAAGACACTAAATGTTTAATGTTATTTACTTTTAATTTATTTAAGTTTGAGTATCCACATGTGGCTAGTGGTTACATTTTGAACAACACAGCTCTAGACTATCTGAGCTGTGGGGAGAGGCATCTAATCCCACATGTAGGATTGAAGACTCTTTGGATGAAGACAGTTTCTAAATTAAAATATAAATGTGGACCCTGAAATGTGAAATATTTTAAATGTTTTATTGGAAGCTCATGAGGACCAGGGTAAAAGGCAATTACCTTCAACATGCTAATAACAATTGTGCCTCCTGGAAAAAGGCAGATAAAGGCAAAGGGATTGGTCCCAGGCTCCAGGAACCTAACCAGAAGCTGTGATAATCCTGGGTAGGGGAGCACAAACTTTTCAGAAAGTTGGCAGAAAGAGAATAAAATGAAGTGAATTCTAGACAAGCTGAGACCGGCTGTAGAAATCAGACAGGGCATATAGGTGTATACTGATGTAAGGACGGATTATAGTGTGGAAGCAGGACTCCCCAGGGAAGAGCACAGAGGGGCAGTGGCTCAGCTGGCACATGTCTGGGCCAGATGTCATTAGGGCTCAAACCAAAAGCATGCACTGTTCCTGAGGAAAGGTGGGTGATTAGGCCTGGAAAAGGGTCACTGGACTATAGGAAGAGGATTGTTTAATCCTTTAAACATGCATTACATCAAGGAAAATCTATTAATACTTGTTAATCACTTCACAGCCTACAGTGTTTCAGTACAGGAAAGTGAAATTACATACTTGAACTGATCCTGTAGGTAGGATTATAGTGAGTATATGGTGATTAAAAGGGGAGACTTTTAGACAGATCATAGGAGAACAAAAAAAAGAGGGAGGCTGCCAGAAACAAGAAAAGAGATTCAGTTTAGACAACCTTTCCCCTTGATCATAGCAGCAGAAAAGCAAAGCAAAGCAAACCCCCCAGTTATAGACAAATGCTGATGACATGGAACTGATCCCTGACCCTGTGTCAGAGGGGAACTTACTACCATTTCATCACATCACATTTCATCCTACCATTTCATCATCACAAACATCATACCATTTAATATGTTTACTCAATTGATCCCATGCACATAATGTGATTCTACGTCTCACATTATAAACAATGACAGCACGCTTCAACTATCCAGAGCCTGTGGCTAAACAGAACTATATTTTGGTATTTAAAAGTTTAGAGGCAAGAATAAATAAAAAGAAAATAAGTGGATAGCAAGGTTTTATTAGAGTAGAAAAAAACAGATAATATGGCAAAATGGGCACAGATAAATTTAATCTATGCTTTCTACAGCTACTGTTACTTACAATAAATACTGGTGATTCCATCAGCACTAATATAACTTTCTGTGATGATGATGTTCTAATTCTGTGCTGTTTAGTGCAACAGCCACTAGCGACACACTGCTACTGAGTTCATGAAATGTAGCTAGTACAACTCAGGAACTGAAATTTTTGTTGTTATGTAATTTTAGTTAATTTAATAGGGCAGATAATAAAGATAATCATTCTTTTAAAACAAAGATTTTTTTGAGTACACTGTGTCAATAATATAAAACAGTAAAAGATACTAAGCATTTCAGAAAGGACCTCAAGGGAAATGCTTTTTAAAAAAGTTTCTGGGGCCAGGCGCAGTGGCTCATGCCTGTAATCCCAGCACTTTGGGAGGCCGAAGCGGATGGATCATGAGGTCAGGAGATCGAGACCACCCTGGCTAACCCGGTGAAACCCCATCTCTACTAAAAATACAAAAAATTAGCTGGGCGTGGTGGTGGGTGCCTATAGTCCCAGCTACTTGAGAGGCTGAGGCAGGAGAATGGCATGAATCCGGGAGGTAGAGGTTGCAGTGAGCTGAGATGGTGCCACTGCACTCCAGCCTGGGCGACAGAGCAAGACTCCATCTCAAAAAAAAACCAAAAAATTATTCCAGTTAATTCATATGTCAGGTAATGTTAGGAAATAGTGTTAAAAATATAGAATAGCCTTCATTCTACTATATATTGTTAAGAGTGTGTATATATGTAAAGCTATACATATGCATATACTCTATTATCAAGCATTTTTATTTGTTGCTATCATCTCAACACTGGCAACTGTTAACATTTTTTATCTGTGATATTTCAAATGTTTTAAGTCAATCTTACAGAAAAATGTTATTTTGTTACTGATTTGTTGGGAAGTTAAAGAGCGAGGTTGCCCCAGGGAGGAAACTCAGTGAAAAAAATAGAGAAAATGAGGGCCCAATTCAGTCAAAATGGAAGCATCAGCTCCACGCAATACAACTCAGAAAAAGGAGCAACCGGCCGGGCACAGTGGGTCATGCCTGTAATCCCAGCACTTTGGGAGGCTGAGGTGGGTAGATCACGGGGTCAGGAGTTCGAGACCAGCCTGACCAACATGGTGAAACCCCGTCTCTACTAAAAATACAAAAATTAGCCAGGCATGGTGGCACACACTTGTAATCCCAGCTACTCAGGAGGCTGAGCTGGGAGAACTGCTTGAACCCGGGAGGTGGAGGTTGCAGTGAGCCAAGATTGCACCATTGCACTCCAGCCTGGGCGAGAGAGTGAGATTCTGGTCTCAAAAAAAAAAAAAAAAAAAAAAAAAAAAAGAAAGGAAAAACGAGCAATCATCTAATAAAGTTTAATTTTTGAGTAGTACAAATAACTGTAAGATGGTATGCTAAACGTATTTAGTACAGTAAAATAGTTTGTATTTATGCCTGGGTGTCTATCTATGCAAAGTGCTATTTACACTCCTAAGGCTGTAAACTGCTCATCTTCGGCCGCCATTACTGAAACTACTTCAAAAAATGAAATAAGGGGAAATAACAAAGTTTCTAGGAAAACTCATAGAATGGGCAAGCAAAAAGGAATTTTGCTATAGATTACTATTCTTCAAAGTAGTAGAAAAGTGGCTTACAATTTTCCAGAAGTAAAGGAAGAGTAGGTGTTAAATGGAGTATCATATTTAGAGACATAAAATATTCATGGTGTACTGTACTGAGACCACACTTCAATGTTTCTATTGTACTGCTGCATCAATATGTGATGACATATTGTAATGTTTATGCCAAAATGCTGTGATATCAGGTTGCCCTGTTTCAAAACTATTCTGTGAGTCTGGCTCTCCTTAACCAGATGGTAAAATGGCTCTTACAAAGCAGTCAACAGCATTACAGTTTGGTTTGGTTAAAAATGTAACCCTTAAAGATATTATTTTAAACGTACACCAACTTATTTTATCTTTTAATGTGAAATGAGATAGCACGCCTTGCAGTGAACTTGTGATTTTTTCCTTATTATGCCCAGTTCATGTACCATAAAATCCAGAGATTTCCATGAAGTCTTTGAACAATGTGTATAAATTTCTGTTTATACATGTCAAGAACACTTTAATTCTTACTACATTTCTGTTTAAGCATCTGTATGATACTTTATTTTCTTAATGAGAGAGAAATAAAGAACAGTTCCTCTACCCTGAGCTAAACAAAAGTGAAATAAATTTAGTATTTATATGATTACATAAAAAAACTGGGGCTGATGTGATTTCTTTACAATAGCAGAAAATGGCAAAGGAGGGGTAAGGGAACGAGAGATAATCTACCATCTTGTTTGTAATTCCTATTTGATGCCATTATTTTAACATCATGTTTACTCAATTGATTATATTTCAGTGCCATGGGAAAATACTTTGTTAAATTAATTCAGGAAATAAGACCAGCTACTTTCTTCACTTGAGAAGCATGAAAAACTATTTTTTTGAACTAAGGTTTTTTGTAGTCTGTACTTTCCAAAACAAACATTTTACAGTTTGAACACTAGGGGGCATCTTTGTTTCTTGAAATAAAGGGTCTTGGTTGTGATCTAAAAAAAAAAAAACCTATGCAGTGAAACATTTTTTGATTCGCATTTTGTTTTGTCAAGCATGTTGGCACCGCAAGGTTTATGACTTTGGGCTGGGCATTTTTGTTTCTATATTAATTGAATGAAGCAGCATGTGTGAGTGTGAAGAGAGTAGGATAGTATCTAGTACATAAAGAGTACGCAATAGATATTTGTTCCCTTCCCAGGCCTCCTTCTGTGATTTAACTTCAAGATAAAACTCGACAGATCCTTAAAAGGCAGACTGCTCAAAAATATGTGCTTTCAGACTTACGTGTATTAAACACTAGAACTTGCATGTTCGTTTATTGAAAAACGTTTTCTTTCTGAATTCATTAAGGGTTCTGCCTTTCCTTGATTATAGCAAAGCTAACTTATTGGGGATAACAAGGTTATTTACTTCTTCAAAGCCTTACATTTGTCAGCACCAAATCTCTTTTGTCTTTCTTCCTCTCTCCTCTTATTGCTTGACTTTATAAAAAGGTCTAAACAAAAATGTATGGTAGTATGACAGAGAAAGCCACAGATAACAATGATATCATTCACAACAAGTCCCTTCTTCTCAGGAGACAGAAGAACGGAGAAGCTAGTGTGGACCTGCTTCCAAGGCTGTACTACCTTCCAGGGTGGTGGTGCAGTTTCTCAGTCCACCATCAAATTATTTTTCCTTTTACAACGTTTCTGGTGGGGACCAGAGACAAAGAGGGAAGAGAAAGCAGGGAACTTCTGTTTGCCGCTAACTCTGCTGGCAGTCTAGCATTGAACCCGCTTAGGTTCAGGGGCAGGGAGGGTGGGCCAGAAGTTAGGGGTGGAAGAAGCCCTGTTCCAGCTGTTCTCGTTTCTAAATGCACATATTCACAGAAGAATCTGTTGTCTGCCATGTGCATAGTTCATTAGGGATTGAAGGGAGAAGCTGGTGCTTATTCTGTGTAAGGAAGTTCTCCACATCCTGTCATATCTGATTCTTTGCCTCAGTGAGTTTTCTGATGCCAGTTCTGAATTGGCACCCCTCTTCCAACTGTTAAACAAGGCAGCAGTCACTAATGACAAATTTGGGAAGGAAAGAGAGGGGAGAGTTCCTCTTTTCACTGCCCATAAGTGAAAGTCATGTGGAATCTTTTTAAAAAAGTTTTTTTCCAACTCCAAATTAATCATTTCCTCTGACTTTTAAAATATCTGGCTTATATATACATCATAGCACTCATTAATCTGACATGTGTTAGTTATATAAACCTCTGTTTTTCCTATTGGGTTGCATTCTTTGAAAGTAGGTGTTATATTTATTTCAGAATACCTTGGTCTTAACCTGATGCTTTGCATATAATAGGCTCAATAAATGTTAAACTGAATTGAATTATCAAATATCTCACTGAATTATGCCATTTTATTGCTGGTAAAATTACTTGAAAAGGAAATCAATGGCTTTAATTAGATAAAAGTGAACATAGGAAAATTAATTTGTCCATAGTTTTGAAGTAAACCACTCAAAGAACCAGGATCTAAAAAACAATTCCCATAATCTTAAGCATTATGACTTAAATTGTGCAGCTTCTCATGTTTTTCCTTATCACTGACAGACTAAATTTTTTTTTTACTGTAAATTGTTACACATAAAAAAATTCTTTGTCCTCACTAATCATATATAGCCTGCAAGTAAAACAAACTACAGATCAGCATAATTTTAACAGAGATGAAGTCTAAAAACAGGGGAAGCCTTGTCCCCTGCAAAGGTCCTACGTGGATATCAGAACTAAAAGAATCCACAGAGCACTCAATCTTGTGTTCTGTTTTGGGAATGGAACAGTCACTCTGTATAAAGCAGCCACTCTGTATAAATGTAGACGTGCTATTAGCCAGTGCTTCAAATTCTGATGGTATAACCTCCGGTAAATGCTGAGTTAGGCAAAATGAGGGCAGTCTCTCTTCTGATTCTGACTGTAGTTTGGTAGGTCCTCCCCAATAAATTTTAAGGATGGCATGAATTCTATGAAGATGAAATTCATTTGGGTTTTGAAATCTTTTATGCTACATTCCAATTCAGTGGTTCTTAGCAGAGAATGTACACCAGCATCAGTAACAAAGCTTTTCCACATTCAAGTATGCCCAGCCCCACTCCTGGAAATTCTGATTCACTAAGTCTAGGGAGAGTTCTGGGAAACTGTATTTTAAAAATTTCCACTGGGGTTTCTAATGTGAAATATTAATGTAAAAAAATCATTACATTATGTAGAACTCCTTGAGAAAAGGCACCATTTTGTCTTTTTGGTCTCTCCAATACCTAGCGTATTGCCTTGGCATGTGGTAAGTGCTCAGTAATTGCTTGTTAAATGAATGAACTTTATTGCTTCTCTTTTTGGTTCTGTCTACTTCTATGGAGAAATGGAATGAACTTTTGTGTAATAGTACAATCACACGCAAGCAGTGACTTGGGTATTTAGCTCAGGTTAACAGACCGCCAATTTGGCCCTCAGTCCAGTGAGGTCTACTATATAAAGTAAGAACAGACTTTTAGATTTTGAGGACAGCACTGAAACAGACCTAGTTTTGCAGCAACCTGAGACACTTTAGTAGCATGAAAACTTATAAAAAGTATCAAATAGGCAACCTGTTTCCAGTTTGTTCCTTTACAGTGGAGGTTCTCAATGAGAAAATTGTTATTACGGTTTTTCTAACTATGTACACAAAATAGGAGTAAAAAAGAAAAAGTTTATTTTAAAAATTATTTTCAAAGATATTCCACTTAAAGGTTCTCCTGACTTCTAAAAGATAAACCTGTTGAACTCTAGATAAACAGCAGTACAAGTGGCTTTATGCATTTATTCTAGCAGAAGAGCTTCAGAAATAAAATCTGGGTGTAATATAGTCAAGGGAATACTTACACTCTCACTCTGAAAAGGATTTAAGAAATTTCCCCCCATTTCGCCATCATCCCTTGGAGTGCCCGGTTGATTACTCAGGCTCATATTATTGGGAGAATTCTGTAAACAAGATTTAGAAAACAAGGCATTGTTGAAGATTTTAATTTCCCTCTTGCATTGTACTGTTTCGAATATTGAATCTATAGCAGCATCCCTAAGGACAAATCATACTTATAATTTTAATCTTAGACTTCTACCACGTATTCTATTTCATTCTTTGCACTTTGACAAGTACTAATGCCTTCCCAAATGAAAATCTAAAAAACAAACCAAAAAACCCCAATAACCTACCACAACTATTTTCTTAGGTTCAGAATCAATATTTATTCAATTTCCCACCCTCAGCTTAGAGAGTTCCTAAAACTCTGGAGAGTTTAAAACATTCCCAGCAGGGGCATGATGAAGAGATCCTACCCACTGATAAGACAAGATGGAACAATAACTCCCTTAGTCATTTCACTAACCAAACTTTGAAAGGTCACTGTTTTAATAAACATTTCCTTTTAATTCTACATGCAGTATACAGATAACACTATTTCAACCATTTTTACATGAACTTTAAGGAAAAAAGAAAGATAGCTAACTACTGTAGTTAAGAACAAGAGACACCTCAGGACTTGAAAATTTATTATGTACTTTTAGAGGAAAAGGGGGCTCAAAAGAAAACTGCTTTAGAACATTTTCCTATCATTACTTTAAGAGTAGATTTACTCTGGAACTTTCCTTGAAGATAAAATGACTGCTATTAGCAATCTAATCAAACACCAAGTTAGCAGTGTATTGCTGCATATTCTATTTAAATTTGCTAGTCTCACTACTACCGCACAATTTTAGCCATGGCAGGATACCTGATACTCCACATCAACAGGAAATATAGAATGACATTGGACTATAAACCATGTTTACACAGTAGTATAACTGTAATGCTTTCAAGGTCCAATTTATTAACTTGTAAAAAAAAAAAAAAAACTTCAGAGTTAAACATTTTTATTTGTTATTTCAAATGGAAGAAAGAGTTTAGATACTTTTTCCTAAGCTATTCCTATTTATATTGTTTTGGAATTAGTTTTTAGATTTTTTGTTTTAAAGAAATTTGCTCAGAGAATTTTGTCTTAACCACAACAATTTGTATCATAAAAATTAACATTTCATGAATGAGGTATTCCCAGAAGAAAATGGTTAAAATGTAAAGCAGAGACAGGTAGATGAGCTGGTAGAAATGCACTGTGTCTTGTCTTGCTGTGCACCCCGCAGGGAGGATCTGAGAACAAGGATCCTCTGAAGTCCATTGGAGCTCTCTATGTCAAGAAACCCCAAGGACTTGGGAAACATACTTTAATAGCATAAAGAGGATTTTGTTTTTTTTGATTAATTTTTCTCTGAGAATGTTAGTTACCCAAGTATATAGAAAAGCAACTATACTTTGAAATGAATCTGAATATCTTGATTTCCTGGGAAAAAAATTAAGTAAAATTTAACTAACTGCATTATTTTAGAATTCATTAATTATTAAAGTTATTAGTTAAATAAACTGTACCTTGAAAATAGGAATGATAATGCTTACTTAGCTCAAAAAGGAAACTGAATTTATAAAAAAATTGTAAGATTTACTCATAATTTATAAATTCTTTTGGATTTCTGTCATTTTATATATAATGGAGAAACTGGTAATACTACAATAAAATACAATCTAATATATATACACATATATATAAGAAAACTCAAGGATGCAGTCGGAAGCCGCATATTTTACACAGTCAAACAAAGGAGTGAAATGAACCCTCTTATTCTTGTGTAACAATCATACCCCCTGTGGTATCAAAGTGCCATGAGAGAAGCAGCGTATCTCAGATTCAGTTAGGGTGCTTTAAATCTTTGCTGCACATTTGCCATATATCATTTCTTGATTTATAATTCTGAAAGTCTGGCTAACTTCAAACCTGATTCCTAACTCAAAGTGATTTTTAAATATTTAGAATTTGAAAGTAACGTTGCATTGCTAATATTTAAATACATACAAAATACTTCCAATGTTATTATTTCTGATTTACATGCAACCTCTTCATAGCATGGTGGCTCAGCATTATACTCTTGTGTGTGTGTGTGTATGTGTGTGTGTGTGTGTGTAGTGGGGATGGGTATTTAAGGACACTGAGAGGAAGATTAAAAGGATACATTCAACATACAAAACTGAGATAAAATCAGATCTCTGAAACCTATTCCTATTCAGCCTACTGGACCATATTTGAAAAGCTTGAAGTGATAGGACAATCGGGTTTTTTTGGTTTGTTTGTTTTTAACTAGAGTAATCTCCGCAAAATTGGAAAACAACAGAAGCTCCTCAGTGGGAAGTCTTAAGAAAACTGTGCTGTCTGTAATCACTGAGTGACATGATGATATGGGCTAAAGGGCACATTCAATATTGGCATCTGAGGGACAGCTAAGATAGTGGTACCAAAAACCATCCCAGAACAGGTTAGGAGGGTGGGTGGCAATGAATTGTGTGTATGCTTCATTTAACTGTAGCTGTATTTGTGTAATATGTCCAGTAGGTTTCATCAATAAGGCAAGAATATGATGTACAAAAAGGACTTAGGTTGGTCAAAAAGTCACTCTACTTGCTTCAGCACAAAAGAGTAACAAGATTACTTTTAGATACATTAGGCTCATCGGTTACAGTTATTTCAATGAATGTGTAATTTATTCCCTACTTTAAGAGTTTTGCTTGAAAAAATATGGTTAGGATTATACTGATTCCAACTTCAAGAAATTTTATTACATTCTCACTTATCATTTCTTCAAGCTGGAAATTCTTTAAGTTATGATGTCATACATGAATGTTTATACACACACACACACACGCACACACATACACACATAATACACCGCAAACACAATTTCCTCTGACTGCCATGTTTAACCCTGTTAGACTTCTTGGTCTGATTTCATCTAGCAGGTATTTCATATCTTCTTTTCTTTTTTTTTTTTTTTGAGACATGGTCTCTGTCACCTAGGCTGAAATACAGTGGTGAGATCATAGCTCACTGCAGCCTTGGACTCTTGGGCTCAAGTGATGCTTCTGCCTCAGCCTCCTGGGTAACTAGGACTGCAGATGTTTGCCACCACATCTGGCTAATTTTTAAAATGTTCTGCAGAGATGAGATCTCACTATGTTGCTCAGGCTGGTCATGAATTCCTGGACTCAAGCAATCCTCCCCATTTGGCCTTCCAAAGTGCTGGGATTACAAGTGTGGACCACTGTGCCCAGTTCATATCTTCTCTTAATTAGTAAGTTATTATCCCTTCTCCCATCCTTAAAAATTATTCCAAACCTTTTAAAACTTTTTAAAATTCTAAATTTTTCCATTTTCAAATTAAAAAAGTGAACATTTATAGAAACTGTGGCTCTGCCTATAATTAGAATAAAATAATAATGACATTATTCTAAGTAGTGGATTTTGAACTGCTTTCTCACAGGCTGCCAACAGTGAGTCTTCTAGAGTGCTGTTTTGACTCTGCTAGCTCCCTCAAAGAATAAACTGTCAGTCATTCTCCCAGTGAGTACAACTGAGCTAGAACTCAGGTCAGCACACCTGAGATGATGGTGTAGATCTCTAGTCATCTACCAGCTCCCTTGTGAATGGCGTAGGATCTCTAACTGGAACCAAAGTTCTTGAGGTCAGAATGCTTCAGGTTGAAAATACTTTCTTGATAATTTATTAAATATGATATGATCAGAGCTTGTCTTCTCACATACATGTTTTTTTCAAACTCAAAAATATAAATGTGAGATATGTTAATGTGAACTGCAGAATTTCTTTAGCTGCTTTTCTTCTAAGAAAACAAACCGGCTGGGTACGGTGGCTCATGTCTGTAATCCTAGCACTTTGGAAGGCAGAGGCAGGTGGATCACGATGTCAGGAGTTCGAGACTAGCCTGGCCAGCCTGGTGAAACTCTATCTCTACTAAAAATACAAAAATTAGCCAGGCATGGTGGTGCGTGCCTGTAATCCCAGCTACTCAGGAGGCTGAGTCAGGAGAATTGCTTGAACCTGGAAGGCAGAGGTTGCAGTGAGCCGAGATTGTGCCACTGTACTCCAGCCTGGGCGACAGAGTGAGACTCTGAGTCAAATAAAAAAAAAAAAAAGAAAACAAACCATATACTTCTCTCTACCCGCAACCCCAACTCCAAGGAAAAAGATTTTTTGTTTCATTAATTAAATGGGTGACCCCTCAGTTATTAAAGGGATGAAAGGAATTTCATATATCATCTTTAAAAGTCTTCTAAATTAAAGATAAACTCTGCGTTCTGAGAATGAGGCATATGAGTTTTACTAGGTAATGCTCAACTCAGCAAGAAATAATTTTGAAACTTCATTGGAAGCTTTGAATTCATTTTGCTTACTGAAATAGTGCCATCAAAGTACAATTGATAGTGTGAGTTCCTAGCCTTGTCCACAAAAGATTGTATAGCTAATGAGAAGAAAGATATTCAATGTCTGTATAGCACTTCATAGCCCTTAACATATGTTCACACTCAATTCTCAACAATTTTATGAAGCAGGCAGGGAATGAACTACAAGTTTTATGTTACAGCTAAGCAAACTATGCCTATGAGAGATTAAGTAACGTGTTCCTGCAACTTGTAAGTACTGTAGTAGCATCAGGTTTTCTGATTCTCAATTCAGTACTCTTTATCTTACATATAAAGTGGATAAAATAGAGTATCTATGCAATAAAAAGTAGAAAAACAATTGCAGTAGTACTTATACACAACATTTAAAATGGAGTAAAAATTTTTTAAAAAAATATGTGATACTGGTGCTGACAAAATACAGATTTAACTGGAGAACTATAGAGCTGTGGCTAAAGACCTAAGAGGGACTTTAAAAATTACTAAGCGATGGCTGGGCGGGGTGGCTCACATCTGTAATCCCAGCACTTTGGGAGGCCGAGGTGGGTGGATCACCCAAGGTCAGGAGTTTCAGACCGGCCTGACCAACATGGAGAAACCCCATCTCTACAGGCACATGCCTGTAATCTCAGCTACTTGGGAGGCTGAGGCAGGAGAATCACTTGAACCCAGGAGGTGGAGGTTGCGGTAAGCTGAGATGGTGCCATTGCACTCCAGCCTGGGCAACAAAAGCAAAACTCCAACTCAAAAAAAAAAAAAAAAAAAAATTACTAAGCAATAATGGTCAAGGCTGTCTTTTGATTCACAAATAAAATTACTAGAAAAAAACGGGATGGAAATGAACGATAATGAATGATGCCAGGAAAACAAAAGGAAGAAGAAAGCTTCTTGAGATAGCTGAACATGTGCTGGAAAAGGAAGAAATGTGGGAAAAGCAGAGTTAGACTGTGACTGTGCATACCTCGGAGTCAAAGACTAAAAAAATTAGGGTGGGAGTGGAAAGAGGCAGGGAGAGAAACAATCTGGGGCAGCGGGTATACAATGTGCATGATGCTGCTGATGCATCTTAAGAGAAAAAGTGACTATGGTGCAACAGGCACTAATGGTACCATCACCCAGGGTCGGCCAGCTTAGAGCCCAGAGCCAATGAACCTGGAGCAGACGTGGTGTAGAAATGAGATGCGTAGGAACTCATTTGAAGGCAAATTTAACTAGTCAATTCTAGCACATTGTTAAGTGGCATGTTTATTACTGGGGGATAAATCTTACATTAATTTAAATGCATATTAACTTTGCTTTATAAAAGTTTTTATTTATCCTATTTGTTCGAGCTCCTCTGTTAAACTGAACTTCTTGAGGGCAGAGAACATATCTTGTTTATCTTTGGACTTTTAGAGCCCAGCATAATGCCTCAGTGCGTCAACATTTACTGAATGAAGGAGCTCCTGCCTAAGAATAAACCACTTGAGCGTAGAAATCGTGTTTGTTGTTAGAGAAGTCTTTTCTATGTCCCCAGAGTGCAGAAGGCAACACCCAGCACACACAGGTACACACTGGATGGTCAGTTACTGCTTAGAGCACAAGCAATGCATCATTAGGTAAGAGAGTGTTATGAGGACTGGGCATGGTATGGTGGAAAAACTTGTATCCAAAAACAGGCATGGGAAAGTAAGCAGAAAAGGAATAGCAACCGATCTGACATGAGGGCAGATTAGAAGACATTTAATTCACCATTATGACTTTAAAAAATTTTTAAACTTTTACAAATTATGAAGTACTTTCCCATATAGAATTTTATTACTTTCCCATATGGAATTTTGTTTATATCTATCTTATGTAAAAGGTTTTAGGTAGTTAGTAAAAATTTTAGGAAGATGGCCTAAAACTATCTGGATGATCCTACTTTTCTGTAATTAAGAATCCATCTGTAGATACAAGAATATGCTTCTCAAATATGGCATCAGAAATTTCACTGGTGACCACAAAGCACAATTCGGCTAATTAAATTGTTAGAAATACCTGAGATGCTGGGTGCAGTGGGTCACGCCTGTAATTCCAGCACTTTTGGGAGGCCGAGACGGGTAGAGTACCTGAGGTCAGGAGTTCGAGACCAGCCTGACCAACATGGTGAAACACCATCTCTACTAAAAATACGAAAATTAGCTGGGCTTGGTGGTATGAGCCTTTAATCCCAGCTACTCAGGAGGCTGAGACAGG
This sequence comes from Macaca thibetana thibetana, assembly GCF_024542745.1. Classification (NCBI taxonomy): domain Eukaryota; kingdom Metazoa; phylum Chordata; class Mammalia; order Primates; family Cercopithecidae; genus Macaca; species Macaca thibetana. Next base: position 100,126,275 of record NC_065583.1, on the reverse strand, counting down.
AGAATTGCTTGAACCTAGAAAGGGGAGGTTGCAGTGAGCCTAGATTGCACCACTGCACTCTAGCGTGGGCAACAGAGCAAGACTCCTCAAAATAAAATAAAATAAAATAAAAATAAAAAAATAAATAAAAGAAGTATCTGAGAGCCAACACATTCATGGTAATCTGACTTGCAAAGGTCCAGAGAGAAGGCTCTAATAAAGTTACATAGGGAATTTTGTTTTGAAAACCGGCTCCATAAATACCATTTCTCACAGAGGTAAGCTAGTACTCATTATAAATATTTATCTATTTTTAGAAAAGAAAAAGACCTTTCTGATTTTTTCTAAACATGATTGTTTCTAAACATAGACATCCAAAATACATGTGGAGCTTGTGAGGCAAAGCAGCCAGGCAACAGAGTTATAATGCCAGAATTCCAATTAAATATTTTTTAAAACTTGAAGTCTTAATTTAAAATGTTTTTTAGCTCAATCAATCTTATTTTATTTTTCTTGGCAGCAGGAATTTTACATTATTATACATAAATATAAAGTCATCCCTTAATGAATTTCTCTATTTATTGATATAGAACAGACTTCTAAGAGAGTCATTCTGGTGGTAGCGAATAATTAGTTCTCATCAGTAATTCTAGATATATTTGACTCACTGAGAACTATTTTAAATTCATCATGACCTAAATAGTATTTAGATACTATTCTTCCAAAATATAAGACATTTTAGTAAAGGATTCACTTTAGATACTCAAACTATTGAAAGAGGGAAAATGCAAACACATACTAATGGAAGGCTCACTTTCCTGCTTGTACTAATATAATTTTCCTCTAATCACTTTCTTACTCTATTTTGGGAACTAGAACAATTATTGTGGAAATCAGCATTTTCTAATGAAGGTTTGCAAGATGAATTGGATATGTAAATGCAATGCCCTCATGATATATAATTACCACTTTTTCAAATTTATCTCTCCTCACATTTCTTTAGACATCTTTACATTTTCAAAAGATTATCTAAATTCTGTAAGTTTGCTTTACAAATAAGTAACATCTTAATGTGATTAAATTTGTTATTACTTGGGTGTCAATTAATAATGTATAGTATGTCCTGTTAATTAATCTTAGCATATTTAGAAACATTCTTAAAAGACTTATTTTACCCTTTCCTGCAGATAATATGCATTAGTATTCTTAACTTCCAATTAATTATACCTGGTCTTCTACTTTCAAACTATTGTTCAAGGACAAAATTCTGATTAAAAACAACACAGAATACACAGCACTCACCTTGGAAATACTGTCCATATCTCCTGAGCCTGAAACAAAATATAAAAATAAAGCCTTTATTAGGTAAGATTTCATTTATAAATTAAACACTCCTTTAATTTAAATAAGTGAAGTATATTATATTTTCCAGTGTATAGTTCCTGAGTTTTTAAATCTGAAAAAATTCCTCTTCTTTTACACAGTATAGTGAATCAGTACCATCTGATGGAAAATGCAAGGAGTTCTTTCCTTAGTTCCCAATCATTTTTTTTATGGAAGCATGAAGAAAACTGTTGTTATCATAGATTCCTGAATGTGAAATTTTAGAAAGACCATTTATATACCCTACCCAATTAAAAATATAAAATGTATATATAACATATAGATATCTACATATATTTTTTGAAAATGATGCTGTAAATCTGATAAAATATAAAATGAACACTTGCAACAATGTTTGACAATATTTTAAACCATACTTTACTATAATAACCAAAAGCTAAGTATTAATATTAAAAAGTTGATAGCAATGAATATTCATGACAATTCTTCAAAATTAAAAATGTCTTTAAATATTATATTTTTATTTTGATCCTTGGAAGAAATAAACAATCAATATTAATTTCTTTTCTTATGTAAGAAAAAGAGACCGGGCACAGTGGCTCAGGTATGTAATCCTAGCACTTTGGGAGGCCAACGTGGGTGGATCATTTGAGGTCCGGAGTTCGAGACGACCCTGGCCAAACATGGGGAAACCCCACCTCTACTAAAAACACAAAAATTAGCTGGGCATGGTGGCGGGCCCCTGTAGTAGTCCCAGCTACTTGGGAGGTTGAGGCGGCAAATTCATTTGAACCTGGGAGGCAGAAGTTGCAGTGAGCCGAGATCACGCCACTGCACTCCAGTGTACGTGACAGAATGAGACTGTCTCCAAAAAAAAAAAAAAAAAAAAAAGAAACAGAATCGTACATTAACTAACAGAACAATAATCAGATCTTTTCCACAATATTAACTTTACTTTAAACAATTTTACTTCTGACAATTTTCCTAGCATAAAAATAATATAACATTTTAGTGGCATAGTATCAGTCAGCATTACTAATAAAGCTAGCCCTTATTAACCTAAGTTGCAAATAAACAGGCATAATAAATGATTAAATACTGAATGCATATATGCAATCATATATATATGTGTATATATAATATGTACAGTAATGTTCATTATAGAAAGCAATGAGCCAGTTGCCAAGCATAGGTAAAAATCTTCTGAAAATTATATTCTGGTGACTATGATAATGAGAGCCTTTTAACTATACCAAGTATCTTTTTTTTTGTTTGTTTTTGAGACTGAGTCTCGCTCTGTCGCCCAGGCTAGAGTGCTGTGGCTGGATCTCAGCTCACTGCAAGCTCCGCCTCCCGGGTTCCCACCATTCTCCTGCCTCAGCCTCCCGAGTAGCTGGGACTACAGGTGCCCGCCACCTCGCCCGGCTAGTTTTTTGTATTTTTTAGTAGAGACGGAGTTTCACCGTGTTAGCCAGGATGGTCTCGATCTCCTGACCTCGTGATCCGCCCGTCTCGGCCTCCCAAAGTGCTGGGATTACAGGCTTGAGCCACCGCACCCGGCCCCAAATATCTTTTTGTGAATAGTTCTACAAATAACAATATTGCAAAGTGAATTATTTTGCAATAAATTGGAAAATAAAATTCAAGAATGGTGCTGTCCAACAGAATTTTGTGCAATAATAGAAATGTTTCTCTGTGATGTTCATTAAGGTAGTCATTAGCTACAAGTGGCTGCTGTGTACCTGATATGTGGCAGTGCAACTGAAGAACTGAATTTTAAAATTTTCTTAATTTAAAATCAAATAGTCACACATGGCTAGTGGCTAATGCAATTGGACAGTGCAAATCAAGACTTTGCAATCTAGGCAAAATAAGTATAAATTTTTAAAAGCTCAAAAGTCTCTTAGTGTACTGCAAATAATTTCTTGATTATTGAAAGATTTTCCAAGTATCAGAGGGAGGCATTTCCTGACCTTAGGTGGGGAAGCGAAATCTGTATATAACCTAAATTACTCATGAACATATTTTTTCCAACTTATGTAAAAGATGAACCCTTTCCAAAAGAAAAAAAAAAATCATAACTCCCACCCCCATTGTCAACTTTTAAATTAGTTTATGGTCATGTTACTTAAACATACACAAACATAAAAAGTGTTTTTTGTTTGTTTTGCATTTAACTTATGTGAATGCAAAACAAATATAACTATCTTGTGTGGTATGACCCAGTCAATTTTGCAACACTTGTCTGTATTTCTCACTAGTGTTAGAGTTTTCATTCACCTTGCAGCTATTTAGATTCATATGGTAAGAACGCATAATTTATAAAGTATGTTTTCTTTTTCTTTTTTTTTCTTTCTTGAGACGGAGTTTTGCTCTTGTCACCCAGGCTGGAGTGCAATGGAGCAATCTCAGCTCACTGCAACCTCCGCCTCCGGGGTTCAAGCGATTCTCCGCCTTAGCCTCTCGAGTAACTGGGATTACACGCACCCGGCACCCTGCCCAGATAATTTTTTTTATTTTTTTATTTTTTTGAGACAGAGTCTTGCTCTGTCACCCAGGCTGGACTGCAGTGGTGCGATCTCGGCTCACTGCAAGCTCTGCCTCCCAGGTTCACGCCATTCTCTTGCCTCAGCCTCCCTAGTAGCTGGGACTACAGGCACTCACCACCGTGCCTGGCTAATTTTTTGTATTTTTAGTAGAGATGGGGTTTCATCGTGTTAGCCAGGATGGTCTCCATCTCCTGACCTCGTGATCCGCCCGCCTCGGCCTCCCAAAGTGCTGGGATTACAGATGTGAGCCATGGCGCCTGGACTATAAAGTATGTTTTCAACCGTCAGTCACATACTTGAAATGGTCTTTATCACGAAGACAATGTAGGCAGTGTTCTCTTAAAAGAGAATCATTCAAATTATCCAGAATATGATTAACAATTTTATGTTAAAAAGGAAGCAAACATAAAAATTCAAAAACAAAATTAAGAAATTTTTGGAGAGAACTGAAGTTCTTCTGAGACTGTGTCCATAGAACTCGAGACAAAACAACAACAACAAAACAGCTGCAAGAATACTGCAGCCTTCTGGGTTGGGCAAGCATGACACGTGCCCATAGCAGCAATGTCTCCTTTTATGGTAAGACATGAGATTTCTATAGGTTAAAGTAAATAACTGTGAATATGAACTAGAACAATTCTCACACTTCTGATCTTCAAGTGATCTATAGTTATAACCAATAAAATGTTGATTAAACTATCTGTTTGAGGTAAAAGTTGAAGTGTTTAAAAATGAGTAGCTGGCTATGGAAGAACTTTGGAAACTGTAATATCCACTATGTAGAATTAAGGTTTTCTTCTGAATTTATTCTAAACATCAAATTGAAAAGCCTTACCTAAAGAGCCATTCATGTGATGTGACTCCATTCCTCCTAATCCACCCATGGGACCATCTGACCCAGGGCCCATTGGAAACTATTTTAAAAATGAAGAAAATCACTGTAATCACACTGAAAACAATGGCTTATCTCAATTTTACAATATATTTAACATTACAAGACACTGCCACAACTTATTTTTACTTTCAAGCTATGGAGATCTTTTACTTGATGTTTTTTAGCCTTGTGGATTCTCTAACTGGACTGTTCACCTCTCTCATATCATTTTCTCTGTATTCCACATATAGACGTTTAGCTTAATCCTCAATCATCTCCAAATTTTTCTTCTTCAGATATACTCAGAAACTATATAAATTCCAGTGCAAATTAGAAGATAAGCATTTTCCTCTATGATATTGACAAATTTTCTATTGAAAACCAAAGGTGGTTCTTAAGAAGCTGTTAAGGGTATTGGCTTATTAATAAGAAAAATTCAATGTCATTATGACAACATTAACATTTTTCTTAGCAGGCAATCTGTCTTTGTTTAAATGGATATAATAAATAATTTCATCTTATAGGTTAAATACATTTCACTCCTTGGGGATTGCTGAATATAGCTAATTCTTCTTGGCAGTCTCAACCATGTTACTTCAATGACACTCAGACATTCCAAGGCCATTCTGCTTAACATTTTTTAAAGTAGTGGAATTCTTTTTTTCTTTCCTTTCTTTTCAGGTGAAATCTTACATTAGAAGCCTGGTACAAAACAGGTGTGCTATGATGGGGTTGGTGATAGAGAACCCATGGCCCGCCCACTCAGTCTTCCTCTCATCTCTCTAGAACCCTGAGGAAACCTGGAGCCCAGTTCAAAGACAAGTTACCTATGATTACCTTACACTTACAGGTAAGACAGCCCGCTGAAAACACTTTCTCTTCAAATTTCTCATGCCAAAAGCATTTCTACGATGTTGTATGGTGCAGAATATTGACTATGGTGTCTGTGTGTGGATGGAGCGGTGGTGGTGAGTAATCATGAAGGCTTTTAGGGAGAAATAACTGCCTTTGGCAGGCAACCCTGTACTTCACCACCTCTGTGTGGGAATAAAATGGCCTTCTATCACTGTGGGCAATACAAAACACATACTTATAACATTCCCCAAGAGAATGCCAATTTTGCTTGGTAAAATTGAGTATCTAAAAGCACACAGGCTGGTGTTCAGTAAACAAATTGGAATATGCATGCCTCACTGATGTAAGATATATATAAGTCAAAGAAATTGATTTAAACTTACTGCTATTATTTAGCTTTTATCAAAAGCATAGTTTAGATATGGGTTGAGAAACTGGTGCTGGTAGGCCTAGTAGACTGTGAACTTTTATCTGGCTCCTACAGTGTTTTAAAAGACGCTAAAACTATAGGTATATATATTTGGTCAGTTTAGCATATAACATATATATCTTCTGATTTTTCTTTGATTTCTGCTACCCTATATACACATGTGTATTAACTATAATCTGTTATAAATATTTTTGTAAACATGTAGGCCTTATAGATAAATAAAATGTTTTCCTGTGAGCTTCTGTGGAAAAATCACGACCAAATGCTTTATTAAGAACACCCAAGTTCTTCCTGTAATAACTGCTTTAGCTCCATATTTAAACTCTAGATTTCATATTCTAAAAAAAAACAAGCATAGCCAACTTTCTCCTTTATTTTCAAGTTTATCAGGACAAAAAAAAATCACAATGAAAAAACTTAGTGATGTTAAAAATGAGGTTAATATAAATGATTATATATAACTTGTCATTTTCAAGTAGTATATATCATTAATTATTTACAATAAAATAAGATGAAACTAACGTATAATAATTACTTTTAAATTATATTGATATAAAGTCTCTGTTATATATGTGTACTATTTTTTTAACCCAGCTTAGAGAAAAGAATTTGACTTTTTGAATATCTAATAAGTTCCTGGATAATAAAATATAAAGTTTAAACCATATACAGAACATGGAATGCACTCAGAGTTTGAAAGTCTTCAAATATATTCCAAAAATTAAAAAAATTCATATTTACATTAGGTCTGTTAGGTCCAGGAGGTACTGCATTCATTAAAGTATACATGTTATCGCCAGAGTTGGTTGAATCTGAAACAAAGTATTACTTAATTAAAATATTTCTTTAGAATCTATACCCAATTCATCACAAAGTAACGATCAAAGATGGTTTGCATACATACACCTCTCTACATAAGCTGCAACACTTGAAATTGTCATTACTAAAAACAAATACCCAGTCATTTGCTGACCCCAAAATTATCATTCTGAGGCCATAAATTAGGTATGAGGAATAATCACTTCAATAATTAATGTAAAAGGAATATTAGAAATTTTAAAAATTATAGTAAAGTTTTTCTTTTAAAAAAAGATACTTCTTCACTTCAAGCAATTATATGTGTGTGTATGTGTATATATATAATATATAATATCTCTTAAACTTCAGATTCAGTTGCTTTTCAGTTTTATTTCTTTAAGTTTCCTATATACAAATTTAAAAAATAGCTTTTTTACTTAATAATTAGTGAAAACTGGTAGACTATCCTGGCTTAATTCCAAAAGAAAAAGATTAGAGTATACAATTAGAATAATGTAATTCTCTTGCTTGAACTAAAAGCCAGCTTCTTCCAGCACAATTTCTGATGAAATGTTTTCACTCACTTTATTTTTGATTTATTGTAGTAAAAATATCTGTACTACATATCCATATAAATATATGTAACATTGTGCAGTATTTAAAAAATTTATGTTTCATGTCTGTTAGCTAATTCTAATTAAGTCTCTGAGCATACATGTTTGTATAATATAAAACCTAGAGTGAAAGGCTAAATATTTTACACTGAGAAAATATAAATGATAAATTATGGTTTTCTATGTTTCCACATTATATAATTATCTTAAATATAATGCAGTAGGCCTATTTTATTTTGTTTTTTAGACGGAGTTTTGCTCTATCACCCAGGCTGGAGTGCAGTGGCATGATCTTGGCTCACTGCAACCTCTGCCTCCTGGGTTCAAGCGGGAACCCTTGCCTCAGCCTCCCATGTAGCTGGGACTACAGGTGCGTGCCACCACATCCGGCTAATTTTTTGTACTTTTAGTAGAGATGGGGTTTCACTGTGTTAGCTAGGAGGGTCTTGATCTCCTGACCCTGTGATCTGCCCAACTTGGCCTCCCAAAGTGCTGGGATTACAGGCGTGAGCCACCGCGCCTGGCCAGTAGGCCCATTTTGAGAAAAAGATGTGTTTAAAATTTTTGTGGTGATTCGAGACAGAAGGTAAGTATCATTTACTTTCTCATGGCAGTAACCATAGAGTGGCAATTACTTTTCCTTTTACTGTGTGATTACTCATTAGACATTAATAAGTTTATTATTTTAGCGTGCCTTACTTACAGAGTAGGTCTCATGTCATTTATTGGTTGGCTGTCAACAATGACCCATAAATCTAAATACTGTATTTTACTTCTATTTGAATATATCATAATGTTGAAAAAGTTGGAGTGCCCACCTCATGTTGACCCTATTTGTTTATTCTAAGGAAGGTCCCAACCTACTTTTGTGGTCTTAACTGTTTTTACATCCTTGTGTATGCTGTATTCCTGTCAACCCAGGCTACTGGTTTTTTCCTGCAGGTGACCAACCTTTCCACCTTCATGATTTTGTTCTTTCTTCCTCCAAACAGCCCAGTCTCTACACACTGCAATTCTACTCACTGCTGAAGGGCTATCTCAAATGATGTGTTCTGTGAGGTTTTTTTCCTGGTAGTTGCAAGTGCATGAATGCTCCCCTCCCACTGAGTTCTGCCTTCCATTATAGGAATATTTTACTGCTTTATTCTTTCCTCCTGCTTCCAACTAGGATATAATAAGCTCACAGAGAGAAGGAAAGGGACCATGCCTTACTCATCTTGTGTACTAAAGACAGTAAGTACTGCTAACTTAAATTTAACTGTTGGATCACACACACGATTAACTTAAAAAAATCTTGGATTGCTTTTTAAACACAGGAAATCTTCAAATGGGTTTTCAACTGTATTGGCCTTACTCTTGGTGAAAGGAAGATGGGTTACATATTTTAAATATGCAGAAAGAAAAGAAATTTATCATTTTAAAGACTAATCAAGAATATAATTTCATCTGCTACAGAAAAAATTTGAGAGGGATAAGTTTGGCATTTATGGCCGGGCGAGGTGGCTCACACCTGTAATCCCAGCACTTTGGGAAGCCAAGGCAGGTGAATCACTTGTGGTTGGGAGTTCCAGACCAGCCTGGCCAACATGGTGAAACCCTGTCTCTACTAAAAATACAAAAATTAGCCAGGTATGGTGGTACACGCCTGTAATCCCAGCTACTCGGGAGGCTGCAGCAGGAGAATCGCTTGAATCCGGGAGGCTGAGGTTACAGTGAGCTGAGACTGTGCCACTGCACTCCAGCCTGGGTGACGGAGACTCTGTGTCAACAAAGAAAAAATATGTATGTGTGTGTGTATATATATGTGTGTGTGTATATGTGTGTGTGTGTGTGTGTGTATGTATTTACTGGAAAATGTCTGACTTCTTTTTATGTACAGAAAAACTTTACAATAAAGTGGACCTCCTGGGACCTCTTTTCTTGTGGGTGGGGTGCTGGCTGAGTATTAGAGGAGTGACTGTGACACAGGATGAACACATAAAAGAGTACGCAAAAAGACTAGGAAGATGTACTTGTGGCAATTTCTGGTTTGAAAGGAAGATGTAGTAAGATTATTTATTGCCTGCAATGTTCAGTGTTGCCCCAAAAACACTGTTTTAGTCTTGTAGTGAAGCATTTATTATTCACATGCTACCTTCATAAATTAAACATTAACTTCACCATGTAAGAATGTAAATATGGGCAAAATGATCAGGTGATATAATTCTATCTTCAATGAATTGTATCATTTTCAATGAAGATGCCTTCAGGACACAGACCATTAAATATCCAAGGAGTTAGTGAAGCAAAGTAAAATTTTGTATTAATTATCAAGTTTATGATTTTTCTAAATTAAAAGGGCTCAAAATTAAAAATTTTTATTGGTATGATCAACGATACTGAATTTCAAGCTTCCATCTTAATTTCAACAAGCCAGTTAAAAACATATGAGTTTAACAGTAAAACATCATAATCAAAAATACTTTATAATTATTATTTCCCATCTACTTAATCATCCCAAATAATAACTGATCAAGTTTTAGCCTATTTCTTTGTTTTCTACTTTCTAGATTTGTGTTATAGTTTCAAATGAAACTGTGATTATATTGCTGAATCATGAGATTTTATTTTTCCATGTCATTACAAATTCTTTGATAATAATAATAATGGCTCTATTATACTCCATCTTCCACCTTAAACATTAATTTAATAGTTCCACTAACATTGAATTAGGCATGAAGTTTGTGTCTACTGTTTTATTCTTGAGTATAACAAATAAACATTCTTCTACATAAATTTTGGGTTGTATCTCTGTCTAATTTCTAGTATTAGAATTATAGAGTCACATGGTATGAACCTTTTCATGGCTCCTGACACATTTTATCATAGCACTTTCAAAGAGAGGTGTGCCAATTTAGTCTTCTACTGTTAACAACCTCAAGACACATTTAATAGTCTGTGTTAAAGTCTCAAAAATAAAGGATAAAACTATTTAATTATATAAAATGATTATGAAAATATTGATGTTTCAGTTTAGAAGATAAAAAACTTTTATTATTACACAGTGAATTTATTAGCTGACTAATAAATACTTATAGACATATAGGGTAAATAATACTGTAAGTACGTCTTCATCCTTCATTCATCTTAGTAGGATAACAGATCTCGTGACTCTGATTTGGCATTTGAAACCTAATGAATCCATGTATTTAATGTTTTATTTATTCAGAAATTTTCTAAATTGTAGAATATTTGGATAGTTTTCTCAGTCTCAATAAATCTTTAAGTTTGACACATTTTTGGGCAATTCATACGGATTAGCAGTTTTCATCCTGATTAAATCTGACAGCCACACCATAAGAATTTTCTAAATGCTTAACTGGATAATAGTTATTTAAGAACACTGTATTTCTTCCTACCCTGCTGCCTCTACTCCTTTAACCATCATGAGAACATGACTACTACTACCTTTATTTCATGCACAATTTCTATAGTCTGTGATTTTATTCTAATAATCAAATACCCATGTGGCTAGTTTGATTACAATACCTGCTGGACTAGGCATGATGGGTGTTCCTGGTGGCCCTCCACCTCCTGGAGGACCCTAAATAATTACACAAAATTTCAGTAAAAATAAGGCATTGCATAACAAAAAACAGAAGTTAGACTTATATCTATAATAATCCAATTTGAAAATAAGAACAGAAATAAATTTTCTCTATAATTTCCTTTCTTTGAATGCACAATCATTTATTCTACAAAACATAATTTAGCTTAAATATGTTGAGACTGTTTTGACAAATTTCCAAAAACAATGAGCCTGTAACATTAATTCATTATTCATGACTTAATTATATCAGTTACAATGAGGTTAAGAAGAAACCATTCAACAGGGCCTTTAAAAATCCATACCACAGAAATAATTCATATGTATTTTTAGTTTTTATAGAAAGCTAAAATAGTATTCACTTAGAAAATATCTTTAAAAATGAAGATATCTGCTTATTGATTCATATTTTTTAAAAAATGCACTGATGTCATTTCTTTCTTCTGTCAGCATCAATTGCAATGTTTCTGGAGCACTGTACCTTCCACTATCACATCAATTAGAAATGAAAGGCACAGTTGACTAATGCTGTGGGTTACTGAGGCTGTAGCTACACAATCAAACTGAAATGGAGATTAGGTAATTCTAAAGTTAATTCAATAATTTCACATAACCAAAATAGATAAGTCAGGCAATGGGTTTTAGGCTTTTTCAGATGCTCTACATACAGCAATCAAATTAACTTTTAAATGGCAAAATTTTAACTTCATTCTGAAGGTACAGATACAGCCTGCCAATTATTTCAGATGAGATTGGGCACATTCAGGGTGGTATGGCTATAGACCTGCCAATTATTTCAAATAATATCTGTATTTGCACAACTTAAAATTTATTTTAAATAAATGTCTATAATTTCATAAAATGATGTATCAGCCTTATTCATTAGTGACTTTAAGAAAAAACAGGTTTTATACAAATTTTCTTACTTTCATTTTTATTTCATAGAAAATGCAAAGAAAGACTTGCTTAATTTTATAGCTTACATGAACACTGAACACTAAGTTCACAGGTCCAAAGCAGTGTGTGCTTTTCACTATGTTAATAAAACACTATTTCCATGGAGAGTGAAATGCTCACTGATTTCCTTCTTATGCATTCTCTTTTTCCCCTCCAGCTAGCCATCACCTCTGAACATTTCTGTAGGAAAGATTTCCCTTGTTATCATTTTATCCTTGTTTCCCTGTTAGGCGTTTCCCTCTAAATGGTATAACATATTTTCCTCTATGTTGATCTTGAGATGTGGCTAGGATCATAATGTGATGATGATTAAAAGGTCACTTGTAAGCTCAGGAGGCCATATAAAACTTGTTAATTTGGCTTCACATTGATATGAATTTTTGGAAAATTTTAATGTGTACTAAATGGTAATAATGATAAAAATAAGTATTCTCAATTTCAAAGAATGACCAAAAAATGAAATGATTCCTCTAAATTATTAGTCACTATTCTGCTGTCTAATTCATTTGTGATTGGGGGAAAGTTTAATGTCTTAGACGCTCTGTGTGGCGCATAGGGTTGCATGGGGGTATAGATTATTCTCCTGGAGAACTGCAAATTCAAGCATATTATTGTGTAACTGGGGATTACTCTCTTCATGATTGGACAGAGTGTATTGTACTGGTTTTCAGAAACATATGCTGAAGTAAAACACAGTACTCAGGGCAATTCTGGCCAGATTGATAACTGTTTCACTAATGAACATCAACATATGTACTGAGGTTGGCAGATGAAACAACTCAAGATGTTCACTTCTTGGCCAATACACAGGGCCTCTTCTTAACATCTGGACAAGTATTTCATTGCCCAAATAAAATGTAACATCAATTCTTACGAGCAAACAAACCCAAATGTACTTACTACATAATTCCCAGGAGATGCTGAGGAGTATGGTATCTGGAACACGAATAGGACAAAAAAATTTTTGATTCATGTAGCAATATGGACACTGACCTAAAATGAATTTATTTCATGATTTTTTGTCAAGTTTTAAAATGTATCACAAAGCATAGTAAAGGATAAAAAAATTTATGTCTGTTTAAGTACTGGAAAACTGAATAATAATAACTTGGATTCACACAAAAGAAGATAGATTTTAGTCAAGAGGATTTTAGACAGAATAACTGCTTTAAGTTACATTGGTTTCAGGTAAGTTGTACACATTGCATGATACTAATTACTTATTCTGTAAGTAGAAATATATATATATATTTGTGTACATAAAAAATGGGAAACCAGAATTTTTCAAATCAGTAGTCTTTACACATACAATTTCTAAGCTATTTACTTTTTTTTTTTTTTTTTTTTAAGACAAGTTCAGGCTACTACATTCATGCAGTATGGGTCAATACTTGATAAACAGCCCTTACCACTTCTCCATCCTTTTCTAATTAGATACTAGAAAACAATATAATAAATGCAAAAAAAGTTTGTTAATACGAGTCTCCAAAGACTATTAATTTGTGGGGATCAGATGTGGGTAACGAATTCCCTCTTTCTCTTCAAATCAAGCTTTTCACCAAGCTCTTTTCTAGAGATGATATGGTATTAATACCACATTGCTGTGATAATTTAAGAAATGAAAAACCAGAAAACCTATGTTTAAAAGTAAGCCCTTGAGTGTGTATATTAATAGTGAAAGTTAAATCCAAATATTTTCTTTTTTCACACAAGCTAACTAACTCACTTGCATGAAGATGCTGTACATCTATAACAGATATTTTTGTCTTATTCTGAAGAACACCAATAGATTACTCTCTACTCGAAGTCAGACAGCCAGGGCCAGAACAGGATCGTTATAGTAGTGAAAAGATTAGTGCTTGTACTATTCTAAACCCTCTCTCCCAGCACCTGCCATATAATTAAACATAAAAATAATATGAAACCATAAAGTAAGTATAAGGAAGTACAACCAAGTTATGATTTTCTCTTGATAAATAATTATTTGATTTTTTGGAAATATTTAATATTTAATATTAAGTTATTTGAAAAGCTTTTCTCCTCCGTATTTGGTGTTCCTGCTTTGCCTTAAGCACAGAACACATGTCCCCGAGGCCCTGCTTGGTCTGCCTATGAGTAATTCAGCACTGCAGATGGCCACTGATAGAATGCCCAGCATCACTAGGGATGAGAATTAATTCTGCTGCGTACTGAGATTTTTTTAAGGCAGTAAACGTTTACTTCATTTAGTGAATGAATACAACTTTGCTCTCTTGGGTCCCCTTCAGTTCATTATCTACCTACCATTCATCCTCTGCTTCTCATTTTTTTGGAGGGGACAAGGTCTTTTTTGTCACCCAGGCTGGAGTGCAATGGGACAAACACGGCTCACTGCAGTCTCGACCTCCTGGGCTCAAGAGATCCTCCTACTTTGGCCCCACAAGTAGTTGGGACTAAGGTGTGCTCCACCATGCCTGGCTAATTTTTAATTTTTTGTAGAGATGCAGTTTTTCTATGTTGCCCACGCTGGTCTCAAACTCCTGAGCCAAGCAATCCACCTGCCTTGACCTCCCAAAGTGTCAGGATTATAGGTGTGAGCCGCTGTGCCGGGCCTACTTCTCCTTATTTAAATGTGAGTCTGCCTTTTCCAAATCACCAATTTATCTATTGGCTCCTAGGACCAATTTCATCTCTCTCTGTTTTTAGCACTTGGCTCATGTTCTTCTGTCACTCTATATTGCCTATCATCATTCTTAAGCAACTTTAAGGTACAATCTAATTAGCCTTTAGATCTTTGGAATTTACAGTTCACTACCTTCCTTTACTTTACAGTATACTCCCCTCTCCTCCATTTATGAGTATGGTCATATCCTAAGACTCTTTACTGAACAACTAACTCCCTTGCCTGACATCTTTCTTCTTCCTCATGATACTTACAAAAATTACTCTATATTCCAACCAGGGTTTTCTAGGATCACAATTCCACCATGTTTACTTAGTACATTATTTCTCTATTAGTTTATGACTAAATTGCCTCTGCCCCTGCTTCGTGGCACTGTCAACATTTTATTTCTCACTCCAATGTCTTAAATTTATTATCATAAAGCCTACTTTGTTAATTTCCATTTCTTTGATCACCCTCTAGCCAGCCAACCTTTCTGTTTTAAAGCACAGATTTCCTGGAGAGAAACACAGAACAAGGTTGACAAGATCCAAAGTGTAATCATGCTCTCCAACTTCCACCTCATCTTAACTAATATCTGGAAGCATTTTTGGCTCAGCCTTTATGAAAGCCTTGAAGCTTACTGGTAATGTATCAGTAAACCCAGTAAACTTCATGGGGGACAAAAAGCCCTGATTTATAGTATTTGCCAGTTACTGTGGTGTAAATATTTCCACATGGCAAATTTTAAGCTAACAGTGGTTTAACAAACAGCTCATGAAATTCCTGAATATTTAACAGTGGACTCTTGTGAGCTGGCAATCATGGTGATTACACCATCCTGAGTAAATATTCTGTCTTCCTGTCATACATTGAAGGTATCGGCGCTCTTGCTTTACCTTCATTTTCAGCTCAACATTCCATTATTTATAGATTTAAATTTTCATGTATTCATCCCAGATAGGAAAAAACAAACTTTCTATTTATTTCCAAAGGTAGCTTTTTCCCAAGTATCTCCTTCTTAAGTCCTTGCTCCTTTTATATTATTTATTTATTTTATTCTTTTTATTTATGTTTTGAGATGGAGTTTCGCCCTTGTTGCCCAGGCTGGAGTAAAGTGGCGCGATCTTGGCTCACTGTAACCTCTGCCTCCTGGGTTCAAGCAATTGTCCAGGCTCAGCCTCCCAAGTAGTTGGGATTACAGGTGTCTGCCATCATGTCCGGCTAATTTTTGTATTTTTAGTAGAGACGGGGTTTCACCATGTTGGCCAGGTTGGTCTTAAACTCCTGACCTCACGTGATCCACTCGCCTTGGCCTCCCAAAGTGTTGGATTTACAGGCGTGAGCCACTGCACCTGGCCTCCTTTTATATTTTTAATTTCTCCTTCTTCATGATTCCTTCAAACAGTTAAATATAATAAACATTTAAAAATACTTTTTAAAATGTTATCTCAACTAGTTGTTTAATTTCTTTCAATTTTTTGCCCTGTCAAGCTCTTTAATTTTGGCATATGCTGTTTCTATTTCATAGTCTTTGATGTCTTCATTAAAAATCAGCATTTGGGCTCCTAGCCCTAGCACTAGTAGTGTAAAGGACGTAAAATATTAACAATATAGGTAGAAGTACCATGTGGGTACAGAAGACATATTTGAGCTGGACAGCTGGGACTTATAGAGAGTAGATGCCCATCAGAAAGACAAAGAGAAGAACTGCTATAAAAAGCAAAGAAAGAAAGAAAAGAAATCATGGTTTATTTGGAAAATGCTATGCTATGTTATATAGCTGCTATAGTGTGGGGCTTATAGGGGGTTGTGGCAAAGGGTGAGGCTGCACAGTCAGACTATGAATGAATTTATGCTGTAGGAAGTAAGGAGTCATGGGTTTTATAGAGACACGTTCAAATGTATGTTTTTAAAATCTTTTTTTATTTTTAAATGTTTTGTACAGACAGAGCCTCATTTTGTTGTCCAAGCTGGACTCAAACTCTTGGCCTCAAGGTATCCTCCTGACACAGCTTCCTGAAGTGCTGGGATTATAGGCATGACCCACCACACCTGGCCCTAAATTTATGTTTTAGAGAAATAAATCTAGAGGCGTCATGGAATATGAATACAAGTTAGAAGACCATTGGAAAAAATCCAGGCAAGAGATGACAAAGAGTGACAGGCAGTGCTGATAAAGATAAGCAGGAGTAGGAGAATCTGAGGGTCATTTCACAAAGTACTTGGCAGAGCTTGGTGACAAACTGGGTATGGCAGACAAAGAAAGGAAGAAGTTAAGATAATTCCTAGGTTTTCAACTTGGTGACTGGGTAGATGATGGTGCTACTCATTTATACATAGGGAATTCAGGGAGTGGGGCAGGTTTGGGGAAATGTCTGATTATTGGATTTGAAGGCACCAGTAGACACTGAGATAGATATGATAAACAAACTTTTAGAAACACAGGTCTAGAACATATCAGAGACCAGGACTAACGATATAGCTTCAACTGAATAAATTTCTACTTTGTGCTGGACAAGATACTTGATCTAAGATTCAACTAGTTTTTGGTAGTTGAAACAACATGGTAACATTAAAATGAAAAAAAAAAAAAAAAAGCAGCCAAGAAATATAATTAGAAAACATTGCCAATTAAGAATGGGTAGAGACCAGGCATGGCAGCTCACACATGTAATCCCAGCACTTTGGGAGCTGAGGCGGGAGGATTACCTGAGCCCAGGAGTTTGAGACCAGCCTGGGCAATATGGCAAAACCTTGTCTCTGCAAAAAAACAAAACAAAACAAAAATTAGCCAACCATGGTGGCATGTGCCTCTAGTCCCAGCTACTCAGGAGGCTGAGGTGGGAGGATTGCTTAAGCCCAGGAGGTGGAGGTTGCAGTAAACTGAGACTGCACCACTTGCACCACTGCACTCCAGCCTGGGCAACAGAGTGAGACCCTGTCCTGACCCACTCCCTCAAAAAAAAAAAAAAAAAAGAGAGATAGAGAGAGAGAGAGAGAATGGTGGATATGTGACTGCATGAAAATCAGGAGAAATATAAAAAGTCAAGCAAGCTAGATTTTTAAGAAGGAGGTGGATGTAGTGATTAGGAAATATCTAAACTGGGTTTATTCTTGAACGCTGTCAGGCTTTTAAGATTTTTACCTTTCTGTGATACACCTAAAAATAAATAATAAAAAAGTAATAAATATATGGAAAACTAAAGAAACATTATTAAACTGAAAAAAGAAAAGATATTAAGACAAAACCAAGGAGTCAAATATCTCAAAGGTTAGGTACGATGAGGACAGAAAGTAAGTCACTGTGTTTGGTTGGTAAGTAGAAAGTCACTAATAACCTTCAGAATAGGACTTTCGTGGGAATTGAAATGGGTTGAGAAGTAAATTCAATAAACTTCCATTCATTACCTGTCATGTTTCAGGTACTTCATTGCCACATGGTGATGAAAAAGACAGAAAGGCCAAGAAATTAATTATCTAGGAGAAGGTGGTGAGGGAGTGGAAGTGTGGGAGACACGGGATGGTGGCTGGAGACTGAGGAAGGGTTGAGAGAAGTTTTGTAGTGGTAACCCCTCCCAACTCTAGAGGAGTGGAGAACTAGGGCTTTCAGGTTGTCTTGGGATTTTGTTCACAGCACGGCACTAGAGGAAAGTTCCAGTCAATGGAAAGGAATATAGACCAAAGACTCATCTGAAAGAGTGAATGAGTAGGATATGCAAAGAAGTAACAAGAAATAGAATAAAGAGAATAGATAGGGACAGGCGTGGTGGCTTACACCTGTAATCCCAGCACTTCGGGAGGCCGAGGTGGGTGGATCACCTGAGGTCAGGAGTTCGAGAACAGCCTGGCCAACACGGTGAAACCTTGTCTCTACTAAGAATACAAAAGTTAACTGGGCATGGAGGTTGGTGCCTATAATCCTAGCTACTCGGGAGGCTGAGGCAAGAGAATCATTTGAACCTGGGAGGTGGAGGTTGCAGTGAGCCGAGATTGTGCCACTGCACTTCAGTCTGGGTGACATGAGCAAAATTACATCTCAAAATAAATAAATAAATAAAGGGAGAGAGAGAATAGATGGGTCAGAATTGAAAAGAAAAATATATGTATATTTCTATTTCGGAGATAAGAAGGAAGAAGGGTGACTAAAGGTCTGATAACATTGGAAGTAAAGGGCAGAATCTGAAGAAATTTGGATCTAATGGTCTCTTCTTCTCCTTTGTAAAATACGACACAATTTTAGCTTATAGAGAAGGCGCCAAACATAATGTAGGTGCAGAATGAGAATAAAGAATTGCAATAGTATTCACTGAGGAGGACAAGAAAAGCAGCTAAGGAAGAGTGAAAGAAACAAACTGCTGGTAAAGCATCAGGGAGGACCTAGCTGAGGTTGAACATCACAGATCCTAATTATAATGTGTCAAGCATAAGAAAGAAATACGCATTAGACATTGTGGAAGAAGCAAAGGTGTCCTACAAATACTTCAAATTTAACGTTCAAAAAAACAAAAACCAAAGCCCCCAAACCTCATTGCCTACCTCTACACCTGCTGCTTTTCCTATGATCCTAGCTCAGTTGTGTTACTCCCATTCTCCTACCTACCTGGATTCAAAAAGTTGAAATCACCTTCAACTCTTTCCTTCTCTTTATCCTAAATCCTCCTTCTAACCCTACCTTATACTTTATATCAAATACCCATTAAGATGAAATGAAAGGTAAAAATGAAGATGTAGAAGATAAGCAAAATTAGAGGACTAGAAAGTCAGAAATACAGAATTCGAAGAACTTATTATTTGACAGAGAATAAAATTAAGGGCCACACATACTGTCTGGCTACTCTAGACAGATCACTCAAAAGCTGTGATGAGAATCCAAATATTCTGAAATGTTCTGAGTCCCAATACCCATGATTGTGGTGCTCTGGTAGAGGGCAGAGGGCTTTCATTTTGTTAAATGATCTGTAACATTTTAGATAAGTGCCTTTCTTCAACTGTGAAGTTTAAAGCTATCTTACAAGCACTGGTTTACTAGAAATAAGGGAAGATAATATCAAGACATTATCTGTACCACATGAAATTAAAAATATTCTACTCTATTTTAGTGCTTTTTTTAAAAAAATGAGCACCTATTTGTATAGAGCAGAGCCTATTTGGAGTAGTGTGTTCATATTTCTTTTCAGCTTAATCACTATTAATAGATTTTTATATTTTCCTTAAAGGAGTTTCTCTTTTTCCTCTAACAAGTAAGCGAATTAATGAATACAATGCTACACTGAACATTTGTTGTTTTTGCCTATCCCCTCTTTTACTATCCATTCCTTTAATTTTCTTTGGGGAACTATTTCTGCCTTATTTTTTCTCCATGTGGCTTGGATGGGACTCAGGATGACATTATTTAAACTTCTGGAACCAAATGTGCTCAAAACCAAAAATATACCTGGACTTTTCAGATACATGATCCAGTAATACTCTTTTTCAGTACCAGTCTAGTTTGGTTGGTTTTCTGGACCTTGTAATCAAAAGTGTCTATTTTCAATAAAATGATAATGATCAGAACCTGCTGCTTAGCCAAAGATCACAATCCTTTGTAATAAAGATAAAAAATGAAAAGTTACAATTAGGGAGTTTGTAAATAAACCTCTAAGTAAGAATCTGAGACCAATACTGACTGTAATGCTCAGAGGTAAGAAAATTAAAAATAAAAATCACAACTTTTATTCGGAATTAAAAATATGAGTTTGCCCTTAAAAATGTTTTTCCTGCTGTCATGTAAAAGAGTGCCAAAAATATTTTTGACCAAAACACTTTTATATGACAAAATTGTGGACAAAGATTAGGCAATAAACACATATATTATGGATAATGACAAACAGGTTTCATACTTTCAGAGAAGTGACTTATAAACATGGAAAGTAGAAAGGTTAGACTGAATCCTGTAGGGATGGACTGAAATGGAAGCATCAGTGTGCACTCATGCACATTAGGTAAAGGTATAGATGTGTGTGGCTATGTGTATACACATAGATATATTTCCTAGTTCTGTTAGTTGAGAGGGTCTAAAAGTTGTATTACTCTAGTGGGTTCTAAATACCAATATCCACTAAAAGAACCCCAAGCTCCTTAAAGAAGTGGCTGTTTCCAGGGCTAAAACTGGGAAAATATAAGAAGAGCTTCAAAGTGCTCAGAGAATAATAGGGACATGTTTAAAGGTTAAGTGATCCAGCTTAAAAGGGAAAACTTGGAACAATTTCAGCATCCTAAACATAGAGAATAAAATAATTCATAAATATATCTTATATACATAAATGAATATGAATGGAAAAGAAAAAGCAACTGTTATAGTTAGCTAACTAATAAATGGAGAAGGAAAGACAGAATTCAAAATATCCATTTGACAACCAACGAAGTAAAAAAGTGATTCAAGCAAGAATCATCAATAGATGTCCAAAATAGCAGATGAAAGTATAAGGAGGAAGAGGAGACTTACTGTACATTCAAAGTGTGTCTCTAAGTTAATAAGTACAAGGGGAAAAATAGTGATTTTATAGTGGAGAAGCCTGACAAGCACCGCCTTAACTAAATGATCAAAATTAAGATGAACAATAATGGGATAAATCATCATGTGCCTCCTGAAATGATGAGAAAAACACATTTTTTTTCTTTTTTTTTCTTTTTGGAGACGGAATTTGACTCTTGTTGCCCAGGCTGGAATGCAATGGCAAAATCTCGGCTCACTGCAACCTCTGCCTCCTGGGTTCAAGTGATTATCCTGCCTCAGTCTCCAGAGTAGCTGGAATTACAGGCGCCTGCTACCATACCCAGTGTATTTTTAGTAGAGACGGGGTTTCACCATGTTGGCCAGGCTGGTCTCGAACTTCTGACCTCAGGTGATCCACCTGCCTCAGCCTCCCAAAGTGCTGGGATTACAGGCATGAGCCACCGCGCCTGGCCAAAAACTACAAAATTACTTCTGTAGTATCCCTGACAAATATGTATAAACTAAATCTAACCAGGAGGAAATAGATAAAACCAAATTATAGACATTCTAAATAATCTTGCTTGGAGTTTTTTAAATCCAAGGTTAAGAAAGACCAAAACAAACAAACAAACCTCCCGCCCCAAACAAAAACAAGCTGAGAAACTGCTCCAAGTTAAAGGAGACAAAGAGACATGAAGGATGAATGTAACAAGTAAATTCAGATTTTCTTTTGTCAGAAAAGATTATTGGGCCAATTAGTGAAATCTGAATAAGATCTATAGATTAGAAAATAGCATTACATCAAAGTTGATTTCCTTATTTTGATCATTTTACTGGGGTTATAAAAATTATGTGTTAGTTTTTTAGGAAATATACATGCAAGTATTTAGGGATCATGTTTCAGGAAATTTAAACAGTCTAAAAATATGTTTATGTAAGGAGAGGAAATCATAAAGCAAATGTGGTAAGACATTAACAACTGGGAATCTGGGCAAAGGGTATATGGAAATTCTTTGTAGTACTCTTGCAATGTTTAAATCTGAACTTATTTCAAAATAAACATTTAAAAGAAAAAACAGTAAACAAAACATTTGAAAACAGCAAAAACAAAACAACTACTTTAATATGCTGCGTTGAAGAGTCAGAGACTAACTGTAGTGATACAAACTGAAAAGTGTCTTAATATTAAATATGGGCAGGAAGTCTAAGAAACTTGGAATTCAACATAATTTGGATAAGTTGTCACCACAAAATGATCAATGGTTTTGGGGGAAAAATACCTCCTTAATACTTTTTGCTTCTGTTTCATAGAAGCCCTATGTCTTTGCTAGAAAGTCATCCGTTATCTATGATTTTTTTTTCCTTGTTCTTATAATGGTCATTTTCAGAGGCATACTTCTCCTTTGCATGCTCAGAATGATGACTACTTTCTCTTTCTAAAAGAAAACGATAGGCCTCCTCCACTTCTTTTCCCTATTCACATACTTTGAGTAAGGGTAGATGTTTGCACAGTTGATATATATTCATGGAGGAGACTGCTTTCAGCTCCATTACTTGCCTACACGTGTGCTGATCAAATGCCCATTTCAGACTGGTGGACAGCAGGTGGATGTGTACAGCTTTTACCCTAATTGCTAATGTTTCCCAGGGTCTAAAATAATGCAGAACTGCTAATGTGTTACAGCGCATTCTCCTACCCACAGTGCCCAGCGCTATGAAATCCTAAAGAGATGGAGTACCTAAAAAACTAAAAGTCATCAGAACACAGAGCTCTCTTCTCATTTATACTGTTTACTTGGATAATATACCCCATTGGTACGATGCAACATCCTTGTCAATATCAACTGCTCAAACCCTGTCTACCTTCCTAGGTGCCTTGTGGGAGATAGAATCTTCGGATGAGTATGTAAAAGAAAGTACTTAGAGAGGTGGGTAGTGGTGGGTGTGATTTGTACTCTGGTTGCCTGCAATGGGCAGTAAAGCGATGACTGGCTGACCTGACAATGAGGAATATGAGAAGGGTTTTTGTGCTTCTAGGTGGGAAGGTTTACAAAGTTAAGGTGAGCCACTGGTTGTGCTTTTCCATCTAGTTTCAAAAGACATGCAGATAATGGATATTCTTTCCAGATTCTGGCACTGGGAAGACTGTTGGAGTTTTCTGTGTTACAAAAAATGTTTTCTTGCATTCTTATTATGTATCGGTATTTAAATAGGAAGTTAAAATAAATGTATCTTGACCTGCTAGACACTTTTCATTTTAAAGTGAAATCTTGAATGAATTCGTTAAGTCAAATAGTAAGAAGCTAACAGATAGTAAGAAGCAAACTCTTCTAAACATATAAGCAAACTAAAAGAATTTTGAAGGCGTAAAGGTATTCTATTCCAACACAATCTGGCAAGACACTATTTTAGAAGAAAGGTTTGTTGAAATTAAATAGTACACTGAAGACTCAAATGGAAGCAACATCATTCTTTTCACTTCAAATAATTTCAGTTACTTAGCAAACATCACAGCTATTAAAATTAAGAGAAAAGCAGAGAACATAAATTAACATTTTAAAAAATATATGACAGTTACTTATTTGAGCTGAAAGTGATTCCTGCTTTAAAATAGTAATGAATTTAGGATGATTCTTCCTACACCCTAACCTTAAACATTGGATCAGTTTGATATTCATTTAACATTAAGGCCACTGCTAGTCAATGAAGATACCTTTGTACATATTAGCAAAAGGCATCCTCTTTGGGTAGATGACCACTGACTTCACAAGGGGATCACAGGTTGTATTTCATTCTCCTACTGACTCCCTTGACCCAGGAACCTTTGTGCAGTGCACATACTACACAGATGTACACTGCAGGCTTCTCTCACATATCAAAGAACTCAAGGTTTAAAGACAAGAAGGAAAAACATCTCCAGGATCACAACATTAAAATCATATTAAGTTTAAGACCGATAGCTTAATTTTCAACCTGTGCATATATTTCTGTGACATTATTAAGATAGATAAATATT
The DNA here is from genome assembly GCF_024542745.1 of Macaca thibetana thibetana. Classification (NCBI taxonomy): domain Eukaryota; kingdom Metazoa; phylum Chordata; class Mammalia; order Primates; family Cercopithecidae; genus Macaca; species Macaca thibetana. The sequence goes on along the minus strand of NC_065583.1, from coordinate 100,102,154 downwards.
TGTGCCATCAAACCACTGCAACAAATATATAAAGAAAATTCCTAAGATGTCAGGTATATATAGAGATGTATAAGGATGGCAATTTAGCTAACAGGTACAAAGTAAATGTGCGAATGCTTTCTGGGGCAACAAGAAAACAAACCTAGATGTAACTGATACAGCAAATGAAATCATAATAATTTGACTTCTTCTAACAGAGGTTGATAGTATTTGGCAACTTAGTGATTATTAATAGTTATTTTAGGAGATGAAACCATTTTGCGATACAGATCGCTATTTATAGGCTATTGTAGTATATACTTAAGTCACACTATTTCAATTTTTATTTTTGGAAGGCTTGTTGACAATAGAATGCATGTTTATATTAGACCTTGAAGTGAAAGAAAATTATGTAATTTCAAAAAATTATGCATCTTTTTCTAAAATATATATTAAACTTCTTTTTGAATGATTACTTAAAAAAAGGTTACTACAACCACCTGCAAGGCTTCCAAAAAGCAAAATGTTTTTGTGATTTTTGTTAAATGTTACAAAATGCAAAATACTTAAAAAATATATATATGCATACTCACTGAATTGGCATTTGTTGGGTTTGGCCAAGGTCTACCACCACCTGGACCCCTACAAAACAATTTGATAAATGAAATTTTAACCTATGCTTTGAATGTTTCACAATAATCAATGACAAATCATAAAATATTAACATTTACAATTCGGTTACCATACAGTTCTAGTTTGGCACTGAAATTACTCTCTTTATATTTATTTTAATAGCTTTTTATATTAATTAAGTCCCCCAATTTTATCCTTCCATGGAAAAGTTTTCTTCCCAAATTGAACTGCTTTTAGAAAGCCCAGTTTTATTTTAATATTAAATGGTTATTGTTATAAAGATGGTAATCACTCATAGGAGTAAATATACACATATATTGAAATTATAAAACATACTTCTGTAAAGTGTTATGAACTAAATATAAACTATAGTCTTGTGATATCTATATAAGAGCTTCCTGTATCTCATTCAAAATAAAATTTGTAAAACATCAACATATGTGAAATGATTGCTCTTATTAAGCGATAAGCAAATAAAAATACATAAAAGGTATCTAAAGTTGCCTCCTTTTAAAAAAACCAGAGTATCACAGATTACTTTATATATTTATTAATCTATCTTTCAATGCTACTGATGATTTAGTTACTATTAAATGGGAAATCCCATTTCTTGTTCTCATAATTTCAGTCCAGATAGTGGCCAGAGTAAATCCTAGAAAAAATGGGAGATAATCTATGCCAATATATTACTTCATTTTAGAGTAAAGGAGAATGTTCTGTATTCCACAGCTTATAAGGACACAGAGCTTTTGAAGCAAAATTAATGTCCAATTAGTTAAATCAAAAAGGTCTCTTGTCCTCATGCTTTAGTACTAAGTTGTGTACCTGAATAAATACTGTCTTATGAAAAGCAGACTACTGTCAGTCTCCTCTAATTAGGGTCATTTAAAATTCCCCTTCCTTTGAATCACTATGACAATGAAAATTTTAAATTAAAAAATCCCTTGATTCTAGAGACTTTAAACCTAAAATTCTAAATCAGGAGTGTCCAATCTTTTGGCTTCCTTGGGCCACACTAGAAGAAGAATTGTCTTGGGTTGCACACAAAATACACTAACACTAATGACAGCTGATGAGCTAATAAAAAAAAAAAGAATCACAAATAAAATCTCGTAATGTTTTAGGAAAGTTTACAAATTTGTGTTGGGTCACATTCAAAGCCATCCTGGGCCACGGGTTGGACAAGCTAGTTCTAAATGTTAGATAAAGAGGCTGTGCAAGTTAGTTATTATATTACCCATATTTGCATAGAATATTTAGAACCATTTTTAGTTTCATTTTGAGATTCCCCAGGGTTGTGAGCAGCAGGGAAGGGAATGAGTCCTGTCCCTGGGCTCTATTAGGAAAGCCCAAGTGGAATTTTTTCCCAATTCAGCTTAAGGTATAGAAGATACCAGTGGGGACTTGATAAAATTTTGTGCATAGGGAGAAAGAAGGTGAGGGGCATTTGTATTGATTTTCTTTGGAAATTGTTGCCTCTCCAAGATGATGATGATGATGATGATGATTTTACAATTAATTACTGGAACACTTTAGAAAAATGATTTTACCTATAGGATTCAGTGTCCTAATGGACAGAATCTAAGGTAAAACATAAGATATGTGTTGACTAAGTAAAACATTTGGGTAGTAAGGTACATTCATATGATTTCTTTGATGTTAAATAAAACACAGTAAAAAAAACTTGAGAATATTTATCTTAAAACAACATAAAAGTACACCATATGCAGATCCTGGCAAAATTTATATGTAATAATGTTATGTAGATAATCTTATAATTTTGAAATATCATAACCAAACAAGTACTGTATGAATAAGATGCATAAATATAATAAAGTATTTTTATTTTCAAATTTGTCTAATGTTAAACATGCTAACCTAAATGTTAAAATATTAAATATTTAATTTAATTGTATTAAATTAAATGTTACATTTATGTCATAACATTATATATTTCAATTTGATAAATACCAATCTAGTTCCAACATACTATGTATTTCATAATAAATTTCATTTTACTATTAAGTATTAATAATTCACATGGATAAGTTAAATTTCTCCTAACATTATCATTGTGTTTGAAAATACTTTAAGTTTCACAAGCGTTTTCTATAAAGTGAGGGTTACAGTAGGGAGTAGTTCTATTAGAACAACTAGTTAAGCTCAGTAATTCCCACTCCTTTTGAGTGCCCTCAGTATTATTAAGAAAGTAATTTACAAACTATAACATAGGAATCATTTTGAATGAAAATTTCTATATAAGTATGGTTTGAAGTAGAATCATGTTAGCCTCATTTAAAAATGAAGAGAGGCTGGACATGGTAGTTTATGCATGTAATCCCAAAGCTTTGGGAGGCCGAGGCGGGTGGATCACGTGAGCTCAGGAGTTCAAGACCATTCTGAGCAACATGTCAAAACTCCATCTATACAAAAATACAAAAATTAGCTGGGCGTGGTGGCGCATGCTTGTGGTCCCAGCCACTCAGGAGGCTGAGGCAGGAGAATTGCTTGAACCGGAGAGGCAGAAGTTGCAGTGAGCTGAGATTGTGCTACAGCACTCCGACCTGGGTGGAGAAGTCTGATTTTTCTGGTAAGGAGGCTGATTTTGATGAAACCAAATCAATCACTATTACCAAAGAGAAAAATCCTCTTTTCTTTTTTTTTTTTTGTTTTTTGTTTGGGACACAGCCTTGCTCTGTCACCTAGGCTGGAGTGCAGTGACAGGATCTCGGCTCACTACAACCTCCACCTCCCGGGCTCAAGCTATTCTCATGCCTCAGCCTCTCAAGAAGCTGGGATTACAGACACCTATCAACATGCCTGGCTCATTTTTGTATTTTTAGTAGAGATGGGGTCGCCCTATATGTTGCTCAGGCTGGTCTCAAACTCCTGACCTCAAGTGATCCGCCTGTCTTGACCTTCCAAAGTGCTGGGATTACAGGCATGAGCCACCATGCCTGGCCTGAAAAATCCTCTTTCTTCTGTAATTCATTATCATTTTACTTCAAAATGATAACTACACAAACTTCATAATTCTGTAGGATATAATATAGAACAAGAAGATCCTCTGAAATCCTTTTGGCCTCTTAGTATTGCTTAATAGAAATGTATACAAAGTTGAGTTAGGGGTACTTTAATACTAAATCCTAACTTCTTTGGCAACTTGTAAAAATGTATTTAATTTAGAAATACATGATTATTCAAATTTCCTTAAACAATAATCTACAATGCATTAAAAATTTGTATTTTGGCCATAACTTATAAATGCTACTTTAAATTACTTAAATTTAGCTTTTGCTTCTAAGATACTAGTTACAGAAACATAGAAAGTAAGTTTTTAAGTGACACAATATAATTTATCCTAAGTTTAGGGCATGGAAACAAAGTTTTTTAAACAATAAAGTTACCAAATTTAGTTCCAAATGATTTATTCTGCAATAAACAAAAACAGCTGTCAGTTAGAATATAGTATTTAATTACTTTAGTGACCAGGGTTGGGAATTTTTTATTGTCATCCTACTCTTACAGCAAATGAGAAAAAATGACAAGGTAAAGAAAAATTATCCAGATATGAGTCTCTGGCATGTTCCTCCTAACTCCTAACACATACATATTTTTGTTATTTAAATAGTTTAGTTAGTTCAAGACAGAGCTTAAGGTAATATCCTTCTAATCCCTTTTTCTTCAATTTTTAAGGAATATGCAAAATTCCTCAATGACATGAAGCTACAAATACATTAGGAATACTGTGTGTGTGCATTACAGTTAGACTTTGTTTTAAAGATAATAAATTATAAAGTGAATTTCAATAAAGCTTACCCTATTGAGTGCAATGGAGATAATGTATTTCACTTTTTATGTCTCTAAACAAACCTTTGCTTTTTTGGGGCCAATATCAATATAATAGTTATACTCTTATAGACCGTTCATGCTTGAGAAGTTTCCCTACTACAGGAAAATATTTACAAGTGTAAAAATGTAAATATTCACATTTCATTGTCCTTGAAAGAATCCTGATTTATAGAAAACTAAAAATGGCATATAGAACCTTACATAAAAGAAAACAGTAACAAAAAATGGAGATCAGAGTCTGCCAGGCTTAAAGGTTCTTTACAAAGAAATATTATATTAATAGTAAAATATAATGTAATCAAAAATACTTAGAAGTATCTGGGCATTAAACTTAAATAAGACACCCAAACCTAAATATCAACAAAAAGTAATCATATTAAAAATTTCGGCCATATTTTTAGTCTCCATAGTCTAGGAAATTAAATGCATGTACATGTATACGCTTAAGTATATCTGAGAAAGAAACTAGACAATTGGAAGCAGTTATTTTAATCTCTCAATGGTCACATAAAAATAATTTTTTTTTCTCTGAACAAGCAAAACTAAGTGGATTTAAAGTTGGCTGTATGACCAATTACAATGCAGAGTAATGTACAAATGATATTAGATACATTCTTATTGAATGATCATTCTGGGGTGATCATGGTATTCAAAATACATACTCCTTACATTTATACATAGTATTCAGTATTATACCCCTTAAAATCTGCATTTTAAAGTAAGAATCTCAAGTGAGTACATTTTATATATATCTTCATCCTATTGGTAAGAGCTTCAGCTTTTGACATAATAAGCAGAAAATGCCACTCACTCTTTTTTGAAGCAACCATTAATACAAGGCCAAGCCTTTGAGGAATTTAAGAAGAGTCAGATTTCATGTGTATCCATTTTTACTTTAAAAGTAAAAAGACGTGATAGGAAAATCTGACCTACTTTCCCCCTGTTCTGTTAGTTTTAAGCCTAGCTGGTACCCACCTATTAACCTATTTTCTATTTCAGGCAAATTTGCTTTCCATGAAAATGGTTTCAGAAACTTAAAAAAAAATCCTACATAGATCAAAAGCGCTTATTTCACAGTGTATCTTCAATGCCATTAAATGATGGCAGAGTTGTTTAATTTGACATATAAGTAATCAGAACACGAACTGATGGAAACATATTTGAGGAGACACCCACAAACCTATATGGAACACTTTCCTTATTTTTGGTAAATTTTCTTTAGGCCACAACATGAAACTGATCCTCGTGTGAATTAATGAGTCACTAACAAGCACCTTGTGTATATAAGACTTGGAGGGCAAGCTGGAATGAAAAATAAAAATTTCTTAACAAACTACATTATATTGGCTGATAGAAACAAACTACTCTCTTTGGGTTGGAAAGACCATTCCAATAAAAATTTTAGTTTACTCCTTATCTAAGTGTGTCTGGAATTTTTCAAAACAAAATTCATCCTATACTATGGAAAGTTCTTTAACAGAGATTATAGTATACTACCAGAGAGAATTCTTTCTGTGTTGACAGTAGTCCCAACAAAGCAAAAGTAAAGATAGATATCTATATCTATATAGATATATATATTTATATTTATGAGTTAAAACTCCCACTCATAGAATCACTATGTATCTGTTAAAAATGAGGATAACGGTATTCAATCATCTACTTCTACAGAGTTAAGTCAAAGTCCTGGTGTTAGCATCTCTTCATACTTTATATAATATATGGAGACTCTGTACTTATCAAAATGAAATAGACTAAAAGCTGTTATTTATAGCACTTGAGATGAAAAAAAGTAAAGGTTGCAAGGGAACAAAGAAAACGTAAGAGATTATGTTGTGAAAATGAAGCAAACACTACAGCTCATGTTTAGTTCATTTTTATACCACACAGAGGCTGAGGTGCTTAAATTGTTTTACGAATTAATGTCATTTTTGAAGTTAGAAAATAGAACACTTTACTAAATAGAATAATATGGTATTATTTATATATATATATAAATCATCTATGTAATAATGTAATATATAATATAACATTGCTTACATGTTCATTCCAGGCATTCCAGGGCCACCTAAAGCATTCAGTGGGGGTCTCATTGCACCTCCATAGTTCTGTAATGATAACCAAGGGTCAGACTACCACAAAACAAAAAAACAAAACCAAAGAGGAGGGGGGAAAGAAAGGAGAGCACGTTAATGATTTCCCTACATAACTCCAATTGGATAAGGCCTGTGTAATTCATTCTCTGAGGGGTCCACTCTTGTATTTTTGCTTGTATTTTAGCAATTACTTTGGTCTATGTCTTTTTAAAATCATGTGAATATGTATGACCACTGGAGCATGTTAAATGATTAAGGTATAGTTGCAATTATATTTCGATACATTTTATTAATATCCTAAGATATGTACAATAGTAAACATTTTCAAATGAAAAATATCATAAATTCAAAATTCAATTTTGAAAGAAAAGATTTATTCAATGTTTGAAATTGTCAGACCCAGAACAATGACATAAAGTCTGAAAACAAAACAAAACAGGTGAACCCAACACAAGAGTTAAATGCAAACTTCTATTCACAAAATAACACGTCCAACACAGAAATGCATTAATATACAAATACACAAAAATGTATAAAACCTAATGTATACTCAAAATATGTATGCATGAATTATATGACTCAATCAGCTTCTGTTAATATCTATCATGTGTATTCAACAGATAAAAACATTTTAATGTTTTAACATGTACATCTTATTAGATTAGTTTAGTTGCCATAGGGACAAAAAGGTTAATTTTATCATTATTATCTTAATGTATTTTGACATTATCAACAACTTTCACACTTGGCTTTCTGATACCAATATTCCTCCAACTCTTCTGAGTACTCTTTTTCAATTTCCTTTGCTAGCTCTTTTTATTTTGCTAACCCTTTAAATGTTGCTTTTCTCCAAGTTCTAGCTATAGCATTCTATTCAATAAAACACATTTATGAGTAATCTTATCTGCCACCATTTGTTCAACAACTACTTATATGTTAGGAATCTCAAATCTTTATATCTGATCATGTTGTCTTTCCTAAGCTCCCAGATAACTCATACATTGAACTTCATAGGATTTGTTTCCAACTGGATACCATCTTACTCACATCATATCTAAAAGTAAACTCAACATTATCTTCTCATGACTGAGTTCTTTGTACTGCCTTCCTCAGTCACTTCTGTGCTATCACCTTCCACACAATAGCCCAAGCTAAGAATTTCCAGGAGCTCCTTGATGTTTCTTCCTTTTCTTTCAAATTCCCATATCTAGTCAGTTACCAAAGTCCATTGATTCTATCTATGAAATAGCTCTTGAAATAGTTCTCTCCTCTTGTTACTAATCTTTGTCACTTACTGAGACTACTGCACTGTCTTAATTGGTCTCTCTGATTTAGTCTCTCCTGGTCCCAATCTATTCTCCAAACTGCCTCTAGAGCTATCTTTCTAAAACTCAGTCTTCTTCATGTCACTTAGAAGCTATGATGACCCACACTACCTGTCAAATAAATTTAAACTTCTCAGCATGGCTCTATGAGGTTATTCGAGGCTCAGCCCCAGCCTATCTTTCCTGTTCTCATTTTCTATAATTTTCACCTCTATTCCCTCCTCCCAACCATACCCTCCAGCCTACTGGATTTAAGTTCAGAAACACATAATAGACTTTTATACTCATGTTAACTCATCTTCCCTGGCCTTTAAGTAGTAGGTGCTCAGATGATAAGGAAATAAATCAAAGAGAGCAGGTCTATTGACTCCAGAGTGTAAGCCTCAATTGATAAATGACATGACCTAGTTACATGCTATTCTCATTGTTTATTTACTTTTACTTTAAGGAAATCTTATTTAAATATCCAAATTTGTGAGCTATGGGACAACAGAATGATTTCTGTTCACACTTGAGACACTGGTTAAAAGGATAGCTATTTCCCCTAACTTATGGATCAGGCATGGTGGTGGCAGCAGCAGCACAAGCAAGGGGTCTCTGAGATAAAGGTTAGTCATTGGAAACAAAATCTGAGTGGTAAAATAGAATAGAAATGCTTCACAAGGAAAGTCTCCCCTCTTTTTTTGGTCTTAGAAGATCTCTGCTTTATTTCCCCTCATTTTTTATCTTAGAAGATCTCCGTTTTATTCTATCAAGGAAAACGTTAATTTTCCTTATAGCTCTGGACACAGGTAGACAATGGTTTGAATCTCTATTGCCACTGCCCCATTTTCTCTGCATCTCTCTCTCTATGTGTATGATCTTGGACAAATGATTCTCCCAATCCTTATTTGTAAAGTGATAATATTATCTCCCTTATAGGCTTGTTGGAGAATAAAATGAAATATAAAGCACCTGTCATAGTACTTAGTGAATTAAAAGCACGGTATTTGGTGCTCAAAAACTGTAACTGCTAATTCTTTTTTTTCTTTTACCACTGTTAATAGGAAACCAGCTTAAATGAGTCCTCTTTTCACTAGCTTCCATAGCCGTCAACTCTAACAGAATTACTTGCCTTTTTATGTAATGGCTCCACAAAAACTACGTATATTTATTATCTAGACTTTCCCCATTATGTAACGGTTTTTCTTTGTGTATCTACACTTCCTGCTAAACAGTAAGTACCTTGAAGGCAGCATATCTAAGTTACTCATCTTTGTATACCCAGTGTTCAAGTATGGTGCCTGGCACACAGTAGGCCTTCCATGAACGATGAGCTAGTTGAACTGAATTGTCCCAGTAAATGAGTAAAAATTTTTCAATATATGCTTGATAGATTTGCAAAATATTTTCATTTAGTGAATAATCTAAAGCAAAAAGAAAGAAAAGAAGGAATAACAACTTGCTTTCCAAGTGCTATCAACAAAGGCAGAATGGGAAGACCTAATTTAGAATCACTGAATTTTAAAGCTGATGGCAACTATACAATTCCATCTGGTCTAATCTCTCTCCCACTGCAACATTCCTGACAAAATGGCTATTCAGATTCTGCTTGGAAAGTTTATGAAGTCTTTCCATGGTTGGGCAATTTAATTTCTAGAAAGTTCTTCCCTGTACTGAGCTAAATTCTACTGCCCATCATAGATCTGAAAATATAGAATCAGTTTACTCTCTCCTTACCTGAGAGCCTATCATACATATATTGCCACCTCACCATTTTTCCACTCCAAGTATCTTATTTGGAAATCATATGTTCCTACTTGTATATAACTTCTTTATCCTTCAGATTTCTAGAGAAAGTAAAACTAGTTGGGTAGTTTTGGTTAATCACACAGCACTTACTGCCCTTAAGAACATAGGTTAGCTAAGTACATCTTATTACAAAACCAAGTAGAAAACTGGTTTCATATATGACATTAGAAAATATATTTTTTTTGATTAAATAGGTAGTTTTGTTTTTTTATTGAAAGGATACTAATATATTTTCACTTTAAAAATAATGTCGCACCACTGTATTTAGATTTAAAACAGATTAAGGGGTAGGGAAAAGTATGCCTAGATTTGGAGCAAACCTTTATTTCTTCATATATGCAATAAGTATTAATCATATGTTAACTATATTCTATGTATGCACTTTGCTCAAATCAACATAATCTAAGAATAATTAGATTTACATATTTCTTTGTTTTAGGAATTCAGTTGTTCTAATAGATAACTACTGTCCCCCTGTACCACACTGATCTTAAGCTCAAAAAGTTATGGAAGTAATATCTATGATAAAAAAGAAATGTGTATTTTGTTTGCGCATAAATCTAGAGACAATATTTCAGAGACTTTTTCTACAATACAACTAAAAATAAGGCAGATATCTTCTGCTCTTGGACAGCATCTGTATGATTAAATGTCTGTTATGAGAGTTGTTTTTCCATTATCTCTCAAGAAACACAGCTAACCATTATTACAAATTTCACAGTTTATAGTGTATATGTTTATATGTTTTATATACCAGGTCTTATGAAATAAATACGTCATAAGATTCTCCTGATTCCAAACTATTTTACCTGACCCTTTTTTATTGTACCATCATATAAATATGACTCCTGCTTTCACTTAAACATGAAAAGTATGTATAAATAACTTCCTTTAATCCTTATATTTTTTGTATTGTGATTTTAAAAAGTTACTGTAGGCATTTCTTATTTCTGAGGTAAATTCATACCAGAACACTTGATTTCCATCATATTATATAGAAATAGTAAGAACACTGCCAATCCAAATGAAATAAACCACTCTCTCTGGTTTTAAAAATCCAAAAAATTGTCATCAATAAGAGCTTACCAGAAATAGAAACTTTCTTATTTTCTATTGTAATTTACTGTGCTGTAAATACTGTAAAACTGATTTTTAAATCAGACTCTAGTTTTTGAAGTATTAAAACCTAATACTAATAATAGAGGTATGATAACAATTTAAAGAGCAGCTAGCTGAAAAATAAGTGAATAAAGAATAGTAACAAAATTATAGGCATGAAGTTTTTGTGTATATTTAAATGTATTTATTAAGAAAATCTTTTGGAAAAAAATCCTTTAACAGCCAGATTTGTTGGCTTAGTTTATTAAAGACTAAAAGTATACTTAGCCAATAAAATGCCTATGGAACTTATAAATTCTTATTATTAATAGCTTAATGATGATTGGTTAACATGTATCATCATTCCTAATATGAATAGAAATAGGTAAGAATAATTCAAATATCTAAATGAGAGTTTCATTAGCTCTTAAGAAAATCCATTGAAAATAACTGAGCCTAAATAAAAGAAATTGGTTTCTTCTGGCTTTGAGGCTGCCACATATATTTATGTGACAACATTTGTTCCTCTTTCCTTGGAACTATATTTATATAGTGGGGTTTTTTCATATAATATGGCATCTCCAAAAAGTCTGGCTAAATGAACCCCATGTTTCAATATAGTTAATATATATAATTTTATGTTGTTAGAAACAATACATATATACAATACGAACACATAATACAACATGTACTATTGTATGTAGGTCTGAGTCACATTATCTGGGTGTTGAGCTCTCAATTTTTTTAGTCTGTTGGGAGCACAGCAAAACATCAGCTTAACTTTTAAAAAATAGATATACAAAACAAGCTCCAAAGTACTGCTCATAATGCTGTTTCTTGGAAAGGAAAAATGAGTAAGTTCATTCTTTTAACCAGCTTTATGACATGTTAATCTCTGACCCACGAGGTAGAAATTTAAAATTCTGGATTTTAAATTAGTTTCTTTGAAAAATGACATTATAAAATTAATTTCTACCCCAAGCAATTTTCCTGAGAGAGACAAAAGGATGTTTTAGCTAAAATGCATGATATCCTGGAACAGCATGCTTAAAATGTCACCAACAGCTAGAACAGGTTCAACCTCAGTGTATACTTCTGGGAAATTTTATAGAGAAGTCATCTAACATCTGATATATACTGAGAGTATTATGCTTGTTCAGTAAGACCCATTTTAATGTTTATTTCTAAGTGGTTTTCTACTGTTTTCCCATTCTATAATGAAATGGTTGTACAGAATAAATTGTCAATGACAATCTTTAGGATTTATGGAAATATATTTTATACTTACTCTTTAATATTTTCAATCAACTGGGTTTTATTTATTTATGTATTATTTTTATTATTATTATTTTGAGATGGAGTTTTTGCTATTGTTCCCCAGGATGGAGTGCAATGGCGCAATCTCTGCTGACTGCAAACTCCGCCTCCCAGGTTTAAGCGATTCTCCTGTCTCAGCCTCCCGAGTAGCTGGGATTACAGTCACCTGCCACCTCGCCTGGCTTACTTTTTGTATTTTTAGTAGAGACGGGGTTTCACCATGTTGGCCAGGCTGGTCTCAAACTCCTGACCTCAAGTGATCCGCCTGCCTCGGCCTCCCAAAGTGCTGGGATTATAGGCGTGAGCCACTGCACCCAGCCAACTGGGTTTTATTTAACTTGACCATCTCCCCAGCATAACTAAGAAAAGGGTAACAGTTACCTTTTGAATAGTAATTATTATAATGTATTTCCATACAGTGTATTTTCTCAAATAAATTAAAGGCTTAAATGATAGCACGCTGTTAAAGTATGGTTTGCTGTTATATCGATTTGGCATGTCACAAATGTTATGTCCTCATGAGTCTAACAACTACGTTATATGAAGCCTATAATGCATATTCTCATAGCCAGCAAATAACATAGTTTGTTTACATATATGAAGGAGCAAGAAGCTCAGCATCTAGGTTTCTGCACTAATTTTTTTTTTTCAGTGTTCAGTTTTATTATTTATTTATTTATTTTACTTTAAGTTTCGGGATACAAGTGCAGAATGTGTAGGTTTGTTACATAGGTATATGTACACCATGGTAGTTTGCTGCACCTATTAACCTGTCATCTAGGTTTTAAGCCCTGCATGCATCAGTGATTTGTCCTAATGCACTCCTTCCCCTTGCTTTCCACCCTCCTGACTGGCCCTGGTGTGTGTTGTTCCCCTCCCTGTGTCCATGTGTTCTCGTTGTGAGAACATGCAGTGCTTGGTTTCCTGTTTCTGTTTTAGTTTGCTGAGGATGATGGCTTCCAGCTTCATCCATGTCCCTGCAAAGGACATAATCACATTCCTTTTTATGGCTGCATGGTATTCCATGGTATACATGTACCACATTTTCTTTACCCAGTCTATCATTGATGGGTATTTGGGTTGGTTCCATGTCTTTGCTATTGTAAATATGCACTGATTATTTACCTGTGGTCCTAAGGGCACCATTCCTCTTGGAGGAGTCATTCTCTGCATTGGCCCACCCATATTTGGATGTCCTAAAAAAAGTATGAAGATATTAGCCAAGTAATGAGCATGACTACTAAACCACAGGCTAGCGGCTTCCTCCCTCCTGGGTGTTATTGTCTCATTTACCAAGTGTCTGAGTACTGACACCATCTTACCTTGCCTTCCAGACCACTTTTCCACCTCTTACCACTACCTACCCACACTCTCTATTAATGTCTTGACTGAAATTTTCTCCCTATTCTGTGGTTAATTAATTATCTAACACCATTTGCTCCTCCTTCCATGGAACAGTACGATAGAGCATTACATATCTGTGGTTCCTAAGTATCTCTGGAAGGATTTGATTATTGAGATTGTTAAACTAATCAAGCCCCTTGCTGCTTAGCACCTTCTTTCCTTCTGCTCATCTTTTAGATGGGCTAAAGCCTGTATCTGAAAAAGGCAAAAGAAATAATAAGTGATATTATCACTTAGCTTCCTATTTGTTAGATGTTATATAAAAGGTTTTAGAATTATTAATTAAAATATGGATTTTGGGATCTTCACGTATTTTTTTCTTATGTTATCACTACCCTCACTATCATGCATAATTAAGTGAGCTGGAAATATAAATCATTTGGCCATGTTACCTAGAAAAACGCAACTGGTATAACTATAGGAGATTTACTTATACAAATACAATTTTCCTTAAGAGATAAAGAATTTCCTCTATGGTTCTGCACATCAATTTCCCTTTTACTTTAGAGTAGTCACCTTGTTGTCGAGTTGGATCCATTCCACTGGGGAGTAATGGCTGACTTCCTGGGACACCTCCAAGCGCCTAGCAATTTATTAAGAAAAATAAAGAGCAATATTGTCAGTATTTATAAAATAAGTGCTTTAACAATTTCCTTTTAAATGCTTATATGATAATTGCAAGAATGCATTTGAGCATTTCTCAAGATTTCTTATATTTCACATTCATTTATGAGTTTTGCAGGTTTATGTACCTTAAATAACTTCTTAATTCTAAAAAGATTCTACTTTGTCCAATTTTGCGACAAATAAAATAAGTATTTTGAGGGAGTAAAAATCTATGCAAAAACTGTCCTATTTCTTGTTGAGAAGTATTATGCCTTTTCCAAAAATTAATTTACTAAGAATACTGAAATAACTAAATTTTCCTTCTTACATGTAAACTCCCTATTTCTACAGAATATCTTAGTCATTTGAGATTACATAGCAGCAAGACAAAAATGCAAAGGGACCATTGAAAATTGTTTTGTAGTCACATTTTCCCTAAGAAATTATTTATTGAAATAATACTTAAAATAAAAATAAATTAAGCAATTTGGGTATATGGAAAAAGGAAAGTAGAACTGACAAAGGTAGATATGAACTTAACAGGGTTTGTTTCCTGGAATATATACTGAACCATAAGTTTCTAACAGTTGTCTCAGCAGCACTTAAAGCTGGATTAAGGTATAAATGATTTAAACCTACTGATCTTAAGTATATAAGCATACACATATATGAAAAATCCTGACAACTGGTGAGAATTTCCATAAAAATTCACTAATTTAACTTAAAGCATGAAAGTTCTATCTAATTAGTTAACATATTCGGCTATTTCAAAAGAAATTTAACACTAAATAATTTACATGGCCAGATCAGAACTGTTTCCTAACTTGTTATCACTTGGGATGAAGTAGATAGCTTCCATTTCCCAAGCCATTTGGGTAATTTTTCAAAATTTTTGTTTATAAGCACACCAAATACATATTTCTTGAGATCCTACTACATTGTCTGTTCCCGGATTACCTCTCCAGCCTAATTTCTTGCCACTACCCCACTCACGTTCTAACTTCCAGTCATACCAAACTTCTTTCAGTTTTTTTTTCCTATTCACGCATTCAGTCAACAATGTTTAAATGCCAACCACTAAAAACAAGACAAAATAAAAACTAAACTGAAAAAAATCTGTCCTCTCAGGAAGCTTACAGACCCTTAAGTAGTTATTGTTGACACTGTTTAGATCTCAGTTTAGGGATCACTTCCTAACAAAATTATTCCCTGTAGCCTCAATCTGACATAAGTCCTCCTTCCATTTGTGTGTGTGTATATATACATACGCAAGTTACATTGAACAAATACATACGCTGATTGAATAATTGTGTGTGTATACACATACATACAAAGAAATAATCCCAGATTGTGTGTGTATATATGTGTGTGTATACATATGCGTGTGTGCATGCATGTGTAATTTCACATGTATAATTTCAAACTTCCAGAAACTGTACAAAGAATTTCCAAATACCTTGACTCAGATTGCCAACTGTTAACATTTTTTACTGTATTTGCCTTATCAGCCTTTTTCCCTTTCTTTCTCTCTATAAATATATACCTATTATCATAAATCTTTTTCAGAACTACTTAAGAGCAAGCTGAAGACATGATACCTCATTACCCCTAAATACTGCAAAGTATAGTTCCCCCAAGAAGAATATTTCCTACATAACCACCATACAGCCTTTTAAGTCAGGAAATCAACATTGATAGCAACACTACGCTCCAAGTCCAAGACCTCATTTAATTTTGCCATTTGTCTCAATAATATTTCTTTATTCTTTCTGGTACCAGAACATCATGGAAGACATGTTATATTTAGTTGTCCTGTCTCTTCATGTTCTTCTAAGCAGGAATAATTCCTATTGTTGCTATCTATGTCTGTTCTATCCCTACCTATCATGTCCTCGACTATTTTAAAGAGAACAGGCCTTAAATTCTACAGCACGGTGTCTGATGTTTCTTTATGATCTAGACTCAAGTCGTATTTTCTTAGCAGGAATACCAGAGAAATGATGCTATGCCTTTCTCAGTGTATCACATCAGAGGGCAAATGATGTTGATCTATCCCACTACTGGTGATGGTAACCTTGATCATCTGAATGTGTTGTTGTCTGTAGATTTCTACACAGTAATTGATTACTTTTAGTATAAGAGCTATTCTGAGATTGTCAATATTCCATTCCTCATCAATCGTTTATCAACCCATCAGCTGTAGCCTCCACTAACAACTAACCACTATGATAGTTGTCAAACAGAGATATTCCATGTCCATCATTCTTTTTATATTTATTAGTTGGTGTTTCGCTATAAGGAAAAGCTTTTCTTATTTATTCACTTATTTACTCAGTCATAGATTTCTGTATTGTTCAGTGGGTTGTAATCTATTACTATCATCATTTATTTCAACAGTCAAATTATCTCAGATTTGGCGAGTGAGAAGTCTTTCAGGTGTGTGTGTGTGTGCGGTGTGTGTGTTATAACATACCCACATCAATTTTTGAGCTTTCCTTAATTTATGGCATGAGATGTTCCAGGTTCACCTCATACTTCTTCTGACCTAGCCTTGGAATCAGCCCTTTCCCCAAAAGGCCCTAATTCCTTTTAGTGGAGGACAGCCTTTAGGCATAAAGATCTTGCACCTCAGGGTGTTCTTGTTACTTGGGTGCATCATTTTTAGGCTCTCTCAGTAAACACCGAGCTTGAAAATCTGTGCAGGTGTATACGTACATGCATATATGCACACACACGCACCTGTGACTAATTCTATATTTATTTGTGTGTGTATAGCATATACATCTACCATAAATGCATACTTTCCAACATCAATTCAACAACTCCAATCTGATACTTCAGGATTATTTTTAGCCTTCTTCCTTTCTAGGTTTGTAGATATTTTCTTCTTCAATAGTGGGAAACCTGGTCTATGTTAATTATTTATTACCCCTCAATACAATTACTTATTTATTCAATCAGTGTATTTATTTGTTCAATATAACCAGTCTCCCAACCACACGGGCCACTTCATCTTGCCATCTCTGCATGGCTACCCCCCGCCCTATCCCCCACACCTGCCATGTCCTGGCAATGCAGAGAAGGTAAGGGCTTTTTATGTGTTTTTATAAGATCATATACCTCACATTCATAGAACTTAAATACTACCATTACTTGTTTTCTTCTCTGTATCTCCAGACTGTAAACTCTGCAAAAGTAGGGATCCTATCTGTGCCTACTGTCACAGAATAATAAATGTATATTGAGGGAAAGGGAAAAGGAATAGGGTTTAGACTGACAATTTTAGGAATCATTAATGATAAAGTCATAAGAATGAAACAGAGTTCAAAGAATGAGAAGTAAGAAGATAAAAGATTTAATTCTTTGAAAATACCAAGAAGAAGTAAAAAAAGAAACTGAAATTGAATAGGCATGAAATTAGCAACGAGACTAAGACCAACATCTCAGAATGCCCCAGGAGAGTTTCAAGAAGGAAAAAGTAGCCAACACTGTCAAAAGTTATAAATAAATGATGTAGGAGGAGGACTAAAAATGTATGACTAATCGATATTATATTCAATTGTGAACCTAAAGTTCTTGCTTTCTAAAAAAATTAATTTTTTTTTTTTTTTTTTTTTTTTTTTACTTTTTAGAGGAAAGGTCTCCCTCAGCTGCCCAGGCTGCAGTGCAGTGGTATGATCATAGGTCACTGCAGCCACAAATTCCTGGGCTCAAGCTATCCTCTGCTGCAGCCTCCCGAGCAGCTGGAGCTACAGATGCATGCCCCCACACCCGCCTAATTTTTTATTTTTATTTATTTATTTATTTATTTATTTATTTATTTATTTATTTATTTTTTCCGAGACAGAGTCTTGCTCTGTCACCCAGGCTGGAGTGCAGTGGTGTAATCTCGGCTCACTGCAACTTCCACCTGCCAGGTTCAAGCGATTCTCTTGCCTCAGCCTCCCAAATAGCTGGGATTACAGGCGTCCACCACTGCGCCCAGATAATTTTTGTATTTTTAGTAGAGATGGGGTTTCACCATGTTGGCCAGGCTGGTCTCAAACTCTTGACCTCATGATCAGCCCGTCTCAGCCTCCCAAAGTGTTGGGATTATAGGCGTGAGCCACCGCACCCGGCCTATTTTTATTTTTTTATGCAGATGGGGTCTCACTATGTTGCTCAGGCTGGTCTTGAAGAACTCCTAGCCTCAAGCGATCCTCCTGCCTTGGCCTCCCAAAGCTCTGGGATTATAGGTATAAACCACCATGTCTGGCCAGATTCTTGCTTTTTCTTAAGTCTCCAAATGGTTAGAGTTATACACTCTGAACATTGACACTTCTGTCTCATTATAGACAATAATGATTTATCACTGGCGGCAACCATCTTCTTCAAAACTTTACTGTTTCTAGCTTATCTTGGAAGATCAGAACAATTGACCACCCTTTCTTGTTTCTGTTCATCACTTAAAAATATGACATAATCTTACAGAAGTCTTAACCAATATCAAATTGGTTTTCAAAATGAGTGTTTTAATCTAAATTTAACTCTTTACTCATCACTGTTTGTCTTTTAGAATAAGTCAAATCTGTAACTTTTAAAACATTTTTATCAGCCTTGGGATGACCGGATAGTAGCTTTGTGCATCAACAGTGTTGTAATCACTGCATTCTTTAAACCTTTAATATCAGAAAAATGTATACATCTGTGACATCTTATTTCTATATTTATGACGTTAAAGGTATCCCACTCGGATTTGTTTAGTCACAAATTTTGGCATGCATTCTTTGTTCTTGTTTTTGAGACAGTGTCTCGCTCTGTCGCCCAGGCTGGAGTGCAGTGGTGTGATCTTCACTCGCTTCAACCTGCACCTCCCAGGTCCAAGTGATTCTCCTGCCTCAGCCTCCTTAGTAGCTGGGATTATAGGCATCCACTACCTCGCCCGGCTACTTTGTGTATTTTTAGTAGAGATAGTGTTTCACCATTTTGGACCAGGCTGGTCTTGAACTCCTGACCTCAAGTGATCCACCCACCTCAGGCCCCCGCCCAAAATGCTGGGATTACAGGTGTGAGCCACTGTGCCCAGCTGCATTCTTTGTTTTATAAAAGATCTACACACAGGAAAACAATAACACTAATGAGGAGGGTACTTAATAAAAACAAACAAAATATACATGGTAATATACACTTGTAAGCCAGTGCATTTGCGCCAGGAATTGTGCTAAGTCCTTTAGTATTTCTTTCATTGTTTATAACAATCTTATAAAGTTATTATGCATCCTTTTTAATGATAAAAAACCAAGGTTTAATATGTCACTAATTTGTTAATTTGTCCATGGTTATGCTATTTTTAAAAAGGTTTTATTGATGCATGATTTACATACCACAAAATTTGCCCATTTTCTAATCTTAGAACATTGCCCACCTACAGTCATTTCCCATTCCCCATGACCAGTACCCTTCACCAGCACTAGGCATTCACTAATTTTCACTAATTTCACCATTTTCTGTCTTCCATGGTTATACTATTCACAAGTAGCAGTGTCAGGGCTCGAGATTGGATTAACATATTGCAAAAGCTCTGAAAGATGTGCCTTAAATCCTAGGATTTAAAATAAATGAAATAATATAAAAATTTATTAAAACAAATAATTAAATGTGGGAACTGCCTGCTTCATAAAAGAATTATTTAGTTCAAAAGAATTTATCGTAACTTCAATGGCAAGACCCTCTAGGCACTTATGAACTGATGTACAGGCACACCTCAGAGATATTGCTGGTTTAGCTCAAGACCACTGCAATAAAAGTGAATATCACATTAAGTGAGTCATATGAATTTTTTGATTTCCGAGTGAATGTTTTGTTTACACTATACTGTAGTCTATTAAGTGTACAATAGCATTATGTCTAAAAACACAATGTATATACCTGAATTTAAAATTATTTTATTGGTAAAAAATGCTAATAATCATCTGAGGCTTCAGTTAGCTGTAATCTTTTGGCCTGTAGAAGTCTTGATGGCTGCTGACTGATAAGGGAGGTGTTTGCTGAAGGCTGGGATGGCTATGGCAATTTCTTATAGAGACAGGGTTTTACCATGTTGTCCAGGCTGGTCTCAAACTTCTGGACTCAAGCAATCCACCTGCCTTGGCCTCCCAAAGTGTTGGGATTACAGGTGTGAGCCACTGTGCCCAGCCAGCTGTGGCAATTTCTTATAATAGATAACAATGTTTATTGCATTGATTTCTCTGTAGCATGTGATGCTGTTTGATGCCACAGTAGAACTTCTTTCAAAATTGGAGGCAATACTCTCAAACCTTGAAGCTGTTTTGTAAACTAAGTTTATGTAAAATTCTAAATCCTTTGTTGTCATTTCAGCAGTGTTCATAGCATCCTTACCAGGAAAGAATAGATTCCATATCAACAAACCATTTTTATTGCTCATCCATGAGAAGTAACTCCTTATCTGTTAAAGTTTTATTATGAGAATGTGGCAATTCAGTCACATCTTCAGGCTCCACTTCTGATTCTAGTTCTCCCTCTGTTTTCACCACATCTGTAGTGACTTCCTTCACTCAGGTCTTGAACCTCTCAGAGTCATCCACAAGGGTTTGAATCAGCTTCTTCCAAACTCCCGTTAATGCTGATATTTTGACCTCTTTCCATGAATCACAAACAGACTTAATGGTATTTAGAATGGTGAATTATTTCCAGAAGGTTTTCAATGTACTTTCCCCAGATTCATCAAAGAAATCTCTACGGATGGCAACTACAGCTTTATGGAATATATTTCTTAAATAATAAGAACTGGATGGGTGCAGTGGCTCACGCCTGTAATCCCAACATTTTGGGAGACCGAGGCGGGTGGATCACCTGAAGTCAGGAGTTCAAGATGAGCCTGGCCAACACGACGAAACCCTGTCTCTACTAAAAATACAAAAATTAGCTGGGCGTGATGGTGGGCGCTTGTAATCCCAGCTACCGGGGAGGCTAAGGCAGAAGAATCGCTTGAACCTGGGAGGTGGAGGTTGCAGTGAGCCTAGATTGCGCCACTGCACGCCAGCCTGAGTGACCAGAACAAAACTAAATCTCAAAAAAAAAAAAAAAAAAAAAAAAAAAACTGAAAGTAAAATTACTCCTTGATTCGTAGGCTGCAGAATGGATGCTATGTTACCTTATACCGGAGAACTCTGATGCAGTTGTCCAAGATTAATGAAAACAACATTAATGAAAACAAAATTAATCTTGGACAACTGCATCAGAGGTCTTGGGTATAAGATGTGTTGTCAAGGAGCAGTAAAAAAGAAAGGAATCTTTTTCTCTGAGTAGAAGGTCTCAACACTGGGCTTAAAATAGTAAATCATGCTGTAAAACAGATGCACTATCATTCAGGCTTTGTTGTTCCATTTATAAAGGACAGGCAGAGTAGATTTAGTATAAATTTTTTTTTTGAGACAGGGTCTCACTCTGTTGCCCAGGCTGGGGTGCAGTGGTGCAATCTTGGCTCACTGCAACCTCTGCCTCTTGAGTTCAAGCAATTCTCCCACCTCAGTCTCCTGAGTAGCTGGGACTACAGGTGTGTGCCACCAAGCCCAGCTAATCTTCTGTACTTTTTGGTAGAGATGGGGTTTCACCATGTTGGCCAGGCTGGTCTTGAACTCTTGATCTCAAGTTATCCATGTGCCTCAGCCTCCCAGAGTGCTGGGATTACGAGTGTGAGCCACTGCACCTGGCCAGATTTAGTAAGTTTTAAGGGACCAAGGATTTTTCAGAATGGTACATGAGCACTGGCTTCAACTTAAAGTTAGCAGTTGTATTACCCCCTAATAAGAGAATCAGCCTGTCCTTTAAAGCTCTAAAGGAAGGCATTGACTGAGTATGGCTATGAAAGTTCTAGATGGCATCTTCTTCCAACAGTTTAGTATAGTCATCTTCCTCAATTATCTTAGCTAGATTTTCTGGGTTACTTTCTGCAGTAGAATCATCAGCACTTGCAGCTTCACCTTGCACGTATGTGTTCTGGAGACAACTTCTTTCCTAAACTTCATGAACAAATCTCAGCCTGCCTGCTTCAGGCTTTTCTTCTGCAGCTTTCTCAGCTCTCTCAGTCTTCACAGAATGGAAGAGACTAAAGACCTTACTCTGGGTTAGGATTTGGCTTAAGGGAATATTGTGGCTGGTTTTATCTTCTATTCAGACCATAAAAACTTTCTTCTCTCAGCAATAAGGTTGTTTTGCTTTCTTATCATTTCTGTGTTCACTGGAGTAGCACTTTCCATTCTTTCAAGAACTTTTCCTTTGCATTCCTAACATGGCTGTTTGGCACAAGAGGCCTAGCTTTTGGCTTATCTCGGCTTTTGACTGCCTTCCTCACTAAATGTAATCATTTTTTTTTTTTTTTTTTTGAGACGGAGTCTCGCTCTGTCGCCCAGGCTGGAGTACAGTGGCCGGATCTCAGCTCACTGCAAGCTCCGCCTCCCGGGTTTACGCCATTCTCCTGCCTCAGCCTCCCGAGTAGCTGGGACTACAGGCGCCCGCCACCTCGCCCGGCTAGTTTTTTGTATTTTTTAGTAGAGACGGGGTTTCACGGTGTTCGCCAGGATGGTCTCGATCTCCTGACCTCGTGATCCACCCGTCTCGGCCTCCCAAAGTGCTGGGATTACAGGCTTGAACCACCGCGCCCGGCCACTAAATGTAATCATTTTTAGCTTCTGATTTAAAGTGAGCGATGTGCGACTCTTCTTTTCACTTGAACACTTAGAGGCCATTTTAGGGTTATCAGCTGGCCTGATTTCAATACTGTTGTGTCTCAGGGAATAGGGAAGTCAAGGAGAGGAATAGTGATCAGGGAGTGGTTGGTCCGTGGAGCACTCAGAACATACAGAATTATGAATTAAGTTCACTGTCTTGTATGGGCATGGTTTGTGGCACCCCAAAACAATCACAATAGTCACATCAAAATCAGTGATCACTGTTAAGAGATATAATGAAAAAATTTTAATATTATGAGAATTACCAAAATGTGACACAGAGACACAAAGTGAGCACATGTTGTTGGCTAAATGGCACTTATTGACTTGCTCAATGCAGGGGTGCCATAAAACTTAATTTGTAAAAAACGTATCTGTGAAGCATAGTAAAATGAGGTATGCCTGTGTATCTCCTTGACTACCATTATATAGTTTACTCATGGAGACTAAATGCTCACTGATGATGAAAAAATGGTGAATTTCAAAGCTTTAAGCTTTAATTTAGTAACAATTTTGATGTAACAAATTCTTTATGGGCCCGTGATGATATAAAATGGAGGAGAATCATTTAATCAATAAATATCAGAACTAGAAGAGACTTTAGAAATACCCACATCCACTCCTATTTTACAGGTAAGAAAACCAAAACCCAGAAAGTCTACCTTATACATTGCTGACTTTTTGAACCTAAGATGCTGGACGCATTTAGGTCCTTTCAACATCACTGTCATTTTATTCCTCTAAAACAACAATATTAACACAAAATATATTAAATTTAGTGTAGGCAGATGTTTGTCTCTATAACACAACTCACCATTTGACATATATATATGTGTGTATATATATACACACACACTTATACTTTTCTTTTTTCTATATTTCAACAACTGCAACTGTGCTGTTCAAATTAATAGCCCTTTATCACATGCAGCTATTTAAATTTAATTAAAATTAATTTAATTAAAAATTTAGTTCTTCACTCACACCAGTCCTATCTCAAGTGCTCAAAGTACTAAAATTACTGCATATGATAAATGCAGGTATAAAATATTTCCATCATCCCAGAAAGTTCTATTGGGCAGTGCTGCATTAGAATGTCAGTTCCACAAGAGAGATTTTCATTAGTTTGTTCACCAGTGTATCTCCCACATCTAGAATGGTACCTGGGACACAGTAAACCTCCACAAGTATCTGTTGAATGATTCAGTATTTTGGAGAGTGATTTTGGATAGCCCTGTGAAGTTTCTATCCAAATACATGGCAATGTATTCTATGTATTTAGACTTACCCAAAAAGGGTATATCTATGATGAAATGACTATAAGATAATGAGGTATGTTTTGGCAAAAGAAGTGAACATTGTATCAAAAGCCTCCATAAAACTATAATTTAATTGTATCATAACACCTCCATAAAGCTGTAACTTAAATTGGGTAAGACTGAATAGGATTCACTATGCAAAATTTTCTTGGTTTGAGAAGGATAAGAATAAATTTGTTAATTTTCTTTCCCTACAAAGGTAGAACATAACTAGAAAAAGATATATATCCCAGGATAAACTAAAAATTCAAAGTTATAAGAAAAGAATATATTTTAATCTTGCCTTGTTGGATTTGAAATAATAATTTAAATATATTAGTGTAATTATCATTAAAAACAAAAAATAAGGAGCTCCCAATGATAGAAAGGGGTATTCTAAACTGGCCAAAGAGGCTACTTTATGCTTTTAATCATTAATCACTAACATATTGAACAGGTACAACATTTTATCGTCTCAATAAATTTAATTCTATAACATGATTTTTAATATGTACAAAATATTTCATCATTTCAGTATACCATAATTTATTTAACCACTCATCTATTATTGGACAAATATCTGAAGATTTCAGTAGAATGGTCAGATGTAGTGTGTTCTTTTCTTAAAACACCAAATTTAACTTTAGAGTACAAAATGGACAACAGAATTAACAATGTTTTTAATTCCATATATCTGTTGACAGTGTTTCAGGAATCTTAAGAAACAGAGGATAAAGTTTCTAAATCCTATAGGATCAATAGATCAATAGTTAAATTATTTTTGGTGTCACTCATATGATTAACATTATCTGTATTTCTGGCTGTCTTGAATTCCTCAAGATAGTGTTGAATGAGTACTGTGAATTTTTCTGATTGGATATTTTATCCATGAGAAGGATAAAGACTTGCTCTGTTCCAGGTTATAGATGCTTCAATACCAAAGACCCGTTCTGCGAGTTGAACCAATTCCAATGTAAAATGTATAGTCAAATATATTTTGTAGATTTAACTTGTATGTTTCATGTTTTGTCACATATATTTATCCTCTGCTACAATGCAGTGTTTTGTAAGTTTATTTTCCTTTCATCATTTTAGACATTATTACCCCTTTCTATATTTTTACAACATAATGACATTATACCATATTCCAATACATGGTACTATACATGTACAAAGAATATACACCCTTATGGATTTAATCCAGAACTATAAACATGGTTTCAGGGGAACTCAAATTTAAATCTGTAGTCTAATCATTAGTAATTACAAGTTGAGTAAAATCGGTTTATTAAAGAGATGTCTTTTACATATTCAAAATGATTAGTCAACACTACTGAAGAGGTTACTATTTCTGTTTCCTTAGATACAAACTCTTAATAAAGCATAATTTCATTAGTTTACGACCCATTAACATGAAAACCAAATGAAAAAATAAACACAGTTGTGGATTTTAAAATTTTATTATTTGTTTATTTTTTAGAGACCAGGTCTTCCTATGTTGCCCAGGCTGATCGCAACCTCCTGGGCTCAGGTGATTCTCCTGCTTCAGCCTCCTGAAGTGCTGGGATTACAGATGTGAGCTACCATGCCTGGCCACATTTGTGTTTTTATCTACATCATTCCAATTAGTCACCAAAAATAGTTTTGCCCATTCTACCTTAATGACTATATAACAAAATTTAGAAACCGTGTTTTATGCTTGAAAAGTTCATGTTCCTAACTAAGTTAAACATTTCCTAAAACAATATTATTTATATTATTAACACAACTCTTTTTTTAAAAAATAGGATAAATTATTATAAGTTTGGATGATAGCTGTTTGAATTAATGAAGCTTAACTAAATGTGTATGTATGTGTGTACATTGGAGTGGTGGTGGGAATGGACAAAAAGAATCCCTGAAAGAAGAGTACAATTGTTTTAAAATACATTTTGGTAAAGACTGCTTACAATTCTTGAGGAAAGAGAGCCTATATAAAAACTTTCTATTATCTTTGACTTTTTTCTTTTTTTTTTTTGAGACGGAGTCTCGCTCTGTCGCCCAGGCTGGAGTGCAGTGGCCGGATCTCAGCTCACTGCAAGCTCCGCCTCCCAGGTTCACGCCATTCTCCTGCCTCAGCCTCCCGAGTAGCTGGGACTACAGGCGCCCACCACCTCGCCCGGCTAGTTTTTTGTATTTTTAGTAGAGACAGGGTTTCACCATGTTAGCCAGGATGGTCTCTATCTCCTGACCTCGTGATCCACCTGCCTCGGCTTCCCAAAGTGCTGGGATTACAGGCGTCAGTCACCGCGCCTGGCCTATCTTTAACTTTTTAATTGTCTCTTTTAAAAACTCAAAGACATTAAATACCTGTTCTTAAAATTTGTCAACCTAGATTGGTTTACAATTTCACCGTCCCACCACCAACCTCATCCTGAAAGTGTTTATTTTGTTAGTCTCTACGGAACCTAGGATATGGAACCTAGGATAGTATCTTATATATGGCAGGCATTTCAATAATGTCACTTGAATGCAATTCTAATAATTTTATCACATTTTCATCACTGATATACAATATATGAGGTCGAAAATTCTAATAACACACTTATACTACAATTTCACATTTTCCCAATTCAGATTTTTGGGAACTTCCTAGACTTATATAATATACAAAGCTATGGATGGAATGTCTAAAAAGCCATGAAGCCTCCAATAAGAGATGCACATTTCTTTAAAAAGAAATTTAAAAGACTCAGGCACCTATATAAGTAGATCTGACTGTCAATATATACAGGTTTACCCACAGAGAAAATAAAATTCCCATATGTTGTAACACTTGGCATCTGTGCACTTCCCTTTCCTATTTCATGCCATCTTCCCCTGGCCCGGTGTACTGAATGCAGATTCACTCTATAGGAGAAAAATGCTCCAGCTGCTAATGTGAGGAGGACTGCCAAGCACTGTCATCATGAGATGACCCAGCACTGCTTCTTACTGAAAGTTCTCCCCTGGGGGTGAATCTGGGTGCTGGCACTTTCTGCTGTGCACTACAAGCAGAGAGCACCAGCAGATTGAGACACCTCAAAGACAGCATAATTTCAGTAAGAGTTAGGAGAGGAGAAGCAGAATTCTGCTGCCGTCAAGCAAATTAGTAATTTTAACTTTCTTGTTCCATTTTTGGTAGGGAAGAAAGTGGAAATGGAAACAGAATATGAATGAAAAAGAGAACTTACTGTAATAACAGGGTTTACTTTAAACATAGGATAAAGCTAGGTATACAAATAACAGAATCAGAGAAAGTGACAAGACAATTATCTTGACACAAGTATTCCATAGTGTTAAGCATTTAATTTCTTCTCGGGTTATATACATGCACAGTGCCTATATCCTAAAACTAAACTACAAACTCTTTGTGAGTAAAAATTGTATTTTATTCTCTTCAGTAAATAAATACTTATGATATTTTAAAAAAAAAGCTATTTGAGAACAAAACATTATGAAATTTTAGAGCTCTTGTAGATTAAAATGTTGGAAGATTTTTATTGTTAAATATTTATTTATTAACAGATCTATCTCTTCCAGAAGCAGCTATTTGCTTAATCTGCCATTATAATTGGGTAAAATTTATATGAATGCTAGAGTCATGATATTGAAACTATATTATATGAAAGTAAACAAAAGTATGTTCATGGAAAATTTTATTGCCATTCTTTAAATGAATGATCAGCATTTAAGAATATCATTCTTTAAATGATAATCAGCATTTACCAAAATTGTACAAGTTTTTAAAATTAGGTTCAAAGTGTAAGGTAGACTCCAAGAATGGGCAAACATTTTTCTGTAAAGATCCAAATAGTAAATATTTTAGGGTTGCCGGCTACATATGGTCTCTGCCATGACCACTTAAATCTGTATTGTAGTGTAAAAGTAGTCACAGACAATACATAAATGGATCTGTGTGGATGTTTTCCAGTAAAACTTTATTTACAAAAAATAGCTAGCTTATGAGCTGTAGTTTGCCAACCCTTGAAGCAGATGATATATGACTAGAAATAGCATTAAATGGGACAGAAAAAGGAAAATTTTGTATTTTTATAGGATGATAAACATATGTGACATTTTCAAGATCTTTGATTCTTACAAAAAACTTAAATAGCACATAAATCTTACCTGATTAGGTATCCTCAATGGGGGCCTTGGACCTCCAGGGTACCGAGGTGACATAAAAGGCTATTGAAGTAAAACAAACAAATAAACAAAACAAAAAACAGTACAATGTAAAATACAGATCTGAAAATAAACTACTTAAAAATTTTAGAATTAATCAAATCACAAATCAATGTACTCTGGGCTGCTTTCAGTATAATAAATACTTTTAAGAAAAATTACCATCCCATTATTTATTTTGCAGATTATCTAGAAAATTTTCCAAAGAAAATGTAAAAACATAAAAGCTGCCTAAAGTAACTGTAGCAACATCTTTTAAAAAT
This sequence comes from Macaca thibetana thibetana, assembly GCF_024542745.1. Lineage (NCBI taxonomy): Eukaryota > Metazoa > Chordata > Mammalia > Primates > Cercopithecidae > Macaca > Macaca thibetana. Next base: position 100,073,557 of record NC_065583.1, on the reverse strand, counting down.
GTGAATTATTAAGGCAATAATATCTAGTGGCAAAATATAAGGTTAAGCAGCAGGTAATTTAATCTTGAAAAGGACCTCTGGATGCAGCTTACTGCCTATGTTATTAGGTTCTAAATAGATACTTCTGATTGAATTGTTTGGTTTCGTTATCAATTCCTTTAATAATTTTAAAATTGCCAAATTTCATCTTTTATATCTTTGTTTAAAATGATAAATAAATTTCTTTTCCAAGGGTCATCTGTAGTCAAAAAAGCTTTGGCTTTTCCTCATCATAGGTTTCTTATAGTTCAAAATGGACTCTATGGGTGTGGTAGAACACACCCACAGTCCCACCTACTGAGGAGGCTGAGGCCAAAGGACTGCTTGAGCTCAACAGTTAAGAGACTGTGGTGCATGATGAGCATGCCTGTAAATAGCCACTGCACTCCAGGCTGGGCAACACAGTAAGATTTCATTTCTTAAAAAAAAAAAAAAAAAAAAAATTGGCTACAAATTTTAAAGTTGAAATTTCTTTGCATATTTTGACCCTAGTTGATTATGAAGTGTATATTTTTAACACAAGAAAAAAAATGGTCTTATATTAAAAGTCAAGTTAATTTATGTTGCTGGATGAGTCAGAGGCTCCTAAGATGTACTGAATCTGTCAGTCTGGAAATTGTCTGAAAAGTACACTAAAAGCAACATTGTAGTGAAATGTTTAGGTAAAAAGAGACCATTTTGATCATCCAGACTTAGGCACCAAAATTTTATAAGTTTATTAAATTATTTAAAATTTGATTTATTTTTCTAGAAACAACAGAAAGATTATAATTTTAATTATGTCTCAACATATAATTACTTAAATGTAAGATGTTCCTTACATGTAATATAAGCAAATATCAAATCTAAAGGGTTGAGTGTTATTAAGATATTAAGAATGAATTAATATGAATTAAGAATATATAGCAAGTAGACAAAGATTTGGGGAAATCACATTTATAGTGCATTACAGAATTAAATCCTACATGTAGAATGTATTTTCTACAAATATTTTTAGAAATTAGGCTTGGAGGACATGGCTACTCATGTTTTCCAGAGCTGTTTTAAAAGGAGCCTCTAAAAAATAAAATCCTAATTAATGCTGTATAGATTTTTCCTATTGTATCTTTCGTGGAGTCTGACAAACCAACAAAAGGAACTTCACAATTAAGCGAGCAATTTTGCTTTTCGCTCACTGTGTTCTTATATGTAAATGTGCTCCCAGCAGTTCATTTTATATGGACAGAAACAGATTATTCAGGTAGTACTGTCACCTCCACCTGATAAAACTTAAGTAGATTTTCCAATTTTAACAAAGTTGATTTTTAAAATGTTTAGTTTTCACATATTTGATTAAAGTTGTCTCTATCATTTTAAACTGTACCATAAACTGGTAAGTTAGTTATGTACTGTCAACTAGAAGCTTATTTTAATATTCACACACTCTCTGTTATTTTCCCTTTCCTTTATAAATCATCTAATTTCACCTATGAAGCTGTCTTTTTAATTCTGGACTCATTTAAAAAATTTAATAAATATTGTGTCATTGGTTTTGTAATGGCTCTTTCTTTTACAAAATGAGGTTTTATGACATAGTCATTAATTCAAAATATAGTATCAATTTAGTTTTTGAAACATGGAGACATAAAAATAGGTTGCTAATAATTTTTGTCTGTAATACAACCGCTCTGAAGTAGAATACAAGGTAAAATTATGTGAAAAATATTACTAAATACCAAATGTTGAGATATTTAGAAGTGCCTCACTTGAAATAGAACACTTGAGATTTGCATGTTGATCTGAACGTAAGAAGATGATATAGTGCTTATTTAATGGAATATGTGAAAGGAGAATTTTTTTTCCCCAAATGGATGGCATTGTGAATGAGTGTTTGTTAATGGAACTGTCTATACCTTCCCACCTGACTGAGGCCCTATGAAGGAGCTGCTGTGAGGAAGAGTCAGTGTATGTGCTAGCTGGGAACCTGCAGGTTACTACAAAATGAGATCGAGAGAAAAAGACAGATTCTGTTTTCAGTCAATTTATTGCTCTTATATGTCCTCCTTTAAGAAGTTCAAATTTGTATGTTTTTTTGGAGGCCAAAAAAAAAAAGAAAACAGAAATAGAAAACCGCTTATAAACTCTAATCTTTACACAATTAAAGCACTAGAAGACAAAACAATCAGTTAATATAGCTAAAAACTACTACTTTTACCTGAAATATAAGATTACTATGGTTAAAGTATTTTTAATATAAAATTAGTGCTATTATAACATACAGCTTAGTATTCAGATTGATCCTTACCTTAAGTTATCTAGATAACCGCCTAAGTCCTCAACTGCCTAGTGAATTAGCTTGTATAGACACAGCAACAGAATCCAAAAGAGTCTGCATACTAGCAACTGAGAATAATCTGCACTAATATCTGTACTTCACTATTCAGAAGTCAATTTGCTTTCAAATGAAATTCAAAATGTTAACCCCAATTTTAATTATTTTATGGTAAAATGCTAATCTGTCTAAGAGATTATGCTAATATAAATTATATCTATTGACAGACATGTCAGTATTCCCTGCTTTAGCAATCTGAGAAGAACAGGTTCTTCAAGAGTCTTTGGGCTGGGCGAGGTGGCTCATGCCTGTAATCCCAGCACTTTGGGAGGCCAAGGTGGGCAGATAACTTGAGGCCAGGAGTTTGAGACCAGCCTGGCCAACATGATGAAACCCTATCTCTACTAAAAATACAAAAAATTAGCTGGGCTTGGTGGCACGTGCCTGTAATCCCAGCTACTTGGGAGGCTGAGGGAGGAGAATTGCTTGAACCCAGGAGGCAGAGGTTGCAGTGAGCCAAGATCGCACCACTGCACTTCAGCCTGGGTGATAGAGCAAGACTCTTTCTCAAAACAAAACGAAACAAAACAAAAAAATAGGCAGAAAAGAGTCTTTGGCTCTTAAAATGTGTTTACTCTTTATGTTTGGGGCAACATTCTTTTTCCTTTTTTTTTTTTTAAGTTTGAGTAACGAATACTTGTCTGAAGGTATCATGATGGTGAATCAGTGTTTTAACTGGAAAAAAGCCTTCCCCAGAAAGGATTATTTGTAACATGTGTGGAAATAACATTTGACTGGGAGTCAAATACCTGGGTTTTAGTTTCGGTACCTGTATTAATTAGCAGTGTCCCTGAGCTAATCATCTTTCAGGGCTTTAGTTTTCTCAACCTTAAAATGAGAGAGTTAAACCAGGTGATTTCTAAAGTCCCTTTGAAAATAAGGGACCCATGATTCTGTGTTACTTATTTTTAGTATTACATTTAAATACAAAGATTAGTATAATGTAGATAGCTATAAATATTTGAAGTGTGTGTGGGTGAGGCAGGGAGTAGGGATAAAGGCATATGTTCCTAAGGCACAAACCATTTTCATCAAGGTGCTGAAGAAAATTATTACCATGCTTCATAGAGAAAAAGAAAAACTTAAAGATTAAATACCCCAAAACACAACAGTGCTCTTTGTTGTGTCAGATTAAAGGTCAATTAGGAGAATAAAAAAGCTACACTTATCAATGAGAAAGTATGGTAGAAATTTGTTCATTCCAAAACAACATATATATATGTTTGAATGAACAAAACATATAGATAGATAGATAGATAGATAGATAGATAGATAGATAGATAGATAGGATTGATTGATTAACAGAGTCTTGCTCCATTGTCCATGCTGGAGTGCAGTGCCATGATCATGGCTCCCTGCAGCCTCAACCTCCCAGGCTCAAGTAATCCTCCCACCTCAGCCTCCTGAGTAGCTGGGACTACAGGTGTGGTACACAACACCACACCTGGGTATTAAAAAAAAAAAAAATTGTAGGCCGGGCATGGTGACGCACGCCACGGGCAGATCATGAGGTCAGGAGTTCACACCTGGGTATTAGAAAAAAAAAATTATTGGCCGGGCATGGTGACTCACGCCATGGGCAGATCATGAGGTCAAGAGTTCAAGACCATCCTGGCCAACATAGTGAAACCCCGTCTCTAGTAAAAAATTCAAAAAATCAGCCAGGTGTGGTGGCACATGCCTGTAGTCCCAGATACTTGGGAGGCTGAGGCAGGAGAATTGCTTGAACCTGGGAGGCAGTGGTTGCAGTGAGCCAAGACAACGCCATTGCATTCCAAGTCTGGGTGACAGGGTGAGACTCCGTCTCAAAAAAAAAAAAAAAAAAATGTAGAGATGGGGTCTCACTCTGTTGCTCAGGCTGGTCTGAAACTCCTGGGCTCAAGTGATTCTCCTGCCTTGACCTCCTAAAGTGCTGGAATTACACATATGAACCGTTATGTCCTGCTCATTAAATATTTATTAAACACCCACAAAGGCACTGTTCTAAGTGGCTAGATATATCAGTGAACAAGGCAGATAAAAATGACTGCCCTCTGATTAGGATTTTTCAAGATTCATAGTCTTATAATTAATAGGAAACAATTTTCTATAAAAATTGTTTTCTACATCAGTCCACTAATCTGAGACAAATAGAATGTTCTCCTCACCAAATGGCGAGATTCAATGAAAACCCAGGGAAAATAATATTTCAATCTGGTGTCTTTCCTCAAAAGTCATATTACATCATCCCTATTTGATAGAACATGTAGTGCTATGAATACTGAAGATCAAGGCTATGCTTTTAAAAAAGTTTCAAAATTAGGAAAAACTCATAAGGTAAGCTTATTTACTTATAAGATAAATTGGGTAGCATAGTTAGTACTCTGACATATGGAAACTACATTTATAGGTATAAATTCTCATTTCTACATGTTCTAGTGATCTGTGTATGCTATGGACTGAATGTTTATGTCTCCATAAAGTTCATATGTTGAAATCCTAATCTCCAATGTGATGGCATCTGGAGGTGGGATCTTTGAGAGGTAATTAAGTCATGAGGGTAGAGCCTTCATGAATGGGATTAGCACCCCTATAAAAAGAGGCACAAGAGAGATGATCTCTTTCTTTCCGCCATGTGAGCATTATGGCCATCTGCCAGCCAGGAGGAGGGTCCTCTCCAGGAGTCAAATTGGCTGGCACCTTGATCTTAGACTTCCCAGCCTTTGGAACTCCAAAGAATACATTTCTGTTGATTAAACTTCCCCATCTATGGCATTTTATTATAGCAGCCCAAACTAAAACAGTCTAAAATAAACAGAAAAACCCAAAGTAGAAGAAATAAAAGTATATACAAGCCAAGAAAATCAATAAATATTTGGTGACAAAATAAAAAAAAATTCTCCAGTAGAAACACAAACCAAATGTTCAGAACAGCTCATTTCCTCCAAGTAGTCTTTTGGAGAAAAAATTACACCACTTAGAATCATAATTTACTTCAGAATGAATGCCATTATGTTTTAAATAATTATTTTTCTATTACATCAAGAATCATTCATGGAATTTTAGATTTCTATTTTCCTAAAAGAGAGATTTTCCTTTATTTCTTGTCCTTTCTGCTAGCACAAAAGCAGTAGTTTCCCCTCCCCTTATTTTGAACTTTCATTAGCCCTTAGCTTTTTATCTCAATTCCCTAAGAATTAGAAGGAACCAGCTCTTTCTCATCCTCATATTAGTTAAAGGTAGATCCCTCAGTCCAAATCTTTTCCTTCTGAAGGTCCCAGACCCCTTAATGAAACTGTTTTATAAATTATTTACCTGAAATTAATGGTGATACAAACTATTTTAAGCCCTAACTTCTTTTTAGATATATATGATAAAACTGTACATCTTAAATGACACATTGCTCAAATGTTAATTTTGTTAATATCTTCTAACACTGTCAATAGAATCTAAAAATCTCATATAAATATGATTCTCCAACACCAGAATTATATTCTTTATTCCTTGAGATTACACTGTACTCTCCTTTCTCTGCCAAGTAAATTAATTCCCCAAGGGCCAGTTTTGAAATACACCTTTCTCTTTAAAGAATTTCTATAGGCTCCATTTCCCCTATTTCCTCAGCACTTTATACCACTTATCATAGAGGATTTAGTACACTGTGGTATAACATAGACTCCGATATGAAGGAACTCCACTTTAGAGGAAAGAATACAAAATACTATCAGAGCAACAACTATCTTAATGTCAAGATAATTAATTCTTAAAATAAGACCAGTATTTCTTAGAATACCTAAAATTGATGTAGCAATATATAAATCACCTTATATCTCATTATATCTTACGTTATATCTCATTATATCTCACCTTGTATCTCATTATATCTCATCGTGGCTTTAAAAGTTCTTTAAATCTTAGTCTTTCAGTATAAATTAATAATAAAGAAAATTAAAAATCATTAAAAAGTAAAAAAAACCCTCTAAAATGTCAATCGCTAAGCATTTTCTATATTCTATCTTTTATTTTATGAGCACAATTTGGAACAATCAATGATGAAGAAAAGAATAACACTAATTTCCTTAGAATGAACAAATTAACATTTAAGACAGCTTACACATCAGAAAACTTAGAAGTCCGAGGTACAATTCTAAAGCACACAATTATACAGGACTTAACTAATTTAAAGTAACTTTGGACTTTTTTGAGGATAAAATTATTCATGTGAAATTAGCTTCTAAATTTGAAAACCTAGAAGTTTTAAAACTTTTTTTTTTTTTTTTTTTTTTGAGAGATGGAGTCTCACTCTGTCACCCAGGCTGAAGTGCAGTGGCACAATCTCAGTCACTGCAACCTCCGCCTCCTGAGTTCAAGCAATTCTCCTGCCTCAGTCTCCCGAGTAGTTGGGACTACAGGTATGTGCCACCACACCCAGTTAATTTTTGTAATTTTAGTAGAGACAAGGTTTCACCATGTTGGCCAGGCTGGTCTCGAACTCCTAACCTTAGGTGATCCACCTGCCTAGGCCTCCCAAAATACTGGGATTACAGGTGTGAGCCATAGCACCTGGCCAAAACTTTTTAAATGACTGTAAGAAATATATAACTACTAGGTTTAAGAAAATATAAACTTACAAAACAATTTAGCAAGTGACCATTTACTTAACAAAACACTTCTTCACAAAGTTACTCATTTGAAGTTTTGCAAGTTCTGTGTTATACATATATAATAAAATATTATTTATGCAATTTTATTTGAATATGCCTTTTAGAAACATGTTCAAGAAAGAAGTTTAACTTTTTAAAGTTTACTAGATCATCCTCCTGATTTTATGTAAAAGAAAACCGAAGACCAAATTTCTTAACCGCCATTTTAGTCTTTTCTTTATAACACCCTGCTATACGAATACCTTTAGAATAATGGCAGGTACACACTTAGGTACCAGGTGCATTTTAAGGTCAGTTGGTCCTAAGAAGTATGTGGTACATAAATAAATTGCTTGATCTGGCACTTTCAGTCCCCCAGCAACTGTGCAACCATTTATTAAATACTTAATGTGGAATTCTTTAGTTACCACTCAAACAGGAAAGGAGAAAAAGTAGTGGCATTTCAGGAAAGCAAGCTAATTTGCACATAAAGCACTAACTAGCATATGCTCTTGATTCACCAGACTAAAAAGAAATGTAACAACTGAAATAAAATAAATTTCAAAAGCTCTCTCTTTTCTTGAACATTTTTGGTGGAGTTTTGACAATATATGTAGTCTTTAGTCCACTTATTTGTGTTTTTGAGGGAATAGTAGAGGATGAGTAGAGAATGGTGGTAAATGGGTACGATATTAAGTATTATCATTATAACAAAGCTGTTCATTATAATGTGGTTCATGAAGAATGGAAGAAAGCAGCTAGCACACTCGAAGAGAGAATGTATGAAGCAAATGTTCAGTAAACATTTGGTTGGTTCAGTAGCTGGCCCATTGACCAAGCGATCAACAACCCTAATGGAAGACTAAAAGCCTGCAAAAGGTATAATAAAGCTTGGTCCTCCTGTATAAAATCTCACCTGACCAATTTATTTGTCTTGTTAAAAACAGGCAGTATCTGTTGATGTGGTAAAGAGTAAATCAGACTATTGGTATAACATATCTGGTTGTCTAATGAGAAAATGTTTATAAAATATGTCTAGAGGAGGAAATCCTGCTCGCTTAACTAGGATAAATTATATCTTCAAGAGGTCCTAGTAAGAGTAAGTAAAAAACAAAGAGCTGGGGACCCAAATATCCATACTAACAATATACAAGAGAACTTACAATTTAGATGACTAATAAGGCCCTTCATTCTCTCCTGCTTTCAGGTTTCTCTCATTGTTTCTGGGGTGACAGGGTTGAAAATAATGAGTCTTAGGTAGTTTTACAGAATAGCAGTATTTAGTAACCATGATTTAGAACAAAAGGATATCAGGTTAATTTATATACAATTTTGTAAGAAAAGTGTGGTAACTTATTGATCTTTTTCTGAAGCATACACCAGTCACAAGAACTGCTAACAATTCTATAGAGCAGTTTGCTTCTCAGGTGTGTCTTATATAAGGCCATGTTTATACGTGGGATCCTAACGTTTTAGGTTGAAATATATTTTAAAAATTATAATCTTCAGGTCTGAGAAACAACATATTTTAGTTGAAATATTTTCTTTCCATTAAGAAAAGGCTCAGCATTTGAGTAAAAACATAAAACATTCTACTTTCTTAATATCATATTGTCTTTAGCACATAACCATCTTTACATTAAAAACCTGTAAGTAAATGGTTATTTGCCAAAAAGTAATTTTCTTCCCTCAACATTTAGGTAAAAACACAAGGTATAAAGTGAAATACAGCCTGGAAAAATATGGGTTATCTTCAGTAATTATATTAACTACATAAACACCAAATCTATCTTACGTGGACTTGTGTAAACATGGCTTTAGACAGATTTAATCTTTCCTCTGGTATTTTCTATGCACTGGTTTGAAACAGTGTTGAATTCTGTTGAAGACAGAATTCCAGGACATAAAAATTATTCTAGAATCTAAAACATAATTTTAGAAAATGATAAAAATGACTGTAAAATTATTTATTCATAGTTCTGCAAAAGTAATAAAAATACATTTGCTATAAGATTTAACCAAAAGCATAAACATTCTTTAAAAAAGTAGTACTTATTATTCATGATGTACCCTTTTTTAGTTACATTATCTTTACCGTATATGATTTTCTCTATATAGATTTCTATTCTGTATGTTGCTATTCTATATTTTACTTACAAGCAAATCATTTTTTAAACTTATATGTGTTAACTCTCTTGAAGTCATATGCTATCAATAAGTATTAAATAAACAATATTGAGAATATTACTTTGAAAAATCACTAGAGTATTGTGACATCCTTATTTCAGCCATCTTTCATTAAAGAATGTTCACATATTTTTAGTTTTATCATTCCATGAGATACTTCATACATTTTCTGTAGAAAAGTAATGATGCATAAATTATACATCAAATGAATTTTGTCAAAGTTACTTTACAATTCATATATCTTAATTTGTTTAGTTTCCTTTCTGTTTTTCATGAACATCTCCATCAGACATTACTGACACCCCAGTGGATAAGACATTCCTGATTAACACATTTTAATTCCAACTAGTACTAAACTAATTTAGCTCACAAGATGACATACTTGTGCTGGCATATTCTGCTGATAAGCATAAGTATGCAGTTTATCTCCCATACATCTTAGATATTCTATCATCAACACTTAATTAAAATAACTCACATAAAATAACTGTAAAGCAATGACAGATCGTTCTCTTGATGTTATTTTGGCAAGGCTAACCCAACAGAGCAGAGTTACAAACAAGTGGATTCTTCTATATGGATTTAGTCTAAGCATCAATATTGGTCACTGACATTATGAGCCTTTTCAAGAAGATGAGACTTTTTCTCAAGCCTTCATTACTATGTACTCATTTGATAAAGGTGTGTAGCAACAGAGAATGGGATTGTGAATGGGAGACTAAGCTGTCTGCTGGTCTAATAAACTGTGAATGGTTTAATAATATTCTGTAACAATTTTAAATTGTTTAAATCCATTTATATTCAGAAAAATTCGGTGTGAGGCAAGTATCTGGAGTTACTGTGCTCCTGTGCTGCCTCCTACTACTGATTAAAATGACAGTGATAGATTAACCGATATTTTAAAAAATACCAGTTTGGGTAAGAAAATAAGGATTTGAGATTTATAACTTAGGATAAAATATCAGGCTGACTTAATCAAAAAGAGGCTAAAACAATAATTTTTAAAAATCACCTTAACTTTTCATTAAAGAATGCAAAATTATTCCTCTTGTCTCCCTTTTCCCTACTTTCTATTCCTACCTTCATGTAAACTTGCTCCAGATGAAGTATGGAAGATAGATACTTCAATTTATTTAAATATATCACTGCAAAAAAGCACAGCATTTTGTTCCTAAGCTTCTGATATCTTGATATGCTTGAGAAGTTTCTACTGATTCAGTGGTAGTCCTTTCAAATTCCCATGCAGAGATAACAGCATTTGTTATAGAAACTGGCCTATGGGCTTGGTCTTCTGATATAACTGGCTGGTTATATATATGTTTTTACTTATTTAGGAATGAAAAAATACTCTCACATTCATTTGGTTACTTACAGACATGACGTTTATACTTAAAGCCACTCAACTCATATCTGAACTATGTAACACGGTATTTCTATAAAACAGATTTTTTTTTTTTTTTTTTTTGAGATGAAGTATTGCTTTGTTGCCCAGACTGGAGTACAGTGGCACTCACTACAACCTCCACCTCCCGGGTTCAAGTGATTCTCCTGCCTCAGCCTCCCAAGTAGCTGGGACTACAGGCACCCGCCATCACGCCCAACTAATTTTTGTATTTTTAGTAGAGACAGAGTTTCACCATATTGACCAGGCTAGTCTTGAACTCTTGACTTTGTGATCCTCCCGCCTCAGCCTCCCAAAGTGCTGGACCGGAGTCTCGCTCTGCTGTCAGGCTGGAGTACAGTGATGCAATCTCGGCTCACTGCAACCTCCGCCTCCTGGGTTCAAGAGATTCTCCTGCCTCAGCCTCCCAAGTAGCTGGGATTACAGGTGTGCGCCACTACGCCCAGCTAATTTTTGTATTTTTAGTAGAGACGGAGTTTCACTATGTTGGCCAGGATGGTCTTGATCTCTTGACCTTGTGATCCGCCCACCTCAGCCTCCCAAAGTGCTGGGATTATAGGCAGGAGTCACTGCACCCGGCAGAGATTTTTATATTTTATAGAACTGAGAAATTATTGCAGCACCAAGAAGTCTGTTTTGAAACTAGAGCTTACTAATTTGACTAATGCTGAAAGTATAAATATAAGCAAAATGAGAACTCAAATTGCACAAATTAAAGTTATTTCTGAATCCCCATTTGAAATACACATCTTGAGGCCAGGCACAGTGGGTCACGTCTGTAATCCCAGCACTTTGGGAGGCCAAGGCAGGGAGATCACCTGAGGTCAGGAGTTCGAAACCAGCCTGGCCAACATGGTGAAACCCCGTCCCTAGTAAAAATACAAAAATTAGCTGGGTGTGGTGGCAGGCACCTGTAATCCCAGCTACTTGGGAGGCTGAGGCAGGAGAATTGCTTGAATCTGGGAGGCACATGTTGCACTGAGCTGAGATTGTGCCACTGCACTCCAGTCTGGATGACAGAGGGAGACTCCATCTCAAATATATATATATAAAAATATATATGTAAATATATAAAAATAGATATGTAAATATATAAAAAATATATAAATATATATGTAAATATACAATATATAAAATATGTATAAATACATGTGTATAAATATATACAATATATAAAATATATAAATATATACATATATAAATATATATACACACATGCATACATTTTGAAATATATGCATCCTAAATACATACACACAATAGTTGATAAAAATCCAAATGGATGTCAAAGGTATTTGTGATGTCAGAGATTATTTATAGAATACAAAAATGACATAGAGAAGGTAGTATTCACATTTGCAGGCATTCTAAGTAATTATACTTTACTCTTTTTTGATAAGCATCTTACTGTGTACAAAGGGTATTCAATTACTCTATTCTCTATTCCCTGGTGTTGTTTCTTTTCCCTTTTTTTTTTTTTTGAGATGTTGTCTCACTCTGTTGCCTAGGCTGGAGTGCAGCGACGCGATCTCCACTCATTGCAAGCTCCGCCTCCCGGGTTCACGCCATTCTCCTGCCTCAGTCTCCCGAGTAGCTGGGACTACAGGTGCCCACCACCACGCCTGGCTAATTTTTTGTATTTTTAATAGCGACAGGGTTTCACCGTGTTAGCCAGGATGGTCTCGATCTCCTGACCTCGTGATCTGTCTGCCTCAGTTTCCCAAAGTGCTGGGATTACAGGCGTAAGCCACTGCGCACAGCCACCTAGCATTGTTTCTTATACTGAAAATGGTACATGATTGCTTGGGAGGATGGGAATAGCAGATACTCTTTTCCCACAGTTGCCAACAGGGCTGTTTTCTCTGTTCCTCAATATAGTTTATAAGAGCCAACATTTCACTCCTAGCAGCATTTCTCTGATCTCCCTTGACTTCTCCCTCCAGCTACTGCCTCATGTCTCACTTTCCTTTAAAGCAAAACTCCTTGAATTGGCCATACTCATTGCCTCCAATTTCTCTCTTCTCAGCTTAACCTAGATGCACTTTTATGAGGCTTTCACCCCCAGCACTGCATTGAACAAGGCCACTAATGACTTCCTTGTTGTTAAATCCAATGGTCAACTGTGAGCCACTGACTCATCTGACCTATCAGCAGTACTGGATACAGCTGATCATTCTTCTCCTCAAAGCATTTTCCTCATTTGACTTCCAGCATACTTCCTTGCCTGGTTATCTTCCTGTATCAAGGGTTGCTTTTTTTTGGCTGGTTCCTCTTCATTTTCCTAATTTCTTAACATTCGAGTGTCCTGGGATCCATCATTGCACAGCGTCTTGTTCCATCTATGCTCACTATCTTGTTGATGTCATCCAGGCTCATAGCTTCAAATATAATCCATATGCTAGTGACTCTCAGAGTTATATCTCTAGCTCAAGCCTCAAACATAAAAATCCAGCCTCTCACATCTTGTTCCCTACTCAAAACCTCTTGCATGTCTAACAGCCGTCTCAATTTTAACAAGTTCACAATCAAGCTTCTAATATTCCATCTCACACCTCCTCTTGAAGTTTTATGCACATCAGTAAACAACTCCATTTTTCCAGCTGCACAGGACAAAAGCCTTGCATTCATCCTTGACTTGTCTTTTTATCTTGCCAACACATATCCAAACTATCATAAAAATCTGTTGGATCAAAATTGACAAATGGCATCTAATTAAACGTAAGAGCTTCTGCACAGCAGAAGAAACTATCAAAAGAGTAAACAGACAACCTATAGAATGGGAGAAAACATTTGCAAACTATGCATCTGACAAAGGTCTAATATCCACCAGCATCTATTAATATACGGCATTTATACAAGGTTACAAGGAAAAACAAATAGCCCCACTAAAAAGTGGGCAAAGGACATAGACACTTTTCAGAAGAAGACATACATGTGGCCAGCAAGCATATGAAAAAAAGGCTCATCACTGATCATTACAGAAATGCAAGTCAAAACCACAATGAGATACCATCTCACACCAGTCAGAATGGCTACTATTAAAATGTCAAAAAATAACAGATGCAGCTGGGCGCAGTGGCTCACGCCTGTAATCCCAGCACTTTTGGAGGCTGAGGCGGGCAGATCATGAGGTCAGGAGACATCAAGGTCATCCTGGTTAACACGGTGAAACCCCATGTCTATTAAAAATACAAAAAATTAGCCGGGTGTGGTGGTGCATGTCTGTAATCCCAGCTACTCGAGAGGCTGAGGCAGGAGAATCGCTTGAACCCAGGAGCGGGAGGTTGCAGTGAGCTGAGATCACGCCAGTGCACTCCAGCCGGGGTGACAGAGCGAGACTCCATCTCAAAACAAACAAATAAAACAAACAAACAAACCAAACAAACAACAAAACCATAACAAAAACCAAAGGATTTGTGGCCCCATCCTCCCTACCCCCAAGAATTCTAGTCCCCTAAGAGTTGGGTGACCCCTAGGACTCTCGTATTAGTATTCCACAGAACCCCCTTAGAGAAACTCTGGTCCTTACCCTTTGGATCTCTCATAGGCTACCTTTTATCACATTCATGTAGAACAGAAGTAGGCAAATTACGGCTCACAGGCCAAATGTTGCCCACCGCCTGTTTTTTTTTTTTTTTTGTAAGTGAAGTTTTACTAAAACACAGCCATGCTCTTTAATTTACATAATGTCTTTGGTTGCTTTTATGCTACAACCGAGTTGAGTGGTTGTGAGAAACCGTGTGACCTGCAAAGCCTACAATATTTTCTATCTGGCCTTTCACAAAAAAATTTTGTTGACCCCTGACATAGAACATAAGACAAATTGTTCCTGAACACTACCCAGTAATAAATTATTCTTTTAAAAAGCTAATGTCTTTCTAATATATGCTTAAGACAAATCTATTTCCCCTAAATAGGTAATTAATAATATATTTAATAACCTGTTCCTTATCTTTAATTCCCTAAAGAATGTGGAGCATTTTTGTTGCTGTAACCAATACTAAAATAAAACCTAAACTAAATTGTGTTATAAATAGTCTTTGCATATTTACAATTTGCTGTCTATATACATTTTTTTAAATCAAGAAACTTCAATAAAAACTACAGCACTCTGGGAAGAATTTTCAGTAATATTTTCAAAAGAAAAAGTATAATTTCAAATGATCTGAACAACAGCTAAGCTCTTATCTCAGATGTGATTGTAAACTATGATGCTTTATTGTTTCATACTAAATGTCTTGGACATCTTTGGCTTGCAGGAGTAGCATGAAAGTGAAAGGAAAACCTAATACTGGTCTAGAATGACCAACCTACGTTTCTCCTAAATACTCGGTATGGCAAACAAATAAAAAACAAAAAATTGGATTTCTAATAGGAAAGTGTTGCATTTGATTCTAACTGGAAAACCCAAGTAAAGACTCTGAATACCTGACACTCCCTTCTTTGCTCTCTGTCCATCCAGTTACTGCTGTAGGGTCTTTAGTTGCCTGAACTGCAATTTTTTAAAAAGCTTACTTAGTTACTCAAGCTGAGCAGTTTTAATTTGTTCTAATAGTTGAGGCCAGAAAAACTATTACCACAACTGCAGGACAACATTATCAAAGCCAGCAGTTGTTAGGCACCTTTATTTTTTTAGTTGCTTTTATCTTTATAACAGGGAAAGATTTGCTCTATTTTCAACATTTAGAATCTCTGTTCTTTAAAGATTCAAAATTATATTTTTAAGAAAATTAAACTTAGTTTTTATTTCTTGAGGTTTGATAAATAAGCCAACTTCCTCACCTCCACTATCTAAACCCTGGGTGTATTTAATTCTGAGAAATACTATTTCTAATGTCTGAATTTTTTGAACTATATATATTAATGCTGTTAGATATTCTAGTCTAATAAATTAGTTCTACATCAGATTTTCAGTACCCTACTCATTCAAACTAAGAAGGATATAACAAGTAATCTTTTGGTTCATTTATCTAAGATCTGAGATGGTATCTATAACTTCCTGAGAGGGAAAGGGAGTTTCTCCTGGCTCAGGGCACTTTCTGAGACTAATTTCTGAAACAGCCATAGTGAGGAAAGATAAGAGGAAAGGCAAACCACTGGAAGCGAAGGTAATGCCAAGACTAATAACAGAAGGAAATTGAGAAGGCATGTAGATTATGTAATTATATGTATATAAATGGCTGATTTACAAAGTCTGAATAGGAATAGCAGAGTAGATGAATATAGATACTAAGGTATCTTCAAAATGCAGAATTTATTTTCAGAAATAAATTAAACATCTATCTCCCAAAAACATTTAACCAGGACTTGTAAAACCATATATTACTGGTTTTCTTTTTCACTTTCGAGTGTTATATTAAATAATTATTTTTCTCATTTTTGATTCTTTTTCTTTTAAAATATCAAAAATATTGTACACTATGAGCTTTTTGTCCTTGTTGCTTTATGAATGTCATTTATATTGAGCCTTTCCTAGTCAATAATACCACCATGGAGAAAAGAGGAAATTTCTTACTATTTTTTTTTCTTATTGCGTTATTACTATGTCAAAGCATTAGGTCAGCTTGCTACAGTGCAGCCTTGCTAAAAATAGAAACTCTGGAAAAAGGCCCTGAACAAGTGGAGATATCTGCAAACTACCACTAGATGGCAAGGCAGCTTTACCACTGCCAATCTTAGGCCTGCAAACAAAATGTGACTTAAAACCTGCTGTCACATATTTTCTACTATATCCGAGTTTCATTCTACTTAGATTTTAAAATATGAATGACCACCTTGGTCTGAAACTAAATTACTTGGTATCCTTTATCATTAACATGTATTTATAATCTTATCCACGTCAAAGTCTTAAATTTACAACCCAACATCAACATATTACCAGTTTTTCAACAGTTTCAGCTAATAAAACTAAAGATCTAGTGACTAAAATATAGTAAATATAGCCAAGATAAAAATCAAAATACATGATAAAAGAGAACAAAGGTCTATACAGAGTTCAAAATTAGATATTTACAGGTATATCCCAGATTAGTTACAGACTCAAAGATATTATCCACATTAGCACCTATTAAAAGATTATGTTGTGTTTTTATATAAAGGATATAAATATATTTAGTTATCAGAGTGATAAAGAAGTTACAGTTTCCTTCTTAAACATATTCTTGTGGTAAAGAACATAAAGTAGGAAAAAGCATTTTTACCCGCTTCAATATATTTTTGGTTAAAATAGGAATGTCCATTGCATTAATGTTCTATAAGTTATAGTAAATTCACAAGAGAAGCTTCCTTGTTACTTACTCATCCATAAAATTACAGAACTTTACAAGGTAACAGAGTTAATACTCTAATTTTTTAAAGAAAAGAATTAGTACTTTTGTGTTATTTAGTGCATTTTATTAGTAGTAAATTATTTTGATCATTATACACAAGTGAGAAGTAAACCCACTTGGTATAAGGAAGGCTGCTACCTATTTATATTACAGGAATCAAAGTCCTTTGCCTGTCCTTTTGTATGAATGCCATGAGAATGAATAAACAGCAGATCAATGCTTTTAATACATAACTCAAATTTCTTAGCATACTATGAAATCTTTGAATAAGACAGGGATGTAAAAGAGTACAAACTCAGTTCTGGGTGCCTACAATGGATGTGTATTCACACCGTATCAAGATACTGTACTTGTTTCCACAAAAACTGCCGAACTTTTAGTTACATCAATGGCCATGTCTACTCTCTTCCCTCTGGATCCCAAGAAGCAGGACTTCCCAATTTAAGAAAGCTGCTCTAAAGTCATTCATCCATTCCATGGTGTCACTCTGAGGACTTACAGGGTTTCTTATACAAATTATTCATTTGAAAACAGACTCCAAGTAAATAACTACATGTCATACTTTAAATGGCTTTATTTTACTAACTTTATACCTCCTTTTGCATGTCTGACTAGTCCCACTGATTTTACTTAATTGGTGTCCTGCTCAGCAACAGAGGCTCTCTCATTTCAATAAAAACATCAAAGTTTAAGTATGAACAATGTCACAAATAGAAAGACACTAAAGACTGCCTTTCAGAATGGACTTATTAAGTGTATGAAGTCATATCATTATTATTTATTTTAGAGTTTAATTCATTGTATTTTTCAAATGTAGTTGTTATGGATTCACAAGTTCAGAGTTTGTGATCATTCTACTTGGTAATGAATTTAAGTCTATACTTACAGTCAAAGAGGGAGCTTGTTCTGTAATGTAAACAGGAAAAAAGGGAGTATGTTTGTCTATTTAGGAGAAATGTTTCAATGTAGTTTTTACAGTACGATCACAAAGTAAGGAGAGCTCAGAAATACTTAGGTGGGGCTTCATTTGCAAATTATAAATTCTTCTTCTTTACTTTAATTTATTCACTAATTCTAACAGGCTAAATTCTTTTTCGGTCCAGTCCATTCAGGCTATCTCCAAATAAGCTTTGCATTTACTAAGAATATATGTTATAAAATATTATCATTATCTAAAAGTCGAAGGCAATAGGAGGTAACCACCCTTCATAATTTCTAACCGCAACCAGGAGAGGCTGGAACAACTATTTAACACCATTTTGACTAAGTCTCTTTTGAACCAGGAATTCCCTGATATCCAAGTCTGGCTCTTTGGAGAATCTGAGTCTTTATCCTAGCCAGCCTTCTGGACCTTGTCACTTGAAGGAGCCACACCCAGCTCTTTTCCAATTGCTTCTATTCCTCTTTGCCTTGTCCTGAACTAATAATCAGGATTGTGCCTGATCTTGGGTATTAGAGTTTATGAACTGTGAACTGATACTCCATTACAGGTTCTCCAGATTTGGATCATTCTTGGAGATCAACATCTCTTTGGAATTAGATTAGAAATGGGGGTCTGAACTTGAATTATGATTGTCTGCTGCTATTTCTACTCATGGAAGGCAGCTACTCCTCACTAACTATATGTATTTTGACATTACGGCCAGAATCACACTGTAGTTCAGCAACTGCAGGAAACCAGTGGATATTTAGGACATACTTGAGTCATTTGATCCCATCATTATATGTACCAAAAGATAATAATATCATATGTCTTTTTAAAATTTTTGGTACTTTGAGTTAATACTTTAAAGAGGCATTTATAGGGAGACATATTTAAATGTTGAATAGAGGAAAAAAGTACTTGGGATTAGCTGAAATAGTTTGCCTAGAGAAAGAGAAATGGCTTGTGTATCAAATTCAAACATATCTGAAACTTTTTCAATCTCCTGTCTTTCATTACTCAGATAAAGACACTAAACTTATCCAGAGACCCAAAGTAGAAATCTCAGAATCATCCTTGATTCCTCTCTTTCTCTTCTACCCTAACTTTGGTTAATTAAGGCCTACCAAACATAACTATGAACTGTTTATTCCTTTCTAATTCTACTGCCAATGATCTTGAATCAGTTCAGAAAGTCTCTTCCTTGAGCTGCTATCATAGCCAACCTACTAACAGGGCTGCATCTGTAATGGATTCTTCTTTTTAAATATTAGTGTTTTTGGTAGTTCAGTTGTATATTCTCTTACCCTCTCATTCTGTACTTTCTCCCCAGACAATTCATCCACCCCTGAGGATTCGAGTACCCTTAATATGATATGGCCCTGCAATTTTTATCTCTAGTTTAGATTACCGTCCTAGACCTCAAACCTACGACAGGTCTATCAGCTTAATAGATACGTCTAATTGGAGGACTCACGGGAACCTCATCTGTACCACCTCAAACGTATTCCCCATTCTGTGGTCTGTAGCTCAGAAAATGGTACCTACATCTGCCCAGATTAGAGCCAGAAACCAGAATTATTATCCTTGAATTCCCTTATTTTGCATTATCCTGCATTTATTTCTGTCTCTCAAATCTATTTCATATCTCCCCATACTTACCACCACTATCTTAGTTAAGGCCACCATTACGTTTCACTTGGAGTACTGTAAATGACTCCTAAATTCTCTCCCTATCTTCAGACTTGTTCCTCTGCAATTCTGGCTACACAATGTAGCTGGACTGATTTTTCTAAAAATGCAAATATGAACATGTTTGTCTCCTGCTTAAAATCCTCCAGTAGTTTAGTACTGCCTTTAGGATCAAGTTCACACTCTTCTAACCTACAAGGGTCCTACAGTCCCTCTCAAGCTTCATCACCAGCTACTCTCCCTTTAGCTAATTAAGCTCCAGTTTTCCTTGGTCTCTCTCTCTCTCCTTTTCCCTCTGGATCTTTGTAAATTATTTTCCCTCTTCCTAGAAAGTTCTTCCCCTCTTTTCCTTTGTCTAACTCATAACTCATCCTTAAATGCCAAATTGGATTTCATTTACTATTTTGACAATTCTTTTTACGCATCTCCCAAGATTTGGTTTGGGGGCCTTCTGATTTGTTCTAAGAGAACACTACAGCCATTTTCTTTCTATGCTGTAATGGCCTCTTCTCTCATTTATCACATTGTAGGGCTTCTTGAGGGCAGGGATTTTGTATACAACTCTCTCACAGGTGCCTACCACAGCCTGAATCTACCATTTAGTATGAATTCAGGTCATTGCCCTTCCTAAAGATCTCTGATGGCTCCTACTGAATAAAGACTCAAGTTCTTAACATGTGGCATGCTAGCGCATATCTTTCCAATTTTATGTCTTGGAACTCCTACCTACCCTCCCGCCTACCTTCTGTATGTATTACTCTGAACACCTCTGCACAGATCATTTTGATGCAGTCACACTTTTGCTTATACTATTCTGACTTTCTGAAATGCAATTCCCCTGCTTATTTTGGTGGACAATGTTTTCCATACTACTCTTATCTCCAACTCAGGTAGATTTAATGGCTCTCTCATCCAGGTCATCACAGAACTTTAAACTTTACTCTGTTAAAACACATATTTCACTGTATTATAGTTATTTATTTTTAATAATGCCTCACGGGCTATGCAATAAGCTTCAGGAAGGTACACACTACACCTGCTCGTTTTTAGATGCCTACTACAGTGCCTGGCATACAGTAGTACTCAAATATTTATCACATTGGAAAAACTAAAAGCTAACTGTTTCAATTACCCTTACTGAGACTTTGAGACAAAAGATAGGGAAAGGGAGAACAGTTCATTCTACAAAATGTGAAAATGCAAATGTATGGATTTATACATCTTTGCTTAACCCTAGAATGAAAGAATCTGGCTTCCTCCCCAACCTGCTCCCTCTTTTAAAAGTGCCTCTTAGAGACTTTCAGTAACTCTCAAATATACATTATTCTGATTTACTCTGTTAACTCCTACCCATCTTTGGCAAGAGAAATAAGGGGATGAGGAAAAAATAAAATGAACTGGAAATATTTCATGAATAACAATCAACTACGAGACTTAAAAGATAAATTCAATGGCAAAAGTCCAGACCACTTTGATTTGAATCCAAGCCCTGTAACTTTCTGACTTTGTATAAATCACTTAGCTATCAATGCCTTGGTTTCTCTATCTGTACAGTGGGAATGATAATAATACATATTTTACATCTAGGGATATTGTGAGGATTAGAGTTTATATATGTAAAGCATTTAGAATGAAGCATGGCATGTCGTTAGCAGTTAAGTGTTAGTTTTATTATCAATATCTGAAATGGTGGTGGTTTAATTAATAATCAAGAGTTACAGTCTATTCCTAGATTATAAGATAGTGCCCCCATGACAGAATGTGAGCTCTAAGAAGACTTTTCTGGACTACTTGGGTATTAATACAGAGTAGCTGAATAAATAACCATGTTCTAAAGGACTACAGCTGGATCTCTGTTTTAATTAAGACCTTTTATTCAATTGATATACTTTGGAAAATTATTTATAATTGTATTTCTTTATTTTCACATTTATAAGTACATTGATGATCCTGCAATGATGGTGTGAATTAGCTAACAAATCATTATGAAGAACTCTGAAAATACAAAACTGAACTGACAAATTAGTTTATAAGTACCTAATGTAATTCATTAACAATACAGCATATTACCTTAGGTCCTGTAATGCCTTTCAACTCTAGTTCTTAGTTCCTAAGTTCTTAATTTTCTTAAATGGTATAATAAAATTAACTATAATTAATTTAAAAATAAATTTTGGAATTTATGTTGGTTTGAGTTAGAAAACTGTCAGATTTAAGAAGTAGATGCTGTGAAATTTTAAATAGTTAAATACTGTATTGTACTGTATTGTCATTATAAAATTGTTACCATCATTGTTAAAATAAGTGGTCTTGTTGAAATTTAAGAATATTCACATATATTTGAAATCTGATCTTAAAATGTTATACAATATTAATAAAAATTCCAGCTTAAAAGCCCCAAAGATAATTCTCAAACATATTTTGATATAGCCTGTAATTCTTGATAAATTAATGTTATAATTTAGTTATATTTTGAAAGTACAGCCAAATCTTAATTATCTTGTCTATGGAGATATGAATAGCTTGTATAGTTAATATCCATTTCTTTTCAGAACCTCATATTTAGTCTGTTCTCCCACAAAATATTTACCACCACAAAATATTTACCACAGTTAATTTAATGTGCTAATTTGTATTTCTCAACTCCTTTTCTTTCTTAATTAACAACAAAATGACTAAGTAAATAAATACATAATCTAACAACATATAAAACATAAGAAAGGGATATAATTGATAACCAATCTGAATATTCAAGAGTTAGCTACACATTATTGTTTACCTTAAGAATTAAAATAGCCTTATCTTCCTTCATATCTTTAATAAAATCAAACAGGAGTTCCTATGCCTTAACATTCCTAGTCAGAGTTTCTCTGAGTACCTGAAAGAACCCTGGTGGTACAGGACCTACTGGCATGCCATCTCCTGGGGGAATGTTTCCTAGCACTGGACTGGGAGCTGCTGCAGCACTCTGCAAAGAATAAAGGAGAAACAAACCTATATCATTACAGAGAAGGCACAAAACCAAAGACTAATGATAATAGATTGCAGGACGGGATGCTCTTTCATGCCTGGGAACAAATACTGGTAATTTTCCCCATCCTAGAAGTAAACTGAGATACAATAGTTTAGTATATGACTGGTTTAATTAGTTGGTTTTAACAAGTCTCTTTAAACTTTGTGAAGTCAAATAAATTTAATAATGGATATTTTGATGATATAGTAAATGCAAATAGTACTATGACAAAATAATAAAAGCCTTAGTAAATGCTTTAATACTTTAAGGCACAGGCATCTGAAATGGCAACATCAAAAACAAATAGGTGAATAAATAGGTAAAAAGTTTGAAGATGGTGGGGTGGATTGTAGGAGTTGACAAAAATAATTCTCTTTTTTTAAGATTATGCTTTTATGTCATAAACAAGTATAATTAAATTTCCTGCCTATAGGTGGCAACACTCACATTATTCACTTTCTGATATACTGTAACTGGTAGCCAAAATATATAGGGTGGTGAGGACAAAAAAGTAAATAAAGGATTGAATAGGAGAAAAAAATTAGATTTGGAGACAATAGTCTCATACAAATTATGAAAAAAATCAAATTGAAAAATTCAAAGTCTGCTTCACTTGCAAATTATTTCATGGAATCCTGGCATTTTATAAAATAGGAGTATGAAAAACTTTGGGTTAGACTCTTTGTAATAAAATCAACATTATAGATTTAATACTTACATAGGGAAGTTATACATACAACTGTTCTACAATCATAGATTTCTTCCCTCAACCTGATTAGACATATTACAAATACTAAAAACAGTCCAGAAGGGATCAGAAATATGCTGAAGATAGATCAGTTTGAATTGAACAGTTCTGCTATGAAGAGAAATCAAAGCAAAACTTGTATCTAGTGTATCTCTTGCACTATCTTCACCTATATTTCAGTGTATTCATTCATGCATTAATATTCCATTATAAGATGTAAAATCTCAGTATGTTTGTAGCACTCATTTCCCAGTATATAAATTGATAAAAAATACTAAATATGTTTATTTTATAGTACTGACAGTTGTTAAATAATTAAGGCCAATGATTTTAGTATTTCCTGAGGAAGTCTAGATTTAAATGTGATTATCTGAAATGTTGCTTACCTATGAATGTCAAAATTTTAAACTTCTGATAAGGCATATGAATATAAAAGAAGAAATAGTATTTCTTAGATTTTAAGATGAAACATGAGTCTATTATTCTAAGAAAAAACATGCAATTTCAATTAGTGCATATTAATGGAATACCTACCATTTGTCAGTTATTGCTCTATTGAGCTTTATATAGCAACACTCATGTTTTTAAAAAATGAGAAGTAAATTGCTTTTTTTCATTTTAACTAAACTTGTGTAAAATTTTAATACAACAATGTTAGGGTAAGAAGGAAAAAGTATCATCAAACACAAACTCTTTTAGTTTAAATAAATATGATTACAGCCAGATCTAGGAAGAAAGATTTGATCTGTATCTTTGTGGCTGAAATTACTGTCATGTAGAAACTGCTCTTCGTATGAAAAGCTAGACATAGCCTATCACTATTGTTATAATTAACTGCAGAATAGAAAATTGTTTTACAATAAAAAGACATATTAAAAAAGACAAATTTGGAAATCACACTCACCTGTACTTTCAAATGTATACTGTAACACTGAGTATGTGTACAAAGTGACAAAACACAATTTACTGAGTTACTAAAACTTTTTAGTGTAGTTCAGAGATATAATTTCTCCCTCAATTCCAGTTGCCTAAGAACTACATAAAATATGTTTTCTTCTCTATTCAAAGGAATAGGCATTTGTATTCATTTGTAGCTGACCTAAAATTCAACAGGTAATCGATGCTGGTAAAGAAACATGTAAAATTCACAGTTAAATATTTGACTGATTGCTTATTTATTTTTTTCTTTTTTGGCAGGCTACATTGTTTAAAGGTGTATCATATGCTAGGTTGGTAGGGTTTTCTTCCAAGTTCTTAATTATATATGTTTCCTGGGTTTTCTTCTTGCTATTATGTAAAAGCAAAATAAATCATTTGGATGAAGATTTAAGCAAGTTAAACCTTTAAAATGGCTTCTGAATTTTCATCTTATGCCTTTAAACATATTTAATAAATTCAATAAGAATACTGAATTTATTCTCTCTTCTTACATGCAGTCAAGGATTTTTAAGTTTTGTAATATAATAGTTAATGTAATAGGAAAAAGAATCTTTGCCCTCATAAAGTCAGCATTCTAGTGAGGGAAGAAAGACAATGAGTAAAACAAACCAAATATATTTATCCATGATCTAAGAAGAAAAAAGGATGGGGAATAGAGAATTCCCAGTAAAATAGGCAAGGATTGTAATTTTAAATAGGATAGTCAAGCAATCAACAAATCAAACAAATGAATGAATCCAGTTACAGTGACTACTAACTGATTTCCCTTCCTACATTTCAAGATGTACGACATTTTTACAGTTTGCACCTATTCCTTCACAGAGGCACAATAATTTTGTGGAAGTTCCTCTTTCTTAATATTCATACTTTAGGCACAACAATAGAAGTGTCTTGAAAACAAGGATTTTTATAGCTAGATGATTCATCGTATACAACATGATGAGTTATCCGATGTGATAGCAACTTCTAGCCTTGACCTAAGGACACAAAGTGAAGTGTGCTGAATGCCGGTAATTATCCAGTATACCCAGCACAAAGCACTAGTCCACAGCATTTTGGCCCAAACTTCACTTTTTGGACCACATTTTTTAGCTAAATTATCCATTCACTCTGCTGGGATTTATTGGCAAAAGATAATTCCCTCTTTACTGTATTATGCGGACTCAGCTTACGGTACCATTTGGTTGGTACACTTTGTTGATCATTAACATGTGCTGATAATAAACACTATAGAGGTACACTAAATGGTGCTCTCAGCATTGTAAAAGAGTATATTTCTCAAACTGCCTAAGTAGCTAATTTATATACAGTAGCAAATAAATAATGCATGCTTTGAAATTGTAAGGTAAATAAGAAGCTTTGGGAATTAGAAATTTATTTAGATGGGAGAAGTACCACAGTTCTTGGGTTATATTGCTGAAATTTCTGAGACTTCTCTCAAGTTTACTTCCAACTCATGAGTCAAATTTGTGCGTGATCCCCAGAAAGTTGTTGTTGGGCCTGAATCACAAAGCATGTATTATTACTCTAAGATGTTGTGACAAAATCACAAAAGGAGAGCAAACAGTTTAATTATAGTTAAGAACTACTAGAAAGCATTAGTTTCACTGAATTTATGTGAATTCCCATTGGAGTAGCATAGAAAATCCTTTACTATATAATATATCCATGACTACTTAGGATTGAGTTTTCATTATAGCTCTCTCTTAAAAGAGAAAAACATACAAATAATATGGATTTACAATATTTCCTCTAACTAAACTGAATATATAAGACTTCAGTGCAGATATAACAATATTATCATTAAAAGTGTTTTGTTCCTTCTAACAGATCAATTTGCATGCTTTTATCATGCACTGCCAGATAATGTATTTTCTAACTGCTCTTGTAGCATTTACTTAGCCATCTGTCCTAAATTTCAAGTTTGTTTTTTTTTTTTTTTTGAGTGACAACTTTTTTATTGCTTTTTCATTTTCCCAAATCACAAATATAATTTTACTGACTTTTTATAAATCCAATATTTTAAATTTGGTGTTGTCAAATCAACTAAAGTATGGAACAATTATTTGTTTTCTTATTGTTTTCTCAAGGAAATATTAAAATGAACTTACAGTTATGAAAGTTCGTATCTTTCTTCATGTTTCTATGTAGTTACATTTTGTTCAGTTTGTGTGATCATCATCTTCTCTGGAACTTTTGGCACTTACATCATTCTACCTTCTAAGAAGGCATAGGTCAATATGTTTATGTTATTTATTTCATCATTTCCCATTTTCCTGTTTCTCTGAAATGCTATTATATGACTGATTTTTAAAAATATTTTATTCTAATTCCCTATTTTCTGAATTTCAAGAACAGAGAAATATACTCTTATTTTATATTTTTCTCCTGTTAAATAAAAACTTGAAATAAAAGTTAAAAACCTTCTTATTTTAAATTACTTATTATCACTGTTGGTTTCTGACAGCGAAAAAAGTTGTATATACTCTGTATGAAAGTTTCAAAGCAACAGGCATTAAATACAAATTTGTTTAAAAATAAAATTAGGATGCAATTTATTACTAAACACAATTAGCATTTATCAAGATTCTACACATTGAATAACAATTTATTTACTAAGAATGCTAGAGAACTGTTTGCCTAATTATACAGTGAAGAATCAAGACAGTCTATATTTGGTAAAATAGGAAAAACAATTTTACGTGTATGAAAAGCATTTTAAGTACATGAAGATAATAATATAGTATTATTCATATATATGAAGATAATATAGTATTATTCATATATATGAAGATAATATATTATTATTCATATATATGAAGATAATAGAGGAATTAAAATAGTGCTATGATTATTAGAAACTGGAAAGGGGATTAAAGGGAGGGGTGAGTAGGAAGAGGTTGAGCAGGGGATTACAGATTTTCCTTATTTAGCCATCTGTACTGTTTTTAAGCTGCTATGGTACGAATGTGTCCCCTCCAAAATTCAGGTGTTGCCAGTGTGATAGTATTATGAGGCGGGCCCTTTAGGAGGTGAGTAGGTCTTGTGGGTTCCTCCCTTGTGAATGATATTAGGTGTCTTATAAAAGGGCTTGCTTGATGGAAGGAGTTCATTGTAGTTTTCCCTCTGCCACGTGAGGATGCTGCAAGAAAGCCCCCACCAGACCCAGATGCTGGTGCCTTAATCTTGGACTTCCCTGCCTCCAGAACTATGAGAAATAAGTTTATGTTCTTTATAAACTACCCAGTCTTGGGTATTCTGTTAGAGCAGCACAGAATGAACTAAGACATAAGCCATCGGTAGGTACTTTTTGAAAAACATTTGAAATAATGATAGTAGGTATCTTATGTTGGCAACTTTAGTGTAAAGCACAGTAAAATATTTTGGCTATTGGTTGAGGACATATTATTTATCATACTAAAAAATCATCATTTGCCTAGTACTATAAAAAACATTTTTCAAAGAAATCAGGAATAAGAAAAGATGCTTTTTGCGTTTTCATTTTTTGAGTAGTATTATTTAGTGTTTCTTTTGGGAAGCAGGAGATAAGTAATCATATATTGATAGTTTTCTTAAATCATCATTGTATTTCTGAGATAAGTCATGCTTGATCATCATGCATGATGCATTTAATAGGCTACTGAATTATATTTGGTAACATTTTATGTAGGAGTTTTATATCTCTATTCTCAATGAGACGGGTCTAGAATGTCCTTTGATGTATTATATTTTTCAAGCTTGAGCATCAGGATTATTCTACCTTTTCAAAAGGAATTGATGGCAAATTATTTTTTATAATGCTTTGAAGAAGTTTATATAACATGGTATTTATCTACTTATTGAAAGTAGATAAAGCAGTAAAACTGCCTAAGACAAAGGCAATTTTGGAAAGAATTATTATCTTTTTATATTTTCTACCTCTCTTTTCTTCAATTTGGTTCATTTACATTTTCTCAGAACACTTCATTTCATTGAAATATTTAGTTTTATCCATATATACACTACTTTTACATAATTTATAAAAGTCCTCTGTAGCAGGTGTGAGAGACACTGCTAAGTAGACCACAAAAGTATGTTTTTCCTTTCTTCTACCAGTCAGGCACATGGCATCCCAGCTGTATTACATTTCTCAGTCCCGTGTTTTCTCACCAAATACCAGGTTCTTACTGATGGAATATAAGCAGAAGAGACACATGTCACTTCTAGAACTTTGGTCGTAAGATCTTGTTTGTAATGCTTCCTCCTTTCCTTCTCCTCCTATTGTCTGGAACACAAATGTTTCACAGATCTAATTTCTGCCACGCAGACTAAAAAAAAAGGATGCCTTATACAATGGCAGAGCACCCGTTAGTTTCAATCTCTGGGTGACTTCGTGGAGCAGAGTCTGCCCACCTGCCCTGGACTGTCTTTCTGAATTGTAGGTCCCCAGAGATAATTATTTATTTCCTCCCTCCAAAACTGAATTAGCATTCTCATCATCTTTCCCAGGAATTGGTCTATTAATTTACTTTTTTTCTGTTTCATTAACATGTTTACTTCTCTTTAACAAATTATTTGCATTCTCCTGCCTTTTTAAGGTTTTATTATTTATTTTCAAACATCTTAATTAAATTAGTAGCTTCCCCCCCCCCTTTCTTTTTTGAGATGGAGTCTCACTCTGTTGCCCAGGCTGGAGTGCAGTGGTGCTGTCTTGGCTCACTGCAACCTCTGCCTCCCAGGTTCAAGTAATTCTCCTGTCTCAGCCTCCCAATTAGCTGGGACTACAGGCACCTGCCACCACACCAGCTATTTTTTGTATTTTTAGTAGAGACAGGGTTTCACCATGTTGGCCAGGCTGGTCTCGAACTCCTGACCTCAAGTGATCCACCCACCTTAGCATCCCAAAGTGCTGGGATTATAGGCGTGAGCCACCACGGTGCTCTATTTTGCCCTCTTTTTAAAATCCAAAGAAAATAAAACTACAAATTTGGCTCTGGATCTACCCTGGGTTGCATCTGCAAAGTTTGACATTGGTGTTCACAATTTTTTTCTTAAGCCATCTAATGATTATAATTTATTTGCCAAACAGTTATTGAATGCAACTAGCAATGGATATTACCGTAATTCAATGATTTACGAAAAAAATGAGAACACCTATATCAAGTTTGCAGATGTAATAAAAGATGCACTTTAATTCACAAATAGTTGGAGATTTTATTTTTTAATTTGTTTTTTTTCTAGTTTTCCAGTTGTGGCCAGGTGAGACGTATTATGCAATTTTTGTATTTAGAAATGTATTGAACAATTTTTGTGGTCTAATCAATGATTGTTATAATTTCCCATGGCTACTTAGTAAATATCCTTATTCTCTGTCTACATTTTTATCTATTGGCTTAATATCTTCATATTGCCTCTAATGTTTGTCCCTTGCTCTTTCAAATATATATACAATGCCCACATTGTTGTCTGTCCATTTCTCCTTGTGCTTCTACCAATGTTTGCCTTACATATTTTAATTCTGTGTTCATTAGCACAATGTTTATCTTTACTGTGGATTCTATCCTTTATTAAAGTCACTTTCTTTTTCATGTTTAGTAATCACTGCCTTGAATCTATTTTGTCCAAAATTAATATTGCAAGATCAGCTTTCCTTTTGTGTTTGCATAATAAATCATCTCCTATCCATTTATTTTTAAACTTTATGGCTATATTTTATTTAACTGTTTTACTTGTTAGTAGAAAAGTTTCTAAAATGCATCTAATGAGATGTCCTTTAAAATTAGAAAAAAAAACTTTCTTTATCCTAAGCTTTAAAGGTATTAAAGTTAAGACAAACAATATTGTATGCCTTTCCCTATGAAAAACAAATAAGCTAGCTTATTATTCCTATTCTACATCTCCCTGTTCCGCTTCCCAATCCTTATTATAAACATCTGGTGTTTTAGGCATACATTTTTGTTTTTATCATCTCTTCTTCATTAATAATTTTTAACTTTTACCTTCAGTTTTGTAACCATACTCTTAGCATCCAAAATAATAACTTCAATTTTATCTAATTTTTTAATAACATAACTTCACTATGCTTGAGTTTTAATTTTTATACATTTCTTAATGGGACAGAGAGTATATGGATGTTGTTTTCCAAATCCTTATATGCAAGCAAGTGTCATTGACGACTCTCATCAACACTATAGTTAACTAGTGTTGTCTAGTCCTTAGTGGTACAGAGAAGTCTGATACCATCTTGATTTTCGTTCCTTGGGATATAATCTGTTTTTATCTTCTAAAGATTTGAAGGACATTTTCTTGATACTTTTAATTCTCAAATGTTTCAATTCTGTATCTAGGTATTGGTCTCTTTAAATTACTTGCCTGGAATAAGGTGAACCTTTCCAGTGTTCATACTTAGTTTCCTTTTTGTTGTAATGTTGGAAAGTTGGGGGAAAATCTTTTTAGTTAATAGGTGTAAAGCAAAGATCTGGTAAACCTCAGAAGGGTCATCTTTTGCAAATGTTATTAACAACTAGATAAACAGTTGCAATGTAATTGATGACTGGGGAAATATGCTTAAGAATCTTGCCAGAAGGATTTTTACAGGTTATTGGTATCATGTGAAACTAGTACACTTGTAGAAATCACATTACATATATATATATATAATGTGCGATAAAATATTAATAAATTTGACTAAGTGACCCTTCCCTTCCGATACTATCCAAATAAAAATTCTGAACTATGAGAAAAACAGTATACATAAAATATGTTCTGTGATATATTTACAGTAAGAAATATTCAAAGTAACCCAAAAATTCAGCAGTAATATAACGCTTAAATTGCAGTACATCTAAATTATGGAACATGATTCAACCATTACAAATAATGGTTACAAATGGCATTATTTGAAAAATGTGGGAACCTGTTGGTTATACAATGCCGTGGGAAGCACACCAAATACAGAATTGAGTGTAACATGATTTTAATTATGCAAATGATAAAAGGTAATATATAACAGAGTGAACATATAGTGTTAGCTTAGAGTAATGTACCTGAGTGATTTTTTTGTTTGTTTGTTTGTTTGTTTTTTGTTTTTCTTTTATTTATTATTATTATACTTTAAGTTGTAGGGTACATGTGCATAACGTGCAGGTTTGTTACATATGTATACTTGTGCCATGTTGGTGTGCTGCACCCATCAACTCATCATTTACATCAGGTATAACTCCCAATGCAATCCCTCCCCCCTCCCCCCCCCCATGATCCCCATGATAGGCCCCTGTGTGTGATGTTCCCCTTCCTGAGTCCAAGTGATCTTATTGTTCAGTTCCCACCTATGAGTGAGAACATGTGGTGTTTGGTTTTCTGTTCTTGTGATAGTTTGCTAAGAATGATGGTTTCCAGCTGCATCCATGTCCCTACAAAGGACGCAAACTCATCCTTTTTGATGGCTGCATAGTATTCCATGGTGTATATGTGCCACATTTTCTTAATCCAATCTGTCACTGATGGACATTTGGGTTGATTCCAAGTCTTTGCTATTGTGAAGAGTGCTGCAATAAACATACGTGTGCATGTGTCTTTATAGCAGCATAATTTATAATCCTTTGTGTATATACCCAGTAATGGGATGGCTGGGTCATATGGTACATCTAGTTCTAGATCCTTGAGGAATCGCCATACTGTTTTCCATAATGGTTGAACTAGTTTACAATCCCACCAACAGTGTAAAAGTGTTCCTATTTCTCCACATCCTCTCCAGCACCTGTTG
Organism: Macaca thibetana thibetana; assembly: GCF_024542745.1. NCBI lineage: Eukaryota > Metazoa > Chordata > Mammalia > Primates > Cercopithecidae > Macaca > Macaca thibetana. Next base: position 100,041,549 of record NC_065583.1, on the reverse strand, counting down.
TTTCCTGACTTTTTAATGATTGCCATTCTAACTGGTGTGAGATGGTATCTCATTGTGGTTTTGATTTGCATTTCTCTGATGGCCAGTGATGATGAGCATTTTTTCATGTGTCTGTTGGCTGTATGAATGTCTTCTTTTGAGAAATGTCTGTTCATATCCTTTGCCCACTTTTTGATGGGGTTGTTTGTTTTTTTCTTGTAAATTTGTTTGAGTTCTTTGTAGGTTCTGGATACTAGCCCTTTGTCAGATGAGTAGATTGCAAAAATTTTCTCCCATTCTGTAGGTTGCCCGTTCACTCTGATGGTAGTTTCTTTTGCTGTGCAGAAGCTCTTTAATTTAATGAGATCCCATTTGTCAATTTTGGCTTTTGCTGCCGTTGCTTTTGGTGTTTTAGACATGAAGTCTTTGCCCATGCCTATGTCCTGAATGGTACTACCTAGGTTTTCCTCTAGGATTTTTATGGTATTAGGTCTAACATTTAAGTCTCTAATCCATCTTGAATTAATTTTCCTATAAGGAGTAAGGAAAGGATCCAGTTTCAGCTTTCTACTTACGGCTAGCCAATTTTCCCAGCACCATTTATTAAATAGGGAATCCTTTCCCCATTTCTTGTTTCTCTCAGGTTTGTCAAAGATCAGATGGCTGTAGATGTGTGGTATTATTTCTGAGGACTCTGTTCTGTTCCATTGGTCTATATCTCTGTTTTGGTACCAGTACCATGCTGTTTTGGTTACTGTAGCCTTGTAGTATAGTTTGAAGTCAGGTAGCGTGATGCCTCCAGCTTTGTTCTTTTGACTTAGGATTGTCTTGGGGATGCGGGCTCTTTTTTGGTTCCATATGAACTTTAAAGCAGTTTTTTCCAATTCTGTGAAGAAACTCATTGGTAGCTTGATGGGGATGGCATTGAATCTATAAATTACCTTGGGCAGTATGGCCATTTTCACGATATTGATTCTTCCTATCCATGAGCATGGTATGTTCTTCCATTTGTTTGTGTCCTCTTTTATTTCACTGAGCAGTGGTTTGTAGTTCTCCTTGAAGAGGTCCTTTACATCCCTTGTAAGTTGGATTCCTAGGTATTTATTCTCTTTGAAGCAATTGTGAATGGAAGTTCATTCCTGATTTGGCTCTCTGTTTGTCTGTTACTGGTGTATAAGAATGCTTGTGATTTTTGCACATTAATTTTGTATCCTGAGACTTTGCTGAAGTTGCTTATCAGCTTAAGGAGATTTTGGGCTGAGACAATGGGGTTTTCTAAATATACAATCATGTCATCTGCAAACAGGGACAGTTTGACTTCTTCTTTTCCTAACTGAATACCCTTGATTTCTTTCTCTTGCCTAATTGCCCTAGCCAGAACTTCCAACACTATGTTGAATAGGAGTGGTGAGAGAGGGCATCCCTGTCTTGTGCCAGTTTTCAAAGGGAATTTTTCCAGTTTTTGCCCATTCAGTATGATATTGGCTGTGGGTTTGTCATAAGTAGCTCTTATTATTTTGAGGTACGTTCCATCAATACCGAATTTATTGAGCGTTTTTAGCATGAAGGGCTGTTGAATTTTGTCAAAAGCCTTTTCTGCATCTATTGAGATAATCATGTGGTTCTTGTCTTTGGTTCTGTTTATATGCTGGATTATGTTTATTGATTTGCATATGTTGAACCAGCCTTGCATCCCAGGGATGAAGCCCACTTGATCATGGTGGATAAGCTTTTTGATGTGTTGCTGAATCCGGTTTGCCAGTATTTTATTGAGGATTTTTGCATCGATGTTCATCAGGGATATTGGTCTAAAATTCTCTTTTTTTTGTTGTGTCTCTGCCAGGCTTTGGTATCAGGAGGATGTTGGCCTCATAAAATGAGTTAGGGAAGATTCCCTCTTTTTCTATTGATTGGAATAGTTTCAGAAGGAATGGTACCAACTCCTCCTTGTACCTCTGGTAGAATTCAGCTGTGAATCCATCTGGTCCTGGACTTTTTTTGGTTGGTAGGCTATTAATTATTGCCTCAATTTCAGAGCCTGCTATTGGTCTATTCAGGGATTCAACTTCTTCCTGGTTTAGTCTTGGAAGAGTGTAAGTGTCCAGGAAATTATCCATTTCTTCTAGATTTTCCAGTTTATTTGCATAGAGGTGTTTATAGTATTCTCTGATGGTAGTTTGTATTTCTGTGGGGTCGGTGGTGATATCCCCTTTATCATTTTTAATTGCGTCGATTTGATTCTTCTCTCTTTTCTTCTTTATTAGTCTTGCTAGTGCTCTGTCAATTTTGTTGATCTTTTCAAAAAACCAACTCCTGGATTCATTGATTTTTTGGAGGGTTGTTTGTGTCTCTATCTCCTTCAGTTCTGCTCTGATCTTAGTTATTTCTTGCCTTCTGCTAGCTTTCGAATGTGTTTGCTCTTGCTTCTCTAGTTCTTTTAATTGTGATGTTAGAGTGTCAATTTTAGATCTCTCCTGCTTTCTCTTGTGGGCATTTAGTGCTATAAATTTCCCTCTACACACTGCTTTAAATGTGTCCCAGAGATTCTGGATATGTTGTATCTTTGTTCTCATTGGTTTCAAAGAACATCTTTATTTCTGCCTTCATTTCGTTATGTACCCAGTAGTCATTCAGGAGCAGGTTGTTCAGTTTCCATGTAGTTGAGCGGTTTTGATTGAGTTTCTTAGTCCTGAGTTCTAGTTTGATTGCACTGTGGTCTGAGAGACAGTTTGTTATAATTTCTGTTCTTGTACATTTGCTGAGGAGTGCTTTACTTCCAATTACGTGGTCGATTTTGGAGTAAGTACGATGTGGTGCTGAGAAGAATGTATATTCTGTTGATTTGGGGTGGAGAGTTCTATAGATGTCTATTAGGTCTGCTTGCTGCAGAGATGAGTTCAATTCCTGGATATCCTTGTTAACTTTCTGTCTCGTGGTCTGTCTAATGTTGACAGTGGAGTGTTGAAGTCTCCCATTATTATTGTATGGGAGTCTAAGTCTCTTTGTAAGTCTCTAAGGACTTGCTTTATGAATCTGGGTGCTCCTGTATTGGGTGCATATATATTTAGGTTAGTTAGCTCTTCCTGTTGAATTGATCCCTTTACCATTATGTAATGGCCTTCTTTGTCTCTTTTGATCTTTGATGGTTTAAAGTCTGTTTTATCAGAGACTAGTATTGCAACCCCCGCTTTTTTTTGTTCTCCATTGGCTTGGTAAATCTTCCTCCATCCCTTTATTTTGAGCCTATGTATGTCTCTGCGTGTGAGATGGGTCTCCTGAATACAGCAGACTGATGGGTCTTGACTCTTGATCCAGTTTGCCAGTCTGTGTCTTTTAATTGGAGCATTTAGTCCATTTACATTTAAGGTTAAGATTGTTATGTGTGAACTTGATCCTGCCATTATGATATTAACTGGTTATTTTGCTCGTTAGTTGATGCAGTTTCTTCCTAGCCTCGATGGTCTTTACATTTTGGCATGTTTTTGCAATGGCTGGTACCGGTTGTTCCTTTCCATGTTTAGTGCTTCCTTCAGGGTCTCTTGTAAGGCAGGCCTAGTGGTGACAAAATCTCTAAGCATTTGCTTATCTGTAAAGGATTTTATTTCTCCTTCACTTATGAAACTTAGTTTGGCTGGATATGAAATTCTGGGTTTAAAATTCTTTTCTTTAAGAATGTTGCATATTGGCCCCCACTCTCTTCTGGCTTGGAGAGTTTCTGCCGAGAGATCTGCTGTTAGTCTGATGGGCTTCCCTTTGTGGGTAACCCGACCTTTCTCTCTGGCTGCCCTTAAGATTTTTTCCTTCATTTCAACTTTGGTGAATCTGGCAATTATGAGTCTTGGAGTTGCTCTTCTCGAGGAGTATCTTTGTGGCGTTCTCTGTATTTCCTGGATTTGAATGTTGGCCTGCCCTACTAGGTTGGGGAAGTTCTCCTGGATAATATCCTGAAGAGTGTTTTCCAACTTGGTTCCATTTTCCCCCTCACTTTCAGGCACCCCAATCAGACGTAGATTTGGTCTTTTTACATAATCCCATACTTCTTGCAGGCTTTGTTCATTTCTTTTTCTTCTTTTTTCTTTTGGTTTCTCTTCTCGCTTCATTTCATTCATTTGATCCTCAATCGCAGATACTCTTTCTTCCAGTTGATCGAGTCGGTTACTGAAGCTTGTGCATTTGTCACGTATTTCTCGTGTCATGGTTTTCATCTCTTTCATTTCGTTTATGACCTTCTCTGCATTAATTACTCTAGCCATCAATTCTTCCACTTTTTTTTCAAGATTTTTAGTTTCTTTGCGCTGGGTACGTAATTCCTCCTTTAGCTCTGAGAAATTTGATGGACTGAAGCCTTCTTCTCTCATCTCGTCAAAGTCATTCTCCGTCCAGCTTTGATCCGTTGCTGGCGATGAGCTGCGCTCCTTTGCCGGGGGAGATGCGCTCTTATTTTTGGAATTTCCAGCTTTTCTGCCCTGCTTTTTCCCCATCTTTGTGGTTTTATCTGCCTCTGGTCTTTGATGATGGTGATGTACTGATGGGGTTTTGGTGTAGGTGTCCTTCCTGTTTGATAGTTTTCCTTCTAACAGTCAGGACCCTCAGCTGTAGGTCTGTTGGAGATTGCTTGAGGTCCACTCCAGACCCTGTTTGCCTGGGTATCAGCAGCAGAGGCTGCAGAAGATAGAATATTTCTGAACAGCGAGTGTACCTGTCTGATTCTTGCTTTGGAAGCTTCCTCTCAGGGGTGTACTCCACCCTGTGAGGTGTGGGGTGTCAGACTGCCCCTAGTGGGGGATGTCTCCCAGTTAGGCTACTCAGGGGTCAGGGACCCACTTGAGCAGGGAGTCTGTCCCTTCTCAGATCTCAACCTCCGTGTTGGGAGATCCACTGCTCTCTTCAAAGCTGTCAGACAGAGTCGTTTGCGTCTGCGGAGGTTTCGGCTGTGTTTGTTATTGCCCTGTCCCCAGAGGTGGAGTCTACAGAGGCAGGCAGGTTTCCTTGAGCTGCTGTGAGCTCCACCCACTTCGAGCTTCCCAGCAGCTTTGTTTTCCTACTTAAGCCTCAGCAATGGCGGGCGCCCCTCCCCCAGCCTCGCTGCTGCCTTGCCGGTAGATCACAGACTGCTGTGCTAGCAATGAGGGAGGCTCCGTGGGTGTGGGACCCTCCCGGCCAGGTGTGGGATATGATCTCCTGGTGTGCCTGTTTGCTTAAAGCGCAGTATTGGGGTGGGAGTTACCCGATTTTCCAGGTGTTGTGTGTCTCAGTTCCCCTGGCTAGGAAAAGGGATTCCCTTCCCCCTTGTGCTTCCCAGGTGAGGCGATGCCTCGCCCTGCTTCAGCTCTCGCTGGTCGGGCTGCAGCAGCTGACCAGCACCGATAGTTCGGCACTCCCCAGTGAGATGAACCCAGTACCTCAGTTGAAAATGCAGAAATCACCGGTCTTCTGTGTCGCTCGCGCTGGGAGTTGGAGACTCCTGAGTGATTTTTTAAATACAATTTTAATAAACTTTCTGGAATGTCTTATTTCTAACACAAATGAAAATGATTGTTTACTCACACACACCCACAAACCCAGTTTTGTCAATATCTAGAAAATATGACCACATATTAACTTTACTTCAAATAAACCTAATCCCTAAAATTTAAGGTTAAATAAAATGCCAATATTTCTAAATTTAAAATAACTCATTTCAATAAAGTAAGATTTGAAGCATTTTAATTTTCGGACTATGAAGAACAAGTTTGTCTATTTTGTAAAGTTAGGTACTAGAAATAACCTAGAAATCATTTACATTCTTCCTGGGCATTTGTTTGCACAGGGACACAAGTTTATTTTTAGCACCACATACTCTACCCTGGGCCACCTCACTTAGTCACCCACTCACAGTCTGGAGAACCAGCATCATTGACTGTGCTACTTTTTTTGGTCTGTTTTTAAATCACAAAAATATTTTACATGTTATTTTCACAAAGTATCCACAGAATAGTATTCAATCCCTTAGGCTTCCAAAAGAGCAAGAGAGACCCAGAAATAACATCAAAAACAAAATCAAATAAACAAACCCAAAATATTCCATGAAGAAGTAGATCCTGGGCATCTAAAAACATGTAAAGGGCCAAAGATTTCGTGACCTAAATATTATAGCTGATATTTGCCATGCAGAAGAAAAAAAGACTGCTCTGATTGGCTGGTGATTTCTACAAAATGCAAACTTTTCATATGGAAGCCATGAAGCATGGGAAGTCTGATAGATAACAGACACAACCACTCTTGCCAAATAAATGTTTTAATGGCAAGAGAAAGGCAACAGGACTCTGATAAAAACAATTAAAATTTCATTAAAAGAATGAAAATACTTTAGGAGGTGGCCTTTGATTTTCAGTGTTAATTTTCAGAGTAAGCAGCCATGTTTTATGGTGCAGAACCTGGGCTTCTTGCATTCTGCATTCAGCTTAATCAGAAAAGGCAGGTAACAAGAAAGAGTGTAACATTAGTAATTTGTTTCGAGAAAAAAAAAATCTCTGGGTGATATATTCACATTTGTACATGCAACCCAAATAGTAGGTGCCTTCTATGTGCCTGAGGCTAAGACGTACTGATTCATTATCGCACAAAATTCAGAATTTAGTGCAATTACCTCTCAAAATGAGTTATTAAAAAAGTTAAATAGCATATAAAACTTTCTGTTGAAAAATGAAATATAATTGAGATATTTTCACATTCATGTTATATATTCAGCTCTCAAGAAGCACTTACTGTCTTCATATGAATTTCAGAGGTTGGGTAAATTTTTACTAGAGCAATAAATCAGCGTTATGGCCACATGATCAAACTCTAGGTCTATATGTGAGCTTTTCCATTAAACACTCCCTACCGCCCACACACAGACAAATAACATTTAGCCAAATACTTAATAAAATAACCTTAAAGAGCATTTCAAAATACCACAGTTTAAAGAGAAACACAAGGAAAAGGTGTTAGAAATATTAACATTGTCTGCACTTTCACAAGTTGTAAACCATTACATATTCTGGTCTTTCCCTACTTTCTCCTTTTTGACCTAAAAGATGGAAGCCTTTTTCTCTTTCCAATAAACAATTTGATTCATTGTAAAAATCCCAGGGCTTCTATTTGAGAGTCTAAGTACAGTTCTTACTATTCTTACTACCACCTAGTAAGATAAACTGGATAATTACAGTCATCCCTTAGGAAAATATTTTTTCCCCTCTGTGGCAGGCAGAATGGCCCCTCAAAGATATCCATGTCCTAATCCCCAGAGCCTGTGAATATGGGGCTTCTAAATCCCCTAAGCCTGTGAAGCTTAGGGCAGCCCCCACTGATTTCTATAACTACAAGAAACTGAATTTTGCCCGCAATAAATAAATAAGCTTGAAAGAGAATTCTTCTCAGAGCCTCTAGGTAACAGGCTGGCATGCCCATACCTTGATTTCAACCTTGTGAAACTTGGAGCAAAGAAATCAGCCCAGCAAACCCAGACTTCTGACCTACAAAACTGTGAGATAATAAACTCATTGTTTTAAGCTGCTAAATGTGTGGTAATCTGCTATGGCAGCAATTGAAAACTAATATTCTCCCACTCCTGTTCCTAAATGACTATTTCATTTTTTGGATAATATTTTTTCATGAGGCATCTAGAAACTAAGAAACTATGGATCCTAAAAGGTTACTGTACTTGGCCTATTGAAGAGTATGTACTTGCCAATTCTATCATTTTGATTACATCAACTCTCCTTCTGGTTAAAAATAATCCCAAGTTTTACGAAACTAAGTTTTGTGGTTCCCCTGGTCTCATGGTTCTTTTAGTGGCTTTGGATTGTGCCTTGCATGAATCAGTTTTTTCCCTTCCACAGTTAAGAGGAGGGAAGCACAGGGAGGGGAAGAAGAATGGTACATACTGCATCTTTTCTTTGGCTATTTTGCCAGCCAGGCCTCTAACTCTGCCTTCCTCTCATTCACAAAGGAATGACTCTTTAATTGTTGACAAGTTCCCACCAATTCCATCTAGACTGTAGCGAAGCCAGTTCCTATGGCAAGGAAAATATACATACAACTGAAACCATAATTTACGATTCATCATTCATATCAACTTGCTGATGGTCTCTATTTTGACCTTGAACTCTAATTCAAAGTAATTAGGATCTAGCTTTAATCCTTGTTCCAAAAGAGGGTCCATTTCTTTCTTTTATTTGTTAGATTCCCTGAGTCGATTCCCATTCAACTAGATCTGAATGTCTCAGAGACTAGCGCTCACATTAAAAAAAAAAAAAAAAAAAACAACTTTTAGGTACAGGGGTACATGTCCAAGTTTGTTATATAGATAATTTCATGTCACAGGGGTTTGTTGTACAAATTATTTCATCACTCAGGTACTAAGCCTAGTAGCCAGTAGTTATTTTTTCTGATCATCTCCCTCCTCCCACCCTCCACCCTCAAGGAGGCCCCAGTGTCTGTTATTCCCCTCTTTGTGTCCACATCTTTTAATCATTTAGTACCTACTTATAACTGAGAACATGTGGTATTCAGTTTTCTGCTCCTGCATTAGTTTGCTAAGGATAATGGTCTTCAGTAGAGCTAACATTCTTGAGAGTTCTTTCCTCATATTAATTCTAAGGGACCGTATCTGCCACTGGACTTCTATTTCCACTGCTGAGTCTGCACTACCTGCAGTTGGATTCCCTTGATATCAATAGTTAGTTCAACTGCCTAGATCACCACTCATTTTTTTTTTATTGCCATCTACTCCTGGTGCATAGTTTTCCTACCTGTAAAGCATTCCCACTGTTCATTTTATACCATCCTAATGGTGACTACTTACACATACCTCTGCCTATTACCTGTACCAGTCTATAAGCTCTCCAAGGCAGATCTACTTCTTGCCAATGTTCTGCTGTGGGACCTCTCTCATCTGCTTCCTCTGTCATCCTAGAATGGCCCCATCTTAGACTCCAAAGCACATTTGTTCTGACTGCATAAGCACAGCACTCCTATTTAAGAAGTTCTTTAAAACATCTTTGTCACAGAACAGATTACAATCATGGAGGTACGGCTTTGCATCAATAGCATGAATCATTGTAATTTTTGTGTGTTGATTTTTCCAGGAAGAAGGTCATCATTACATACTCATCTTCTAAAAATATCATATCCCCTATACGTCAGTAAAAAGTTTACACAAAAAGGCACATCTCCTCTGAAAGAACTTAAAATTTCTGCTTAAGCATATTTAACAGTTTGTTTTATTGTTTCACCTTTTTCTTCTGAAATTTATAGAAATTAAACCCATAAGAAGAAACTTAAAGTAAAACTATTCAGTTTTTTTTCCATTAACACTATTGTTAGCACAGATCTGAAACAGTATGCATCTAATATAACAGATTTCAAAAAGTTCTTAAAATTTATCTAGAACAAATTGTTAAATATTAGTATGTTTCACCAAAAATTTTAAGTTATTTCACTATATCATAGTATTTTACTATTTTAGGGTGATATGCCTTCACATACTGTAGCACATTGTTTTGGATATTCTCAAAATAATAAACCTTCATCCTGAAAGAGTTAGTTTATTTTTTTGGAAGCAGACAAAATTCATTTGGTATGGTGTTATGAAATACTGAGTAATAAGACTGGATAAAATATTTTGAAGTAAAAAATTTAAATATGACAGCTGTTCATATAAAATGGCTTTGAATTTAATTTCAAAAATCATAGCATTAAAAATTATATAATTAAGATGTTTTAGGTCTTTATATATTTTTAAATCAACCTTTTGAATTCATTATTTTCATTAATTAATGCAAGTTTTTTAATCCAACAAATATTTGCATCTACTATAGATGTGACATTGTGGTGAGCAAACCTTGTTCTTGTTCTTAGGAGCTTATAATCTTAGAGGTGGAAAAGACAATGACATATATATTTACCAGGGTGATAAAAATTAGAAAAGGGAAGAAGAAGGTGTCCTTTAGAGGGTTAAAGAAGGTTTCCTCTAAGTAACAAATATTCTTCAGGCTGAGACCTGAAGAACTGGTCATAAGGAGGCCAAAAAAACAAACAAACCTACAAACAAACAAACAAACAAAAAAATAGAAAAAGTAAGGCAACAGAATTAAAAGTATTACAAATTGAAAGAATTCAAAAGTAAAGAGCATAGGGTAGGGAGGGGAGTGACACAATACAAGATATATTAAGAAAAGTCAATGAAATCCCTAAATCACAGGGATTTCAAAGCATGACCTGAGATGATTTTATTATAGGATCAATATGAAGTTATCAAAAAGTTTTGAGAAAGTAAGGACATGATCATCAGATGTACAATTTTAAATAGATAACTCTGGTAGCTCTTTGAGAAAATGAAATAGACAAGAGATAAGGCAAGAGAAGATGCCTTCTGGAGTAGTACAGGTGAAAAGTGGAGGAACTTGGGCAGTAGTGGAGAAGAAATGCAGATGGACTCAAAATGTATTCAAAGTAAAAACTGCCAGGCTTTGATGAAGGCCAATCAAAAGGGGGTTAGGAAGCAGGATGTATCACGGATGGCTTCTGGATTTCTAGCATAAGCACTGCAGGCTTCTGGATTTCTAGCATAAGCACTGCAGGCTTCTGGATTTCTAGCATAAGCACTGCAGTGGAGCAATGAAACACAGGTAACAGGATATGAATCAAGTTTGAGGGAAGGAGTGAAAGACAGGCATGGGAAAAGCATAAGTTCAATTGAGAATATGTAAAACATTCAGCAAGAATATTTACTAATAACTATTTTTAGAAGGTATTTCCAGAAAGGAAATTTCACACCCCCTAATTTGTTTAATAGCTTTATTGACTTTGTGTGGTAAATTAATGTGTTCTAATGAGAACACATGGACACAGGGAGGGGAACATGACACACTGGGGCCTGTCAGGGGGTGGGGGACAAGGGGGAAGGAGAACGTTAGGATAAATACCTAATACATGCAGGGCTTAAAAGCTAAATGATGGGTTGGCAGGTGCAGCAAACTACCATGGCACATGTATACCTCTGTAACAAACCTACGCGTTCTACATATGTATCCCAGAACATAAAGTAGGAAAAAAAATAAAAAATCATGTGTTCTAATTTAAGTCCCTCTTTTATATTTTTTTCTGTATTACAGAAAAAGCAATTGACCACCATCTTAGGTATGTAATTATAGCAGCACCATTAGTAAACTATGAATAAGAATGTATGGTTTCTGTAACTCTTGCATAAATTCTATTGTGGTACCTACCATATTATATCGAGATTTTGTTTTCAGTCCAAAAATAACACTAAAAGGACAGGCCCGCTTTCTTCCTTCGTATATGTAGTGCTTAGCAGTGCCTGACATGAGATCAGTAGAAGCTGGCTGAACTTAATATATTATGATGATATGTTTTGTTTCTGGCTAAAATAAATGGTATGTCATTTATAGAATTATTAAGAGTCTTAAATCTAAAGTAGCTTGTGCTATTTTATGTCAAGTAAGTGTATCAAGTTCTCAGAAGACAAAGTGACAGAAGTCAATGTAGTTGATACTTGCTTCACTATCTTCTAAACAGGCTTAGATAGTTTTAAAGGACATTAAACTAAAATAAATTACACAACCTTTATGTTAACATTCATGTTAAGTGATGAACATGAATCAATGGTGCTATTAAATATGAAATGTCAACTGTTTTTAGTATCATTTCATCTGAATAGTAATTTGACTACTGTAAGATGCCCACATAATTCATTTTCAAGATCAAGTTCTAATATATGGTTGCCAATCACATATACCCATTAAGTTAACATGGTTTTAAACACCATTTTGAAAATGGAGCCATAAAATAATCATTTCTTTCATTGTGAAACCGCTACCGATGAGTACTTAATTAGATAAGATTAGATACACTATTTAACAAAATAAAATTTAAGGCAAAAGGCATTAGTAGATACAAAGAAAGTCTTTACTCAATAATGAAAGGAACAATTTACAAGCAAGTTATAACAATCTTTAATCCATACAGCAATATAACTTCAAAATTCATCAAGTAAACCTGACAAAATTGCAAAAAGAAATGAACAAATCAATAATCACAGTGAGAGATTAGGAGACCTCCTAGAAACTGATTTATTAAATAGACTGAAAATCAGATTTTCTCACAATTAATAAGCTTCATTTAATGGACACTTACAAAGCCCCATACTCACAAATTAAAAATACACATTCTTTTCAAGCACTCTTTTAACCCGAGACTTGGCAAGTGCCAAGTTGAGTGGAGTGGAATGTAAGATACTATTCCTAAGTTTTTGGTAGTACTGAAAAAGAAAGAAATTATTATTTAACACTGTAAGGTAATATGTAGAATCAAGTATAATATAGAGTAGTAAAAACATAGCTATGGGGTAAAATCAATCATATTATGGTCTTTCTGACTCCTTAAATTGCATTAATTGGAAAGTAAAAAGAAATATCTCTGAAGGAAATAACATTCTGGTTGGAGGCGAAGTTATAAGTTGTAGTACATTTCATTGCCTTGGTAAAAATATTATATATTCCTTATATGTTTATGAGAAACTTGCATATTTATGCCTAAGCAGAGACATTGCCACCTATCCTCCACACACTAACAGCTTGATGCAGCTCAGGTCAGTTAAGTTGGTAATGAGGGCAGGCTCAACCCTCTTCATATTACCCGGGAGACTAGTGCTCTACTAAAGGCATAGATAGGTCAGAACACACCTTATTATAAGCGGTGAAGAATTCACAGAAAGGAGAAAACAACCACACATTGGTTTAATTTCATGGAAGACAGTCTTGGTTAAGCCACATCTTGAAGAAAAGTTAAGTGATGGAAAGGAATAAAAACAGTTCAACTTAGAACAACACAGATATGCACAAAGGAAGCAATGATTTTGGAACTACAGAAGAAAGGAAACTGTTCTCTCCTTGGTAATTTGGGGAACGTAGAGTTGGACTCATGATATGAGCCCAATTACTGGGAATTCTTGAATACTATGACATATTTGATTCAATGAGTGATAGAGAATTATTACATCTTTCCAAGACATGAATCAACTCAATAACATGATGATAGTGATATTTCTCTGGCAGTAAAAAGAAGAGGAATAAGGGAAAATTGAAAGCAGAGAAACAAGCATTTAAAATGATGCAGACTGCCAGGTTAGGAAGAAAAGTAGACAGTAGAGATAGCGATACAGAGAAATGAAGGCAAATAGAAGAGAAGGTAAGATAAATGATCAAGCCGGGTTTCAGACAACATAGCATTATGCTTTTTAAAAAACAGAGGAAGAATAAGGGTACCGTGTGACACTGGTCAGTTACTGAAACTCTACAATGGTTCCTTCTTCAGATAATGTGTATATTAACAGCACCTGCCTTATAGAGTTTCTGGGGGATTAAATGAGTTAATATAGATAAAGCAATTAGAACAATGTCACCACAAAGTAAGGTATCAATAAATATTGGCTATTATTTTCATTACTTAGTTGAATTTGAGTTGATATACAATTAGAGGTATTTTAGAAACCAGTGAGAAACATACAACTGAAACATGGATGAAAAGACAAGGCTGGATAAATATCTTTGGTATTTTTGCCATCCTTGCCCACTGCCACTATCAAAATCAAGTTTTTTCATCATCTTATTGATGACTGTTACACAACCCTGTTTGTTTTTTTTCTCCTGTTTCTTTTTTTTCTCCTGTTTCTTCTCCCTCAGATCTATCTTTTAGGCTGCCAACAGTTATCTTTTCATAAGCATAAATGTATTCAAATCACTTCTTCAAGTGAAAACTTTAAAACAAATGAAGATACCTCACTTCCTATAGGAGAAAACACAAACTATTCAGAATAGTATAGTGTACATATTACAATCTTTTGAGTGTTCTTCTCTCCTTTGAGTCAATGAAGTTCTCAAGTGAAAGAGCTGTCCCTTATTACTCCTGGAATCTCTCGCACCTAAGTGCACAGTAGCTGTTATAGATGCATTCACTGAAAGCTGTATAAACATACAGAATCATAATTTTATGATGCCAAACACTTGCAAAAAGTAGGTTTTCCAAAGAGTTTTGTGGACATAAACCAAACAAGTGTAGAAGTCAAGAAAGAATATAATTTCAGGCTGCGCGTGGTAGCTCACGCCTGTAATTTGGCAATTTGGGAGGCCCAGGTGGGAGGACTGCTTGCATCCAGTTCAGCCTCAGAAACATAGTAAGACCCTATTTCTACAAAACAAAAACAAAACAAAACAAAACAAAAATTAGGTAGGCATGGTGGTGCATGCCTATAGTCCCAGCTACTAGGAAGGCTGAAGTGGGTGAATCACTTGAGCCCAGAAGGTCAAGACTGCAGTCAGTGAGCCAGGACTCCACCACTGCACTCTGCCTGAGTGGCAGAGTGAGACCCTGTCTGGAAAAAAAAAAAAAAGAAAGAAGATAATTTCAACTGGAAGATTACAAATCTTGAATGATACACTGATCAAATTTTTTAGAGAGGAAAAGATAATGAATTTCAGTTAAAGTAAAAAAAAATTAATTGTGGGCTTATATACTAGACACTGGCAGAATATAAATAAATAAGACAAGATTATAGTCCTAAAGTAATTAATATAGAGCGGGAACTGTATACAAACTAATAAAAAGAGAGATTCACTAGAAGCCCATCCTGGAAGTTTTAAGAATGCTTCTTGGAAATTATTATTCTAGAGCTTAGTGTTTAAGGTAAGAATTAACCAGGCAAAAATGGAATGCCTATTGTGAGGCTTCAGTGTGGAAGCTAGATTACAATATGTGAAGAATAAAGTAGGTTCCAAGGACACAGAGGAAATGGCTATAGACCATTCATTTAAAAATGCTAGATAAGAAAGACAGTAAAGAAATCAAAAGGTAGTTAAAATGAACAAGACAGTAAAGTGGAGGTTTTGTCCAGATTTGGAAAGAGTGCAAGAGAAAGATAAATTAGGAGATGAGGGTCGCTAAGAAACATGAAATTCTGAGCATAGCGCAGGGGGTATGTTAGGAAAGGAAGAGGGCATCTCTTCTGAGACAGCAAGGAGGATGAGATTATCATCACCTATTGGAGAAGAAAGCAGAAATGAGTTGAGGAGAAAGCAGTGTATCATGCATCTCATTCCAAATGTTCTCAGTTTTCTCTGTCAAAAGAGAGATGAAGTTATCAGCTGTTATTGAGAAGAAATGGAATGGAGAGCATTTGGAAAGAAGATATTTGAAACAGATGTTATGAAAAGTTATCAATTGATGAGTAAAGAGCAGTACTGTCAAGGCATACACGGAGCCAAGTTTACGTTGGAAATGTACACCTAAAAGGAAAAAGTGTATTTGATGAAAAAATGTTCCTTAGGGTGGAGGAAGAAGTGATAATAAAAAAGCCAGATGTGAAAATTAATACTTTACATAGTATTATTTTATAAAGCAGTATTCATTAATTTTTGTTTTAAAACTACCATCTTCAAACTACAAAATTCAGTGACTGATTAATCAATTTATCTACACAGTCCACATCAGCCACAATTTTCTAAGTCTGAACTTTGTTTTCAAGGAAAATTATATTGCAGATATTTAAGTTCTAGAGCAATTGCTAAAAGTAATAAAGAAGTATACCTAACAGTAGAGAGAAAATGAAACAGTAAAAATTAATACTAAAAGGGACAAAGATTAGAGAATATAAATAAATGGAAAACAAAATGAAAGATAATTCAAAAATAAAGATTTTTAAAAAGTAAATATAAGTGGTCTAAACACTGCAATAAAAAGTATACATTCATAGTGGGTTACAAAACCAGATCCAACACATGCTGCTCTAAGAAACAACTTTACATATAAAGACAAATAAAAGTTAACGTTAATGGCATAGAAAAGAATATACCTGCAAATATTATCATAAGAAGCAGGGTACTTGTATAAATATCAGATAAATTAGACTTCAAGACAACAAATAACAGAAAAAAATAAAGACAGTTTTAGAATAATAAGAGAGTAAACAGATCAAAATGACAAAACAATATTAAATGTTTTATATCTAATAAGGTTTAAAGTGCATGAAACAAAGATTATCAGACTTGAAAAAAGAAATAGACAAGTTTGCAATTATAGGTAGAGATTTTAACATTTCTCTCTCAATAACTGATAGAAGTAGACATAAAATTATTAAGAATATAAAATACTAGAACCAATCTATACATCAACTAGATCTAGTTGAATTTACAAAATATTACACTCATAAATAGCAGACACATTCTTTTCATTGTGTATTCTTGAAGCATTCACTAAAATAGACCACATGCTGTGCTATAAAACAAGTCTCAATAAATTTTAAAAGACAATATACAAAGTATGTTATCTGACCATAATAAAATAAAACTAGTAATAAAAAACATAATGCACCTGAAAAATCTCCAATCATTTGGAATTAAAAAACACTCTTCTAAATAACATATAGGTAAAAGACAAAATTGCAAGGGAAATTTTTAAAAATTACAATGAGTAATAATGAAAATACATCAAAGTTTGTGGGGTAAAGCTAAATCCTGGCAGAGTATTACTCTGACAGTAAAATCAGAAAAGGAAATATAAGAAAAGAAAACACAGATCAACATCCCTCATAAATGTAGACACAAATATCTTTAACAAAATATGAATTTAGAATCCAACAACATATATTTAATAAGAAGGATAGCAGGTTCTGAAGGATAGCAGGAACTTACGTTCTTATGCCATGTAAGTACTTGGAAGTCACCACTCTGACCTAATAAAAAGTAAAAAGCTGAACAAACTGAAAACCCAATAACCCTGTCTTAGATCCAGAGGACAGATGAAGTCACAAGGCAAACCACTGCCCCCACAACTAGAGAGACAAACAGGCAGATACAGACATGCAATTTACCTGAGCAAAACTCATGAGAACAAACATCCCCTGGAACCAGTGCTAGGTTAGGAAAACCTAAACTGTAACTGATTAACAGATGGAGGTTCATTGTAGACAAATCTGAGAGCCAGTAATTCCAGGGTAACTCAGTCATAGGGGGATCTTTAAATGCTTGTGTTTTGTCTCTGGGGACTTGACAAGGTTCTCACAGTAAATACTGGAGAATACTCTCCTTGCTGCCAGCAAGGGGAAAGGAAAAAGAACCATTCTGAAATACTCCAGAGCATTCTATTCTTAACAAGGCCTGCCCTCAAGAGAAACTAACCGGAGCCTCACCTGCTATGGTTTTATCAGAGCCTAACTGCCTAAGGTAACAAAAATACTCAAATCCAGCCCACTCTAGCCAGTCTTCCCCACCTATGGAGTGGCATGAGGTCAACAGAGAAGCACTTGTAAATTTCAGTCCACAGGCACAGGCTCACTAAACACTGAGTCCTAATCATAGGACTATGAAAAACAAGTTACCACCACACTACTGAAAGCCTATTTACAGTAGTTCCTTTTACCCAGGATATAATGTCCAGCTATCCAAGAAAGAATCACAAGGCACACTAAAAAGCAAAAACCACGTTTTAAAAGACAGAACAAGCACCAGAATCAGACTCAGATAAGGCAGCGATGTCGGAATATCAGACTGGGAATTTAAAACAATTATGATTAATATGCAAAGAACTCTAATGGATAATGCAAACAAAATGCAAGAACATATGGACAATGTAAGGAGACAGATGAAAATTCTAAGAAAGAATAAAAAAGAAATGTTAGAGATCAAAAATACTGTTACACAAATAAAGAATGCCTTTGATGATTTTATTACTAGATGAGACATGACTGAAGAAACAATCTCTGAGCTTGAGGATATGGCAATAAAAATTTCAAAACAGGAAAGTCAACAGAAAAAAGGCTTAGGAAACACAACAGAATATCCAAGAACTGTGGAACAACTACAAAAAGTGTAAATATGTGTAATGGAGATACAACAGGAATAAAGAGAGAAAGGAACAGAAACAATAATGACTGAGAATTTCTCCAAATTAATATCAGACACAGGCCACAGAATCAGGAAACACAGAGAATATTAAGTGGGATAAATGCTCAAAACAAAGCAAAATTCCATCTAGGCATGTCATAATTATATTGCAGAAAATAGAAGATAAAGAAAAAATCCTGAAAGAAGCCAGAGATATGCACACACACACACACCTTACTGATGGAGAAATAAAGTTAAAAATTACATCTGAATTCTCAGAAACCACGCAATCAAGAAGAAAGTGATGATAAGTAATTACAGTAAGGTGTCAGGATACAAGGTTGATACACAAAAGCCAATTGCTTTTCTATAAACCACCAAAGAATAAACAAAATTTGACATAAAAAACACAATACTATTTACATTATTACCACAAAAGATGAAATACTTAGGTATAAATCTAATAAAATTATGTACAAAATTTTACATGAGGAAAGCTACAAAATGCTGATGTGAAAGAAATCAAAGAACTAAATAAATGGAGAGATATTCTATGTTCATGAATATCTCAGTATTGTCATGATGTCAGTTCTTCCTAATGTGACCTATAGATAAAACACAATCCCAATAAAAATACAACCAAGTTATTTCGTGGCTATTGATGAACAAATTGTAAAGTTTATATGAATAGGTAAAAGACCCAAAATAGCCAACACAATAAAAAAGGAGAACAAATTTGAAGAATGGACTATAAGGCAACAGTAATCAAGACAATATGGTATTGGCAGGAAAAAAATAGACAATTAGGTCAATGGAACAGGAGAGAGAGACCCATATAAATATAGTCAACTGAATTTTGACAAGAGAGCAAAGGTAGTAGAATGGAGAAAAGACAGTCTTTTCAACAAGTGTTGCTAGAAAACAGGGATATCCACATGTAAAAAAAGAAAAATGAATCTAAACACAGACCTTACACCCTTTAGAAAAATTACATCAAAATGGACCACAGACATGTAAAATGCAAAACTATGAAACTTCTAGACAATAACATATAATAAAATCAAGATGACCTTTAAGAAACAATACCAAAAGCATGATTCCATGAAAAAAAAATTATAACATGGACTTCATTAGAATTAAAAAACTTCTGCTCTGTAAAAGACATTGTCAAGAGAGTGAGAAGACAAGCCACAGACTGGGAGAAAATATTTGCAAAAGGCATATCTAACAAAGAACTGTTACAAAAATATACAAATAACTTTTAAAAATGCAATAATAACAAACAGCCCAATAAAAATGGGCCAAAGACCCAAACAGACATCTCAGCAAAGGAGATACACAGATGGCAAATGAGCATATGAAGAGATTCTACATAATATGTTATTGGGGAAATGCAAATTAAAACAATGAGATTCCATTACATGCATATTAGAATGGCCAATATGTAGATCAATGACAACATAAAATGCTGGTAAGGATATGGAGCAACAGGAACTCTCCTTCAAAATGCAAAGTGAGGCCGGGCGCGGTGGCTCAAGCCTGTAATCCCAGCACTTTGGGAGGCCAAGATGGGGGGAGCACGAGATCAGGAGATCGAGACCATCCTGGCTAACCCGGTGAAACCCCGTCTCCACTAAAAAATACAAAAAACTAGCTGGGCGATGGGGCGGGCGCCTGTAGTCCCAGCTACTCAGGAGGCTGAGGCAGGAGAATGGCGTAAACCCAGGAGGCGGAGCTTGCAGTGAGCCGAGATTCGGCCACTGCGCCACAGCCTGGGCGACAGAGCAAGACTTCATCTCAAGAAAACAAAACAAAACAAAACAAAACAAAACAAAACAAACAAAAAAAAACGCAAAATGATACAACCACTTTGGAAGAAAATCTGGTAACTTCTTTTCTTAACTTTTATTTTAAGCTCAGGGGTACACATACGGGTTTGTTAGATAGCTAAACTTGTGTCATGGAGGTTCATTGTACAGGTTATTTCATCACCCAGGTATTAAGCCTAGTACCTATTAGTTATTTTTCCTGATCCTCTTTCTCCTCCCAACCTCCACCTGTCTGATAGGCCCCAGTAACTTCCTAAAAAACTAAATACATTCTTACCATAAGATTCAGCAGTTGCTCTTCTTGGTATTTAGCCAAAGGAGTTGAAAATTATGTCCATACAAAAGCTTGCACATAGATGTTTACAGTAGCTTTATTCACAATTGCCAAAACTTGGAAGTAAACAAGATCTTTTTAGAAACTTCACCTATGCACTTAACTCTATCACAGGACAGGAAAAAATTACCTTATTTTCAGATATTGTGGTACTGAAACAGTGTGTGTTACTATACCGTAAAAATATTGTGCTTTGGGAGGCTGAGGCAGGCAGATCATGAGGTCAGGAGATCGAGACCATCCTGGCTAACATGATGAAACACCATCTCTACTAAAAATACAAAAAATTAGCAGGGCGTGGTGGTGCTCGCCTGTAATCCCAACTACTTGGGAGGCTGAGGCAGGAGAATAGCTTGAACCCAGGAGGTGGAGGTTGCAGTGAGCTGAGATCCTGCCATTGCACTCCAGCCTGGGGGACAGAGCGAGACTCTGTCTCAAAACAAAACAAAACAAAACAAAATTGTAGCACTTGATTTCTATTTTAGGAAAGATTAGATTTATTTTCTAAAAGGAATTTTGAAACATTTAAAAATTTCATTTGTTGACTTTCAAAAAAAGTGAGGGACTGTGATTAATATCCTTAACATGCTCTGATCTCACTAGGCTTGTCTGACTTTAGTGCTTAATAAAATCCAGATTTTATTGGGGGATTTCTATGAGGAACAGCTAAAGGTTAACTTACCTAAAAATCTTAACTATTGATGACCTATTTTTCTCCTTATGGGAGGGATGCTTTTAGTTGGACTGAAGACAATGCTGATGAGATCTGAGACAATTCTCATATGAATTTGTCTGTTCTGTAACTAACCCACAGATGGCATCCTTAACTCTAGAAAGTCATTTTGAAATTTCAGTGACCATCATGAGAAACAGGAGACAGCTTATTTTGGGATTAAAAAAGTCCATCACCACTGAATAGAGACATACCTCACTTTATTGCACTTCACAGATATTGTGGTTGTTTTTGTTGTTATTGTTTGTTTTTACAAATTCAAGGTTTGTGGCAACCATGCCTTAAGCAAGTCTCCATTCATCATTTATCCAATAGCATGTGCTCACTTCAGGTCTCTGTCACATTTGGTAATTCTTGTAATATTTTTTCATTATCACTATATCTGTTATGATTATCTGTTATCAGTGACCTGAGATGTTACTATTGTAGGGCACCGTGAACCACGCCCATACAAGACAAACGTAATCCACAGATGGGTGTGTTCTGAGTGCTTTACCTACTGGCTGTTCCCTGTCTCTGTCCC
Organism: Macaca thibetana thibetana; assembly: GCF_024542745.1. Lineage (NCBI taxonomy): Eukaryota > Metazoa > Chordata > Mammalia > Primates > Cercopithecidae > Macaca > Macaca thibetana. The sequence goes on along the minus strand of NC_065583.1, from coordinate 100,020,230 downwards.
TCTCCTCAGGCTTCCCTATTCCCTGAGACACAACAATATTGAAATTAGGCCAACTAATAATTCTATAACGGACTCTAAGTGTTCAAGTAAAAGGAAAAAGTTGCACATCTCCCATTTGAAATCAAAAGCTAACAATGACAATAATATTAAAATTAGGCCATTTAATAACCCTATAATGGCCCCTAAGTGTTTCAAGTAAAAGGAAAAAGTTGCACATCTCTCACTTTAAATCAAAAGCTAAAAATGATCAAGTTCAGTGAGTAAGGCATGTCAAAAGCCAAGACAGGCCGAAAGCTAGGCCTCTTATACCAAACAGTCCAGTTGTGAATGCAAAGGGAAAGTTTCTGAAGGAAATTAAAAGTGCTACTCCAGTGAAACAAAAGCAAAACAGAAAGCAGAACAGCCTTACTGTTTATATGGAGAAAGTTTTAGTGATGTGGATAGAAGATCAAACCAGCCACAACATTTCCTTAAGACAAAGCTGAATACAGAGCAAGGTCCTAAGTCTCTTCAGTTGAGAGGTAAGAGAGTGGCAGACAAAAAGTCTGACATTGGCAGAAAGTGGTTCACGAAGTTTAAGGAAGGAAGCCGTCTTCAGAACCAAACGGTGCACAATGAAGCAGTAAATGCTGATGTAGAAGCTGCACCCACGTATCCAGAAGATCTAGCTAAGATCACTGATTATGGTGGTTACACCAAACAACAGATTTTCAATGTAGATGAAACGGCCTTCTATTGAAAGATGGCATCTAGAACTTTCACAGCTAGAGAGCAGAAGCCAGTGCATGCTTTCAAATATTCAAAGGCTGATTCTCTTGTTAGGCTGATTCTCTTGTTAGGAGCTGATGCAGCTGGGGGCTTTAAGCTGAAGCCAATGCTCATTTACCATTCTGAAAATCCTATGGCACTTCAGAATTACTCTAAATCTACTTTGCCTGTGTTCTATAAATGGACAACAAAGCCTGGGTGACAGCACATCTGTTCACAGCATGGTTTACTGAATATTTGAAGCCCACTGTTGAGACCTGCTACACAGAAGTCCTCTACTGTGCATTGACAATGCATCTAATCACACAAGAGCTCTGATGAAGATATACAAGGAGACTGATGTTGTTTTCCTGACTGCAAACACAACATCCATTATGCAGCCTATGGATCATGGCATAACTTTGACTTTCAAGACTTAGTATTTAAGAAATATATTTAATAAGGCTTTAGCTGCCACAAATAGTGATTCCTTTGATGGCTCTGGAAAAAGTAAACAGAAAACCTTCTGGAAATAATTCATTATTCTAGATGATATTAAGAACATTCATGATTCATGGGAGGAGATTAAAATAGTAACATAAACTAGAGTTTGGAAGTAGTTGATTCCAACCCTTGTGGATGACTTTAAGGGGTTCGAGACTTAAGTGGAAGAAGTCACTGCAAATGTGATGGAAATAGAGGGAGAACTAGAATTATAAGTGGAGCCTGAAGATGTGACTGAATTGCTGCCAATCTCATGATCAAATATGACAGATGAGTTGTTTCTTATGGATGAGCAAAGAGAGTGGTTTCTTGAGATAGAATCCACTCCTGGTGAAGATGCTGTGAACATTGCTGAAATGATTACAAAAGATTTAGAATATTACATAAACTGAGTTGATAAAGCAGTGGCAAGGTTTAAGACTAAAACTGACTTCAATTTTGAAAGAAGTTCTACTGTGGGTCAAATGCCATCAAACAGTAGTGTATGCTATAGAGAAATCATTTGTGAAAGGAAAAGTCATTCAATGTGGCAAACTTCATTGTTGTCTTAAGAAACTGCCATAGCCACCCTGGTATTCAGCAACTACCACTCTGATCAGTCAGCTGCCATCAATATCAAGGCAAGACCCTCCAATAGCAACAAGATTATGACTCACTGAAGGCTCAGAGAATTGCTGGCATTTCTTAGCAATAATTTTTTTATTATACTTTAAGTTCTTGGATACGTGTGCAGAATGTGCAGGTTTGTTACACAGGTATACACGTGCCATGGTAGTTTGCTGCACCCTTCAACTCATCCTCTACATTAGATATTTCTCCTAATGCTATCCCTCCCTTAGCCCCCCACCCCCTGACAGGCCCCAGTGTGTGATGTTCCCCTCCTTGTGTTCATGTGTTCTCATTCTTCAACTCTCACCTATGACTGAGAACATGGGGTGTTTGGTTTTCTGTTCCCATGTTAGTTTGCTGAGAATGATGGTTTCCAGCTTCATCCATGTCCCTGCAAAGGACATGAACTCATCCTTTTTTATGGCTGTATAGTATTCCATGGCATTTATGTGCCACATTTACTTTATCCAGTCTATCATTGATGGGCATTTGGGTTGGTTCCAAGTCTTTGCTATTGTGAATAATGCCGCAATAAACATACATGCGCATGTGTCTTCATAGTAGCATGATTTATAATCTTTTGGGTATACACCCAATAATAGGATCACTGGGAAAAATGGTATTTCTGGTTCCAGATCCTTGAGAAATCTCCACACTGTCTTCCGCAGTGGCTGAACTAATTTATACTCCTACCAAGTGTAAAAGTGTTCTTATTTCTCCACATCCTCTCCAGCATCTGTTGTTTCCTGACTTTTTAGCAATCGCCATTCTAACTGGCATCAGATGGTATCTCATTGTGGTTTTGATTTGCATTTCTCTAATGACCAGTGATGATGAGCTTTTTTTCACGTGTTTGTTGGCTGCATAAATGTCTTCTTTTGAAAAATGTCTATTCATGTCCTTTGCCCACTTTTTCATGGGGTTGGTTTTTTTTTGTAAATTTGATTAAGTTCTTTGTAGATTCTGGAACTAAGGTATATACATTGTTTCTTTAGATATAATGCTATTGCATGCTTAATAGATTATAGTATGATGTAAACATAACTTTTACATGCCCTATAAAAGAAACCAAAATTTATGCGTGACTCAGTTTGTGTCAATATTCACTTTATTGTGGTGCTCTGAAACCAAACTGTAGTATCTCTGAGATGCACCTGTAAATCACTCAAAAAGCATGACATGAAATGTAACTCCATTCAATATTAAGGGTTAAATATTAGAATTCCTGGAGGTCCTAACCAGAGCAATTGGGCAACAGAAAGTTAAAAAAAAAAAAAAAAGGCATCCAAATAGGAAAAGAAGTCAAACTATCTCTCTATGCAAATATGATTCTATAGCTAGAAAACCTTAAAGACCCTGCCAAAAGTTTTCTGGAGCTGATAAACCACATCAGTACAGTTTCAGGATGTAAATTCAATGGAAAAAAATCAGTAGCATTTCTATATACCAATCATGTTCAAGCTGAGAGCCAAACCAAGAATGCAATCCCATTTACTACAGCCACACAAAAAAATAAAATACCTAGGAATACATCTAACCAAGTAGGTGAAAGATCTCTACAAGGAGAACTACAAAACACTGATAATGGAAGTCATAGAAGACACAAACAAATGTAAAAACATCTCATGCTCGCAGATTGGAAGAATCAACATCATTAAAATAGCCATACTGCCTAAGGCACTCGATAGATTCAATGCTATTCATACCAAACTACCAACGTCATTTTTCACAGAACTAGAACAAATGATTCTAAAATTCATATAGAACCAAAAAAGAGTCCAAATAGTCAAAGCAATCCTAAGTGTAAAAAACAAAGCCAGATACATCACATTACTTGACTTCAAACTATACTATACGGCTACAATAACCCAAAACAGAATGGTACTGCTCCAAAAAGAGACACATAGACTAATGGAACAGAATAGAGAACTCAGAAATAAAGCTGCACACCTACAGCCATCTGATCTTTGACAAAGTAGACAAAAATACTAAATGGGAAAAGGACTCCCTATTCAATATATGGTGCTGGGATAGTTGGCTAGCCATAAGTGGAAGAATGAAACTGGGCCCCTACCTTTCACCATATACAAAAAATAACTCAAAATAAAGTATAGCTTTCAATGTAAAACCTCAAATTATAAGAATCCTGGGAAAAAAAAAAAACTAAGAAACACCATTCTGGACTTTGTCCGTGGCAAAGAATTATGACTAAGACCTCAAAAGCAATTGCAACAAAAACAAAAATTGACAAGCGGAACCTAATTCAACTAAAGAGGTTCTGCACAGCAAAGAAACTATCAACAGAGTAAACAAACAACCTACAGAATGGTAGAAAGTATTCACAAACTCTGCACCCAATAAAGATCTAATATCCAGAATCAATAAGGAACTTAACTGAGCAAGCAAAAAACATATAGCCTCATTAAAATATGGGCAAAAGACATGAACAGACACTTCTCAAAAGAAAACACACAAGCAGTCAACAAACACACGAAAAAATGCTCCACATCACTAATCATCAGAGAAATGCAAATCAAGACCACAAAGAGACACCGTCTCATACAAGTGAGAATGACGATTAATAAAAAGTAAAAAAAAAAAAAAAAAAAAAAAAACCACGTTGGTGAGGCTGTGAAGAAAAGAGAATGCTTATATACTGTTAGTGGGAATGTAATTTAGTTCAGCCATCGTGGAAAGCAGTTTAGAGATTTCTCAAAGAAGTTAAAACAGAACTATCATTCAACCCAGCAATCCCATTACTTGGCATATAACCAAAAGTCAATAAATCATTCTACCAAAAACACACATATACTCACATGTTCATAGCACCACTATTCACAATAGCAAAGACATGGTATCAACCTAGGTGTCAATCAACAGTGGACTGCATAAAGAAAATAGATGCATAGTATTCCATGGTGTATATACATGGTATATATTCCATATACACCATGAAATACTATGCATACATAAAAAAGAACAAAGTCACGTTGATATGGTTTGGTGCTGTGACCTCACCCAAATCTCATCTGGAATTGTAATCCTCATAATCCCCACGTGTTGAGGGAAGGGCCGGGTGGGAGGTGATTGGATCATGGGGGTGGCTTCTCCCATGCTGTTCTTGTGATAGTGAGTTCTCATGAAATCTGATGGTTTTTGTAAGTATTTGACAGTTCCTCTTTTTTTTGAGACAGAGTCTTGCTCTGTCAGCCAGGTTGGAGAGCAGTGGCACAATCTCGGCTCACTGGCAACCTCTGCCTACCGGGCTCAAGCAATTCTCCTGCTTCAGCCTCCCAAAATGCTGGGATTACAGGTGTGAGCAACTGCTCCTGGCCAACATGCTCATACTCTCTCCTATAGCCTTGTGAAGAAGGTGCCTGCTTCCCCTTTCACCATGATTGTAAGTTTCCTGAGTCCTCCCCAGCCATGTGGAACGTAAGTCAATTAAAACTCCTTTGTTTATAAATTACCCAGTCTCAGGTAGTATCTCTGTAGCAGTGTAAGAACAGACTAATACACATGTCCTTTGCAGCAACATGGATGCAGCTGGAGGCCATTATCTGAAGCAAATTAATTCAGGAACAGAAAACCAAATACCACATGTTCTCACTCAGAAGTGGGGGCTAAACAATGGGTACTCATGATCATAACGATGCCAGCAATAGACACTGAAGACTAACAGAGTGGGGAGAAAGAGAGGGAGCAAGGGTTGAAAAACTCACTATTGGGTACTATGCTCAGTACCGGGGTGATGAGATCATTCATACCCTAAACCTCAGCATCATGCAATATACCCAGGTAACAAACCTACACATGTATCGTCTGAATCTAAAATAAAAGTTGAAAAAAAAAGAATTCCTATCACAGTGATTATGGATACTCATGTACAGCTTCAACTATACATGCTATATCCTACAAATAGTAGGCATTCAATAATTATCTGCTAAACGAAAGAATGAAGAAACAAATAAATGTCATTTAAAACAAGACATCCAAATTACTAATTTTTTTCTACCCTTTAAATCAAATATAACTACTAAGTATATCTAGAGTTTTCCAAAACAATGTAATATAAATAAAATGGATATGCTTGCTGTGCAATACTGAAATAAACAATATATAATTATAAACAATAATCTACTTATATGCTCAGTGACTCTATTTTCATGATGCAATTCTTTCTCTTCGACACCAAACTTCCACCTTTCTTTCTTTCTCTCTCTTCCTTTCCTTTCTCCTCTCTCTCTCTCTCTTTCTTTTCTTTTTATTGAGTCTTGCTCTGTCACCCAGACTGGAGTGCTGTGGTGTGATCTCAGCTCAGAGGCAACCTCCGCCTCCTGGGTTCAAGCAATTCTCTGCCTCAGGCTCCCGAGTAGCTGGGATTACAGGCGCCCGCCACCACGCCCAGCTAATTTTTGTATTTTTAGTAGTTCAAGTAGGCTGGTCTTGAACTCCTGACCTTGTGATCCACCCGCCTCGGCCTCCCAAAGTGCTTGGATTACAGGCGTGAGCCACCACGCCTAGCCCACCTTTATTTCTTATTGTCAAGTGAACCCTCTTTGACTACTCTGGAAGGCAATCAGGCATGTTTTCATTGACCAGCTGTATAACCGGACACCTTGTAACATATTTCAGGACAAAAAAATGAGCAGGTCTGTCTCTTGAACTTTGCCTAAACATGTATTAACTTACATTCTTTGGAGAAATAGTACTACTCATTTTGATGATTCCACAGAAAGACATAAGAAGAAAGTTTAAAAGGAATCATTGTGATTTTGTTTGTTTTTGCAGGGGGAGAACAAAACTAAGAGTAAATGTGCTGATATCCTACTTGTTCAAAACAAAACAAAACAAAAAAAAACAGAAAAATAAAAACAATAACACTAATGCCACTGATTTAGTGAACAAAGAAAGGAATATGGTAGAGACTGGATGCTCACTAAACCTGTTTTTGCTTCTCAGACTCACAGCCAAACTACATTTCCCAGCCCTCCTTTATGTGAGCAGAGGTCATGTGACTGAATTATGGCGAATATGTACAAAGTGGGTGGAAGCGATAACAAGGTACTTCCAAGTTTGGCCCATGAAACCTCACACACAATCCCCCATATATTATGCTCTGCTGTTCTCCACACATGGACTGAACATACAGGAGGGTAAGACCCAACATATGGTATGACTATGTGAGGGAAGGAGTATGAGACTCTCACTGACTGTATAAAGTAGAGCCACCCACCTCTTCTATCCATCATTACTCCTCTATACTTTAGGGTGGCCAGCTTTAACAAATAAATATACACAGAGCATAGCTGAAATTGAATTTCAGATAAACACATACTTTTTTAGTATAAATATGCCTTATGCAGTATTAAAGACATACCTATGTATGTATGCAATATTTAGGATATACTTACAACAAAAATTGTTTATTGCTTATTTGAAATTCAAATTTAACTGGGCATCTTGTATTTTATCTGGCAATCCTACCCATAATAGACTGTGACATAAGGTAAGAAATAAACTTTTATTGTATTAAGGCACTGAAATTTGGGATTTTTTTTTACAACCACTTCCCTACCTTGACTAATAAAAAACATACAAATACTATTTTAAGGAACAGTAATAGAAGTAATTAGTAGTAGTAATACTAACAATAGTAATAAAAATAATTAGTTATGTGAATAAAGTCTGAAAATATCACCACATAGCTGATTTTTGGTCAAGCTGATAACAAACCAAGTTCTTCTGCCTCTCAGGCACAGTACACACAACAACTGAGATTCATGGAATTCATATATACTTGTTGATTACATATTAGGTGTGATATACTCTGGGATATATATACAATGAACAAGACACATTTCACGCTTTCAGGGGCGTAGCAGGTCAGCTTAGACAAGTGCTAACCCTTGCATAATACAAAAAACAATATGGCAAATTAAAAGGGAAAACTGTGTTAATAAACAATCTTTAATTCTGATATCACAAAAGTTGTTACAGAAGTGGCATGAAGAGAAAAACTGATTTATAAAAAGGCAGTCAGAGTATTTTAGTTTTAATTTCTTTGTCATAGGCCTTTGCTCCCCGAATCCAATGTCCACTCCATTCTTGGTGAGTTAGATGAAATTCCCTTCCCTTCCTTTTCCCTTTAATAGTTTTAAAGGGAATGTTTAAGTGCAAGCTAGTTGATCAGATGAAATTCCCCTTCCTTCTTTTGTCCTTTAATAGTTTTAAAGGGAATGTTTAAGTACAAGCCTGGTTGATCAAGAACAATGGCTATCACTTATTAATCACCTACTGAGCATTAGGCATTGTACCAAGTACTTTACGTAATCTCATTTAATCATTATAATAGCAACGAATAGGCATTATCTTTCCCACTTTACAAATAAGGAAGCTATGCCACACATAACTTTACACAACTTGTCCAAGGTCACATGTTACTAAGTAGCAAAATCACAATTTTAAATTCAGTTCTAATTCCAAAGCTTGCATTCTTGATCGTTAATTTACATTGCACAATGATCCCTTTCAGATTGATTATTCTCTACCTCAACCCAATAAAATCTTTACTGATATAGGAGTCAATTTTTAGGTGAAATTCGCAAATGTCTATTTTTTTCTCTATGCCAGGGCACTAATTAGACAAACAACAACAAAAAATGCTGCTGCCAGAAGGCATATAAATACTTTCTCGGTGTCTTCAACTTTAACTTTCAAGAGATTTAGTCTTTTTTAGGCTTGAGTTACTCTTACATCTTTGAGGTCAAAGGGAAAATATTTTTCATTAGAACTGTTCACATACATCCAAAGATAAAACTACTAGCCTGGTTAAAATACTAATTTTCTTAGAACAACTATCACTTCCAGTTTTCCTCTCCATTAATTTTAGCAAAATATTATGAATCCATAACTTTTGGACAGGCTACTGGAGAACAGAAAAGTCAGTGAATTTATTGATCAACGATTTCTAGAAAAAATGACTTCTCAAAAGAAATCTGCCTTCTAACACAATGCCAATCTTATGATTGTTAAAAGTTTTCACCAAGACTGATAATCATTCATAGTTTGGGCTTTTATAGTAAAGGGCAAATCTTGGCCAAAAAAAAAGAAATACATGCTCAGGCCAAAATCTAGAACACTAACACCACCATAAAATGCTGGTGGGGATTTGAAGCAACAGGAACTCATCCATTGCTGGTGGAAATGCAAAATGGCACAGCCACTTTGGAATACAGTTTGTCAGTTTCTTACAAAACCAAATGTACTTTTACCATATGATCCAGCAACTGCTCTCTTTGGTACTTACCCAAGGAGTTAAAAACCTAATCCCAAACAAAAATCTGCACATAGATGTTTGTAGCAGCTTTATTTATAATTGCCAACACTTAGAAACAACCAAGATGTTCTTCAGTAGGTGAAGAGAGAAATAAACTGTATCACATCCAGACAATGGAATATTATTCAGTGCTAAAAAGATATGAGCTATCAAGCCATGAAAAGACATGGAGAAAACATTTTTTTTCCTTTGAGACATGACCTCACTCTGTTGCCCAGGCTGGAGTGCAGTGGCACAATCATAGTTCACTGCAACCTTCAACTTCTGGGCTTGAGCAATCTTCCTGCTTCAGCCTTCCAAGTAGCTAGGACTACAAGAACGTGCCACCATGTCTAGATAATTTTTTTGTTTTTATTTTTTGTAGAGATGATGTCTTGCTATGTTGCCCAGGCTGGTCTCAAACTCCTGGGCTCAAGTGATCCTCCTGTCTTGGACTCACAAAATGCTGGAATTACACATATGAGCCACTGTGCCCAGCTGAGAAAACTTAAATGCATATTACTAAGTGAAAGAAACCAATCTGAAAAGGCTACATACTGTATGATTCCAACTATATGATATTCTAGAAAAGGGAGGCAGTGAAAAAATAACAGTTGCCAACAGTTGGAGGAAGGGAGGGATGAAAAGACAGGACACAAAGATTTTTAGGGCAGTGAAACTATTCTGTATGTTACTATATAAACCCATGGAATATACAGTAACAAAAGTGAACCCTAATGTAAACTGTGGACTTTGGGTGATAATGTGTCAATGCAGGTTCATTGATCATAACGAATGTACCACTGTGGGTGCAGCATGTTGATAAAAGAGGTTGTATGTTACAGGCAGAGGGGTATATGGGAAACCTCTGAACTTTCTACTCAATTGTGTTGTGAACTGTTCTAATAATAAAATATACTTAAGAAATATATGTTCAGACAGCACTATACCAGTTCTTGATTTCTTAATAAAAATATTCTAACTATGGATCTAATGTATATTACTTCTGCCCAAGCAGTATTTCATGACATTTGCATGAATTAAAGTGAAATGACTCAAAAATCCTACCTCTTCTCCAGTGAACTTACTAAAATGGGCTACGGAATATATTAAAAAATGTACAATACTGGCCAGGCACAGTGGCTCACACCTAGAATCCCAGCACTCTGGGAGGCCAAGGCAGGTGGATCACGAGGTCAGGAGATCGAGATCATCCTGGCTAACATGGTGAAACCCCGTCTCTACTAAAAATACAAAAAATTAGCTGGCAGGCACCTGTAGTCCCAGCTACTCGGGAGGCTGAGGCAGGAGAATGGCATGAACCCGGGAGGTGGAGCTTGCAGTGAGCAGAACAGAGATCACACCACTGCACTCCAGCCTGGGCAACAGAGCAAGACTCTGTCTCAAAAAAAAAAAAAAAAAAAAAAAAAAAAGAAATCATAGGCAAAGAATGTTCATGTTATTATTATAACTAGGAATCAATTGTTTTTCACTATTAAAACAACAAATTATTTAGCCTTTAAAATTTTTTCCTGTATTATCTCACTACACTAAAAATACATTCGGTTTTAAGAATTAGAAAAACAAGACCTTATTTTTCTTAAGTATATGTATCTGCTTGACAACAATAAATCTGATTATTTTATTTGCAGAAGATATTCAACATAAGCATAATCATAGTTTTCCTAATTAATGGTATTTCAAGTGAAGCACCTTAGGTATCCATTTTTGGAATTTTATCATACTCATGATTTTAAAAGTTTTAGAAATGCAAATACTTTTATATAACGTTAATCTCTAAAATTCTGACAGTCTAGAATCAATCTTTCTCAATGGGAAGGCTTGAAAAACAAGTGATTCCATGGGGGAATTTTCCACTTGCATTCTGTTATTTATTAAAATAAAAGTATTTATTACTTATTTACCAAAATAAAGAAATGTAACTGCATTTCTTCCAGTAAAGCTCTCAACTTAAATCTTATTTAAATTTTTTGCTGGTCACCTTTTAGTAATTATATTTCAGTGCTAAAAACAATTAAAATTAAGTTTTGCAGAATGTAAAAATGTATACTTTATTAAATCTAGAGATAATTACAATTTATGCTTATTTTTATGTCATTGTCCTGGTGCTTTAAAAATATCTACAAGACTATTATTTTAAAATGTTGACAACTATTAAATAGATCTAAAGTAATTATACATTTTGAAGCTCCTTGCACATTTCTTAGGGAATTTCTAAGAATTTGAAGAGGCTATTTTCCGAAAACATTTAATTGAATCATAAAAGGTATCAGTGTATCAACTCACACTTCACACACTGTGATCTCACTTACATTCCTTTTCTAGTTACACTCACTTGACATTAGGAAAATATTGGATATAGCTTATTTTGCTTTGCAGCATAAAATTAATAACATTATCTTGGTAAATAGGTATATCAATATTTGTGCTAATTCTTGTATAGAGAGATACATAAGCAAACAAGAGCCTAAAGTATGTTTAATGCTAGTTCTCAAATCCATATGACATAGCTGGGTTCATATAATATATATTTAGAATAAATACCTATACGTAAGAGTAGAGTGAACCTAATATTTAATTATCATCAGAAACTGTATTAAGAAACCAGAAATTTACACAGTCAAAACAAAGTAAAGGCCGGGCACAGTGGCTCATGTCTGGTAATCCCAGAATTTTGGGAGGCCCAGGTGGGTGGATCACTTGAGGACAGGAATTTGAGACCAGCCTGACCAACATGGTGAAACCCTGTCTCTACTAAAACACAAAAATTAGCTAGGCGTGGTGACACATGCCCGTAATCCCAGCTACTCAGGAGGCTGAGGTACAAGACTCACTTGAACCTAGGAGGCAAAGGATGCAGTAAGCTGTGATCATGCCACTGCACTCCAGCCTGGGCAACAGAGCAAGACTATTTCTCAAAAAAAAAAAAGAGAAAAAAAAAAAGAAAAAAAAAGTAAAACAGGATTTACAGAAAATAATGTAAAGGTGTGCATGTGAAGAGGAATTAGTAGAACAAAAATACAGTTGGGATTCTTTAATTTTTTTAGTTAACCTGTGACTCAAATAGTGATAGACTTTTAGTAATTATAAAGAGCATGAAAATGCTAAGTAGGTCTGGAATTTATAAATTCTTCTTCATCCATTTATACAGCAATGGATAATATTACACAGCATGTAATATTATCTCTTTACCTGAAAAAGCAACATTAAAAATAGGTCACAGCTTCTGAGGGAGGATACAAACTGTCAGGAGTACTTCCAGCACAGTAGCGGTTCAGGAAATGATGATGATAATGAGACTCCATGACTGCTGAGAATCGGAAGAGGAGGTATGAATTCTCATTCAACCCTAGCAGTCGCCCATTGTCCATGATGCCTTGGGTGAGTCACTGAAGCTCAGTGATTTGATTAACAGCAATACTGAATTTACCTTCCTCACTATGGATTATAAGGTTAAGTAAAGCCAACATGAAATGTACATGCAAAACCTATTCTTTCACTCGCGACCCTAGTCTCTGTAACTACCTTTTATGTCTTATTTTCTCTAGACAAGTTAAATATTTATATAAATTACAAAGGCTGAGAGATCAATTCTAAAAATATAAGAATCTTTCAGAAACAGTTTACTTTATAAGGGAAATAGTGAGACTGTGATACACTCCATCCTGCACCTCTCCACACACTACATACTAGCCACTCCCCAAAACGCAGACTTGGGCTGGACATTTTCTTGACTCATAGCATCAAAAAAGTATCATTACTGAAGTAAACATATAAAGTTATAGAAGTGGTTATTTTCCCATAATCATATAAAAACTCAGAAAAATTTATAACTACAATAATTCTCCTTTATGTTTCAATTACTTAGAAATTCAGTAACAAACATCATCAAAATAAACATATTGCTTCATATATTTATATATAAATAAAATATCATCATCAGGGCAGCAGGAAATAGAGGCAGCAGGGAGTAGAAATGAGATAAGGACAGGATGTTGCTGTTTTAGCAGAACAATTTACAATGTATTTACTTTTTATACAAGTGAACTAACCTAAATGTTTGTATAGTTAACTTTCTTTTTTTCCTTTTTTGCTTTCTCTTCTTTTCTTACAAGCCTTTCCTCCCTCTATCCTTTCCTGCTTGCTTTCCCTGCTTCTCTCCTACCCTTTTTTATTAATCCTTTCTTCCACCCAACACTGGTTTTTGGCTGAGACCACAGTTTCAACAAGAAATAAAAACTGCATTACTCAGGAAGGAACTAATAAACTTCCCCTCCCCCAAATGCCATTAGAGACTTCCTGAATAAATGAGAAATCCATTAATTAATTTTAAAAAAAGAGAGTGCTTGCATAAGTAACAAAAACAGATTCCGGTCTACATTATGATTAAAATGAACTTGAATAATAAAAATTAGGTATAAATAAGATCCATGAGGACATCTGACACATCTATGGCCAGTGATGTTTGGTCCCAACAATGTGTGTAGGCTTTTTCAGTCCATTGTTAAACAATCAGAAGTGGGACTTCTACCACTTCTCCTTAAAAAATTCCATAACATAATGGATTTAATTAACATGAAATTTCTTGTAAATATACCTATTACCGATATTCTTTCATTCAAAATCATTTCATTATTCATGGTCATACTGGTTGGTGGAATGGGTGAATAAAATAATGCACAAGCATGTACAATTTTAAATATATAATTATATTTATTTAATTTTAGATAATTATATATTTAATTAACACAAAGGCTCAAATTTTATATTTCACATAAAAACACTACATATATCCACATATAGTCTTGCTCTGAGGTTCATTCTCTATTGAATTAATTTGTTTTTAACAATGGTTACATAAAAATTCCTCCTACAAATTATATTTTAGTTATAGCTAATAAACCACTAGCCTTTTTGACTCATATTTAAAGGACAAATATCCCAGCCACTTGAGTGACTGAGGCAGGAGAATCACTTGAACCTGGGAGGCAGAGGTTGCAGTGAGTCTAGATCATGCCATTGCACTCCAGCCTGGGTGACAGAGTGAGATTCCATCTCAAAAAAAAAAAAAGAAAAGAAAAGAAACTGTAATATACATACATATTATATATATGTATGTATATATGTATATGTATGTATGTATGTGTGTGTGTATGTGTGTGTGTGTGTATATATACATAATGCAACACTACTCAATCATAAAAAGAAATGAATTAATGGCATTCACAGGGACCTGGATGAGATTGGAGACTATTATTCTAAGTAAAATAACTCAGGAATGGAAAACTAAACATTGTACGTTCTCACTCACAAGTGGGAGCTAAGCTATAGGGATGCCAAGGCATAAGAATGACACAATGGACTTTGGAAACTGTGGGGGAAAGGATGAAAAGGGGGTGAGGGATAAATGACTGCAAATTCGCAAATCACCACTAAAGAACTTACTCATGTAACCAGACATCACCTGTTCTCCCAATAACCTGTGGAAATAAAATTTTTTTAAATCTTTGTAAAAAAAAAAAAAAAAAAAAGAAAAAGAGGTTTAGAACTGTTATTTGCTTTAGTTTTCTGTTTGTTTGTTTGTTTTGCATGACAGTTTATGGGCAAGCCAGTAATTTGTATCCTAAGCTTCTATATTCAGATAGCTCTCAACAACTGATTTAGTCATTATAGAGATAATAAATACCATTCATGATGATAATTTAAATAAAAATATGTTGACTTAAGAGATAAGCTTTGGTAAAATCTGATTTCTCTTCTGTTTCAATGACTCCTAACATAGTACAGCCACTGAAAGGAACTTAATGCTTGTCAGGAGCCACTGAACTTTATAGTGAGCATCTGGGTAGTGCCACAGTGCAGATGTTGCAGTAGAATACCACAGTAAAACTACTTTAAGTTTCATCTGGTTAATAACAGTACCTCATTCAAGATTGCTTTCTGTAATTTCTGATTATTTTTGACCAAATAAAATTTCTTTGCCTTGTTTAAAGAAATAATTGTGATTTCTTACAAAACAAGGTCCTCCACTTTAATAAAGTGCAGACTTTATTTATAGCAAAATAAATTTAATTTTTCTAATTAAAAATAAATCACTAATATAAAACATTATGAGTAAGTCACAAAACTAAGAACATCTGTATAAACTAATTTTTAAAAATCTGTATCTTTGGAAATAAGGAACATTTATAAATGTTCCTAAATGTGATTTATAATTTATATAACTCATTTTGGTTGTTTTTTATGGAAAGTCATTTTTAGAGACTACTCATAGCCTGTGTAAATTGTGGTTAAATATAAAAATTAAAGAAACCGAATGTGTTCTTAGTGGCATTATCAAAAACATTTCTCCAACTTCTCTGGCAACTTGAGCATTTTCCTGTACATCTTCCAGGATGCCTCATCTTTGCCTGACCCTGCCAAATTGTCTGCACATTCTAATTAGCTTTGTCTTCTATGTTGTCACCCTGGTCTACTATTAGTTGGCTTTATTACTAACACAATAATATATGTTCATTGTACAAAAATCAGAAAACACACAGAACCAGTAAGAAAATAAAAATCAAATATGACAATTGCTGTTAACATTTTATGTAAATCATTTAGATAAAAATGAGATCAATGTACAATCTATATCAGTTTGCAAAGTGATTTTCCCTTAAAAATATATTCTTAGTATCTTCTAGTTTGCTACGTCTCCACATTTTTGGTATTTTTCTCAAAACATTTTTCCAAGTTTTTACTGCTTTATTATTCTAGAAAAGAGGTCAGCAAACTTTTTCTGAAAATGAGCAGATAGTAAATGTATTAGGCTTTATAGTCTTATAGTCTCTGCTGAAGCCATTTAGATCTGATATTCTAGTACAAAAGCAGCCACAGACATAAGTCAAGAATGGGCATGGCTAGTTCCAAAGAAAACTTTACTTACAAAAATTGGCAGGAGTTTGCTGGCCCATATTCTAGACAGTTGCTTATAAAGAGATATTGTATATCATAATTACTATCACCCCTGCAGAAAATTTCATGTATTATCTTTATATATTATCTTTATATAGCAACCTTTTCCTGTCAATACAGATTTACCCCAACACACAATATCAAGGGCTATGTTCATTTCCAGTGGTCACTGCAAATGTGAATCTTCAAAAGCAGTTAAAAACTCTCCATGTTTTATGGGTACCAGAAAGACTTCCTCAGCCCAGTCTCTATCTTAGAAACCTATATTTCAATAACAAAGAAAGAAGGATTCTCTTCTTTCTCCCCTATCACCAAGAAAAGTTGAAGTTAAATGAGGTTAACTTGCTAACACAGACAATTTTAGCCCGTTTTGAATCCATGAAAGATAAATTGATATTGAAGGAGCTGTGATTAGCAGGAAACCTCAAGTTCATATGCATGCACATCCATGCTCTGCTCCTTCCACACTGTGACAATGATAGAGGTCTTTCTCCTCCTAGGGTCCTTTATTTACTTTTACTGTGGATCCTATTCCCTACTGCCTTTTCATGAAATCCTTATTGTTAAATCCAAACATCATTTTCATCCCTTGCCTTGCTTAAAAGGCAGCATGATGTACTAGTTAAGAGCACAAATTCTATTGTCAAATTGCATGAGTTCAAATCCTGATTCTGTTCACTTATTAGCTATGCATTTTCTTGGGCAACTCACTTAACTTCTCTATACCTCATTTTTTCATTATTATATAACAATTCTGCAGGTATCTAGCCCAAAGGATTGTTGTGAAAGTTAAATTAATACATGCAAAACTGCTAGTACCAATACCTAGTCCATAATAAGCTCTACAAAAAGCTGTACATAACTTTTGTGATGACACAGTCTCGGGTTTTTCTCTTACCTCTGTGATTCATCCTTTCTAATCTCACTTTCATGTGCCTCTTCCTTCATACTCCAGTACTCCTTAATGTGGATAAAAACAGCCTTTAAGGCCTAGTCTCTATTTAACTCTTGACAATTCTAGGTTGATGTTTGTTTCTTCTGTACTTTAAAGATGTTGTTCCACTGTCTTCTCATTTGCATTACTTTCAACAAAAAGTTTGCTGAAATCTTCATCATTTTTCCTCTATACATAATGTGACTTTTCTACAGGCTGCTTTTCAGATTTCCTCTTTGCCACTGGTTTTGAACAATTTGATTATCACACGCATTGGTGTATTTTTCTTCATGTTTTTGTGCTTGAGTTCTTTGACTATCTTGGATCTCTAAGTTTATAGTTTGCCTTAAATTTGGAAGACTTCTGGCAGTGATTTATGTAAGTATTTTTTCTGTCCTCCTTGTCTCTCTCCTCTCCTTTGGGTGATTCTAAGTATATTAGGCTTTTTGAGGATATCCCAGAGCTCACTACTGCTCTACCCTTCTCCTACTTCTTTTAAGTCTTTTTTTCCTCCACTCTGTATTTCATTTTGGACAGTTTCTATTGCTATGTCTTCAAGTTTACTAATCTTTGCTTCTGCAATGTCTAATCGGCCATTAATCCCATCCAGTGCATTTTCCATCTCTAGATGTTGGATTTGGTTCTTTCTTGATATTCCATATTTCTACCTAACATGTTCCATTTTCCTCTAATTTTTTGAATATATGGAACATTATAACAACTGTTTTAAAATATTTTCTAGTTCTAAAATCTATGCCAGTTACAGATCGGTTTTGGTTTGTTTTTCTCCTCATTATGGATATTTTTCTGCTTCTGTGCATCATCTGGTAATGTCTGATTGAAATCCAGACATTATGAATTTTACTTTGTTGGGTGCTGGATTCATGTTTCTATATATGTTCTTGAGCTTTGTTCTGGGACACAGCCATATTACTTAAAAATTGGTGGAACCTTTTGGATCTTGCTTTTAAGATATCTTAGGTGGGACTCAAGCATAATGGAGTAAGTATTCCATGCAGCAAGGCCCTTCTAAGTATACTATCCAATACCTTGCAAATTACGAGGTTTTGCATTCCTTCTGCCATATACTGTTATAGTACCCTGTGCTTTCCCTAAATAAAAGCACCTCTCATACTTCATTGAAATCAATTATCTGGTTGTTTTCTCAAAATATACCTCTTTCTCCATACTGTTGCTACATGTCTTAGTCAGTCTGGGTGGCTATCACAAATTAACAAAAACTGGGTGGCTTAAACAATAAACATTTGTTTCTGTCAGTTCTGGAGGCTATGATGTCCAAGATCAGGGTGCTGGCAGATATGGCGTCTGGTGAGGGCACACTTCCTGGTTTGCAGATGGCTATCTTCCTATTGTATCCTCATATGACAGAGAACAGAGAGAGATATTTTATATTCCTAACACCTTGTGCAGTCCTGGCACAGTAGGTGCTACTTGAATAAATATGAACATTAATAGACGAATGTCGGCAAAATGTAAAATTGTGCATGTCTAAACCAAAGTTGTGTCATCAATGCCTTAAGATGAACTATGCTTTTACTAACTCACATGACTTGTCTAAACATAGTGGTATTCTTTTATTCTTTAGGAAATCAGAACAACCTGAATGTTTTAATATAAAAGCTTGGTTCAACTTGTATTTTGCTTTCTATTTCTTCTAAAATGTTTTTTACTTTCTTTCTTATCTCTTTGACATAAAGCTCCAGGACAAATTAATGGTCAAAGCAAAAAGATTTATTATGTGGAAGAGTAGTACTATCTATATTTACTACAGTTTATCAGAATAGAACATCTGATCTTTTAAACAGTGTCATGATGCCTAGCAGTAACAGAGGAACATCTAAGAAATATCTTCCTCAGCATGCTTAGAAAGATGTTTTTAAAAATTATTTATAGGCTGGGCATGGTGGCTCACACCTGTAATCCTAGCACTTTGGGAGGCAAAGGTGGGTGGATCACGAGGTCAAGAGATTGAGACCAGTCTGGTCAACGTGGCAAAATCCCATCTCTACTAAAAATACAAAAATTAGCTGGGTGCGGTGGCTCACGCCTGTAATCACAGCACTTTGGGAAGCCAACCAAGGCAGGAGTATCATGAGGTCAGGAGTTCGAGACCAGCCTGACCAACATGGTGAAACCTGTCTCTACTAAAAATACAAAAAAAATTAGCCAGGCGTGGTGGTGCATGCCTGTAATCCCAGCTACTCAGGAGGCTGAGGCAGGAGAATTGCTTGAACCCGGGAAACGGAGGTGGCAATAAGCCGAGATTGTGCCACTGCACTCCAGCTTGGGTGACAGAGCAAGATTCCATCTCAAAAAAAAAAAAAAAAAAAAAGAAAATTAGCTGGGTGGCGCATGCCTGTAGTCCCAGCTATCTGGGAGGCTGAGGCAGGAGAATCACTTGAACCCAGGAGGCAGAGGTTGCAGTGAGCTGAGATTGCACCACCGTACTCCAGCCTGGCAACAGAGTGAGACTCCGTCTCAAAAAGGGAAAAAAATTATTTATAATATTATAAGAAACAAATAATAGAAATGAACTGCAAACTAGTAGGTTTCTACCTTAAATTTTGTGAGTTATTGAACTTATAATTAGTTTTCCTTCTTATAAAAATATCACTTAACCACATTTCTAAAACATATCCTTCATTTCAATACAAATGACTATACTAATAATTTGGTCTTGTATATATTTAAGCAATTTTTATTCAATAACAATGTCATTACAGAAACCAACCGTCAAAATCTTAAATGCCAAAAAAACTACAAAAACAGTGATTTTGCAAAATATAATCTATTCTGATAGACTATTACATAAGGTATCAGAAGTCTAGTTTTGTCCATAACTAATCTCAAATTGTTAAATAAGCTTTTAATTTACTTATTAAGCAAAACTATACTGAATATATAATTTCAATTATTTTGCGATTTCAACATATACAATATAATTTTCACAATCAATAACTGAAAAATACGATTGCTTCCCCAGAAAAATAAACTTTAACATAAACTATATTAAATAACAGAATACAACAGAGTATCAAGTGTGCTATTTACTGTGTGCCACGATTAATTGTATAACACTTCTTATTTGATTAGGAAAAAAAGAGGCTGCTAGATTCTCATGTCATTTCCAATTTTACAAAAAATATTGTATTCAGATTTCAAGAGTATGGGTAACTTTCACAGGTCTTAAAATATCAAGTCCTTCAAATTAACAATCAGAAGCCTTTTTAAAATTTCACTGCATTGCTCTCTATTTAGACAGGAAGAGTCCTGCGGCTATAAACTCTGTACTGCCAAAGGGTTGCAGGAAAAAAAAGAGAAAAGGTAGTAATAGCTTTAGCTTTCCATGCCAAAACAAGGAAAAATAATCCTTGGAAGAAGAGCAGAATCAGTTTATAGGGAAAGTGGTGTTTTAGCAATGCACATAGCAGAAGTATTATTTCAGACAGACATGGATAGAAAGCCACCTCAGTGCTTATTTTCCCACCTCTACTCTTTCCTACCCCTTATTCTCTTCAGACTCCATCCAGAGAGAAGCAGCTCTGGAATGCCTAAGAATATTCTTAGATTTTGTAAAGGTGCATTTTAACAGATGTAATTATGAAACTATGTTCCATGTCTAAGTAGTTTTCCTTAAGTATTCTAATTCATAACAGTATTTTTTTCCAGCTTTAAGTATAATTGACAATAAAACTTGTATATATTTAAGGTATTAAATTGTATATATTTAAGGTATATATTTAATAACGTGATGTTTTGATATACATACACATTGTGGTGAGAACATTTAAGACCTATTCTCTTAGCAAATTTCAAGAATACAATACAGAATAATTAATTATAGTCATGTTTAAGTATAGGACTATTAAGTACCACTAAAATTGCTATAGAACTCAAGAAAAAAGTGCTCATGTCCTACTGGTGCTGACTTTAACACCATCCTATGATCAAAGGAGTTTCTCCTAGTACCAGAAATCTTTCCTTGTAATTAACGTTTTCAGAAATTAGTTTTCTCATTTACTTGAATAAATAAATATCTAAAAAACTAGAATAAACTATCACAAAAAATAATGTAATCCCCTGATAAATCCTTCCCCAAGAATGTTTCTTTTTTGTTTTATTATGGGAACATCCTATGATACTGAACAAGGAAAATAATAGCCAAAGAGACTGAGAATAGAAAAAGAAAACAATATTTTTGCTAATGGTCCTTTAAAACTTGGAAAACAACAATGAGCTTATCTCTAAAATGTGGCTATTAAGTATCTTAAAAAATTGTGTCTCATTCATGGAAGAGATGGCAACGCAGTGTCTGAAAAAATACAGTCTGTGCTTTTGTATTTATTAATCTTAAAAAATAATTCTATTTAATGACTTCTAATCTAAACCAGTAGCCTCAGGTTATATGTACCACAAACAGATATTGTTTGTTAAAAACAAATAAATAGGTAAGCAGAATTATCAATTAATTCTCTTCTACAAAGTACTAAATGTAGACAAGTATTTTTAAAAAGACAATTTGGGGATTAAGACCAAAAGGAAAAAAAAAGAGCTAGAATCACCTTTGTTTTCAGTGACCCTATATTACTTAGAAGAAATCTTGAGTTGTGGCAATGAAAAAGGAAAGAAATCGATAAAGCCCCACAGAGTAGAAATGCATCAAGATAGCAATTGTATACTGTAAATGCCTCTCATTCATCATAATCTGCTGAAATTAAAGATTCATTTTTAAGGTCTCGAAAACTCACTAAAGCAATGTCACAACTTAAAAAAAAAATCACACAAAACATGAAGGCAGCCTTAAACATGATTAAAATGCTAAGACCCTTTTTATTTTTTTTTGAGATGGAGCTTCGCTCTTGTCACCCAGGCTGGAGTACAATGGCACGATCTTGGCTCACTGCAACCCCCACCTCCGAGTTCAAGCGATTCTCCTGCCTCAGCCTCCCAAGTAGCTGGGACTATAGGCAAGAGCCACCACACATGGCTAATTTTTTTTTTTTTTTTGTATTTTTAGTAGAGATGCAGTTTCGCCATGTTGGCCAGGCTGGTCTTGAACTTCTGACCTCAAATGATCCACTGGCTTCAGCCTCCCAGAGTGCTGGGATTACAGGCGTGAGCCACCACTCCTGGCCAAGACCTTTTTATATTCATATAACAATAATGACTAAGCAGTGTAAAAAGAAATATAATTCTAGAAAAAGATATTTTCCAATGTTATTACTTATTTTAGTTGCCTACCATAAGTAAGATATACATTCTTTCAAATCCCATTGAGGGAGAGGAATACAAAAATTTCCCATGTGCTATTTTTCATGGAAACATATATCATAACTATGCAAGAGTATTGCACTTCATAAGAGATAATTAAGTTGGTCCTGATGCCAAATTATTGGCACTAAAAACCACCAAACAGAAATCAAAACAAACCGTAAGAACAAGCTATACAATGTAAATATGAAATAAAAAAGAACCATCTAATCATACGATATGTATATAAGAGCAAACCATGTCCTAAGGAACTCATGAGTATAACAAAATAAAGTGTACTCTTTTTTGAAATCCTAAAGGACATCATTGTCTACATATAAACTCCAAAGAAAGTCATTAAAAAGCAAACACAATTTAAAAGTTAATTTAACAAGATAGAAAACCAATATTTCCATATATGGGCAATGAATAATTGGATATTCAAATTTTAAAGGTACCATTTAACTATATCACAAAAATCATTAAAATGTTTTGGTGTAGAGCTAACAAAATATGTGCATGAGCTGTGTGCTGAAAATTATAAATCATTAATTAAAGAACTTAATGAAAATTTAAATAAAAGGAGAGATATATAGCTTTCATGAAGGGAAAGACTGAGTATTACTATTTCAATTCTTTCAAACTATCTATAGGCTCAACACAATTCCAATTAATATCTCAACAGGATTGTTTTGTAGAAATCAAACACTGGAAATAGAAAAGAAGTCGAATAGCCAAAATAATTTTGAAAAAGAGCAGCAAAGTTGAAGGTTTCACACTACCTGATTTCAAGATTTACTATAAAGCATAGCAATCAATACAACATGACAGTGGAAAAAGAATAGTTCAATGATACAGAATAGAGAATCCACACATATATGGTGATTTTCAACTAAGATGCAAATACAATCCAAAAGAGAAATGAGAGTCCTTTCAATAAATAGTGCTGGAATTGGATATCCATATGCCAAAATACAAAATAAAACAGGAAAATCCCTAACCCAAACTCTGGACCATATATAAATCTCAAAGCAGATCACATAGAACAAATGTAAAAACAAATTCTAAAGGTTCTAGAGAATACACAAGAAAAAAATATCTGTGATTTGGTTTAGACAAGAACTCCTTCGATACACCACCAAAAGAAAGACATTGATAAATGAAACGTCATCAAAAGTAAAAACTTCTATTCTTTAAAGGACACTGTAACAGTATAGTACGATACTGTAGACAGACATGTAGACTAACGGAACAGAATAGAAAGCCCAGAAATAAGCATATTCAGTCAACTGATCTTCATCAAGAGTGCCAAGAATATACAATAGGGAAAGAAGAGTCTTCTATAAATGGTGCTGAGGAAATGGAAAAAGAATGAAATTAGACCCTTATCTTATGCCATACACAAAAATCAATTCAATAATGGATTAAAGACTTAAACATAAGACCTGAAACCATAAAACTACTAGAGAAACATAAGGAAAAGCTTCGTGACATTGGTTAGCAATGATTTCACAGACATGACACAAAAAACAGAGGCAACAAAAGCAAAAATAAATAAGACTGTATCAAACTAAAATGCATAGCAAAGGAAGCAATCAGTGAGTGTAAAGGCAACCCATGGAATGGAAGAAAATATTTGCAAACCATATATCTAATATCTAATAATGGGTTTATCCCCAAAATATATAAGGAACCCCTGCAACACAATAGCAAAATAAAAACACAAAATGAATGACCCAATTAAAACTTGGGCTAAGAAACTGAATAGACATTTCTCCAAAGAAGATATACAAATGGCCAACAGATATGTGAAAAAAGATACTAGCATCACTAATCAGGAAAATACAAATCAATGCCACAATGAGCTATCACCTCACACTTGTCAGGATGACTTTTATTAAAAAAGCAAAAGTGTTGATGAGGATGGGGAGAAACTGGAACCCTTGCACAACAGAATGGAGAAAGGGAGGGAAGGAAAGTGGAAGAATATGTTTGCCTCGAGAGTGCCTGACTGAAATGACTGGGTGATAAGATGCTGTAAAAGCAGCCAGAACCTAGAGCTGCCTCAGTATCTCAGAGTTTTCCAGTTTCAGTTCTGAGTACTTGTAATAAAATTCCTTCTTCTTAAAATGGTATATCACACATTTTCATTGTCTATTCTACCCTTAACCACTTTCAGAAGAACTTTCTCCCAGAATTGTCATCCCTAGGATTAAATATAGCTGATTAGTCCAAAAGAAGTATCTTATCCAAAGCAGCCTACCTATCAGATTATCTCAGGACTGTGAACCAAATTACCCATTCTCATACAGACACTGGCTGATGTTTTAGCTAAAAATTCGTGCAGGGTTAGTCTTGTAGTCAGCATCTTAGGCAAAGTCCCATGCAAAATAAAGTTATGAAGTATCAGAAATCAAGAGAAAACTGCACTAAAGAATGAGTCAGATATTTACAAGCTTTGGTATTCAAAAGCTGTCTCCCAGTTTCCTGCTCCTTCTAACACCAAACATCACCTTACCAGATCATTTCACTTCAAGCAAATAAGTTCTAAAATCTGCTTGCCAGCTACTGCCAAAGAAGCACAACTTTGTATCTTTACATTTTTGTGTTCCCTGTCCACTTAACATTCAAAAGCAATACCATGACCTTGCAAAGAACCAATTCCTATGCTTCCCAGCCCCACACCATTGAAGTATAGTTTGCAAGAGGATAAAGCATTTATGCATAGTTTTCTGTGTACTTCTTCCTCTCAACATCCCTTTTCATATGTGATGCTTAATAATTCATTATAATAGAAGCAATTTTATTAAATTCTGCTTCTCCTAGAAATATATTTCTAAATAAAAAAAAAAAATGGGACTGCTTTTCTCAAACAGTCCAATAACGGAGCACAATATCTGAAATGAACTTCTCTTTAAAACATCTAGACAAAGTCACTTAACCAGAAATTAATGCCTATGAATTATCTTGTGATAGTGACTGTTTTAAAGTGGGTTTTAAAAACATAATTTTAAACATATAGAACATAAAAAAATTTTAAAGCTGTAATAAATTTACTTCCTTACATACTTAAAAATAAAACTATTGGCCTAAAATTTTTAAGATCAAAAGATAAGTTTTCAAAGTTTCCACAAAGATTTTATAAAGTGCCAAAATATATAAATACTATAGGTGTAGTTTTCTAGTATTTTAAAAGTGTTTCCCTATCCCATAATAATATAAATCTATCATTAACCACAAGTTTGTCTGGGTTCCCAAGATCCTATATACATACTTCCATTATAGAATTATCGAGTCATACTATATTGAGTTTGTCTTGTCATAGATCATAAGCTCATCAAGAAATAACCAACCATATCTTTTATTTTTGGGGTTCTCAAACCTAAAATAATGCTTATTTCAGAGTAGATACTTTAAAAGAAAATGGTAATTGAAAGAAATACACATTTCATTGGAAATATCAGTAAAATGATTAAACAAATTTGGTCTGCTGAACCTTAAATTTATAGCTTCTCACATGTTCACAGAGGAAATGTTTCTAGTCACCATATTTTCTCCTAATCTGGCTAAAATGGAGACCTCAATTTAAAACTCAACTTTCATTCTTAAAAAATATTCAATTCAGAATAATGCTTTCATTTCATCAATCACTTAGTAGAAAGAACTCAAAGGACAAAATATCAGACTCAGGGAAGACGAAGATAAGGAAAATTCCTTGATGACTTAATAGCAGGGATTTCTGCTTTTGCACCTTCCTTATTCTCTCTTTGCCTGCTGCCATCCATGTAAGATGGGACTTGCTCCTCCTTGCCTTCCACCATGATTGTGAGGCTTCCTTGGCCACGCGTAAGTCCAATTAAACCTCTTTCTTTTGTAAACTGCCCAGTCTTTGGTATGTCTTTATCAGCAGCCTGAAAACTAATACAGTAAACTGGTACCAATAGAGTGGGAAGCTACTGAAAAGATATCCAAAATGTGGAAGCGACTTTGGTTGGGAAGAGTTTGGAGGGCTCAGAAAAACACAGGAAAATGTGGAAAAATTTGAAACTTCGTAGTGACTTGCTGAATGGCTTTGACAAAAATGCTTATAGTGATATAAACAATTAAGGTCCAGGCTGAGGTTGTCTCAGATGGAGATGAGGAACTTGTTGTGAACTGGAGCAAAGCTGACTCTTTTTATGTTTTAGCAAAGAGCCTGGCAGCATTTTGCCCTTGCCCTAGAGATTTCTGGAACTTTGAACTTGAGAGAGATGATTTAGTGTATCTGGCAGAAGAAATTTCTAAGCAGCAGAGCATTCAAGAGGTGACTTGGGTGCTGTTAAAAGCATTCAGTTTTAAAAGCATTCAGTTTTAAAGCATAAAAGTTTGGAAAATTTGCAGCCTGACAACACAATAGAAAAGAAAACCCTATTTTCTGAGGAGAAATTCAAGCCGGCTGCAGAAATTTGCATAAGTAATGAGGAGCCAAATATTAATCCCCAAGACAATGGGGAAAATGTCTCCAAGGCATGTCAAAGGTCTTCACAGTAGCCCCTTCCACCATAGGCCCAGAGGCCTAGGAGGAAAAAGTGGTTCCATGGACTGGGCCCAGGGTCCCTGAGCTGTGTGCAGCCTAGGGACTTGTTGCCTGTGTCCCAGCCGCTCCAGCCATGGCTGAAAGGGACTAATGTAGAGCTCAGACCATGGTTTCAGATTATGCAAGCCCCAAGCCTTGGCAGCTTCCATGGTGTTGAGCCTGTGGGTGCACAGAAGTCAACTGAGGTTTGGGAACCTCTGCCTAGATTTCAGATGTATGGAAACTCTTGGATGCCCAGGCAGAAGTTTGCTGCAGGGGCAGGGTTCTCATGGAGAACCTTTGCCAGGGCACTGCAGAAGGGAAATGTTGGGTCAGAGCCCCCAGACATAGTCTCTACTGGGTTACTGCCTACTGGAGCTGTGAGAAGAAGGCCACCATCCTCCAGACCCCAGAATGGTAGATCCACCCACAGCTTTCACTGTGCACCTAAAATTTTTAAGATCAAAAGATAAGTTTTCAAAGTTTCCACAAAGATTTTATGAAGTGCCAAAATATATAAATACTATAGGTGTAGTTTTCTAGTCTTTTAAAAGCGTTTCCCTATCCCATAATAGGGAAGGAGGCACGAAGGAGGCAGACTGTACCCTGCAAAGTCACAGAGGCAGAGCTGCCCGAGACCATGGGAACCCACCTCTTGCATCAGTGTGACCTGGATATGAGACACAGAGTCAAAGGAGATCATTTTGGAGCTTCAAAATTTGACTGCCCTGCTGAATTTTGGACTTGCATGGGGCCTGTAGCCCCTTTGTTTTGGTCAATTTCTCACATTTGGAATGGTTATATTTACCCAATGTCTGTAACCCCTGTATCTAGGAAATAACTAGCTTACTTTTGATTTTACAGGCTCATACGAGGAAGGGACTTGCCTTGTCTCAGATGAGACTTTGGACTGTGGACTTTTGAGTTAATGGTGAAGTGAGTTAAGACTTTGGGGGACTGTTGGGAAGGCATAATTGGTTTTGAAATGTGAAGATATGAGATTTGGGAGGGGCTGAGGCAGAATGATATGGTTTGGCTGTGTCCCTACCCAAATCTCATTTGAATTGTACTCCCGTAATTCCCACGTGTTGTGTGAGGGACTTGGTGGGAGATAATTGAATCATGGGGGCAGTTTCCCCCAAACTGTTCACGTGGTAGTGAATAAGCCTCACAAGGTCTGATGGTTTTATTGGGGGCTTCCGCTTTTGCATATTCCTCATTCTCTCTTTGCCTGCTGCCATTCATGCAAGACGGGACTTGCTCCTCCTCGCCTTCCACCATGATAGTGAGGCTTCCCCAGTCATGTGTAATTTTAAGTCCAATTAAACCTCTTTCTTTTGTAAATTGCCCAGTCTTGGGTGTGTCGTTATTAGCAGCGTGAAAATGGACTAATATAGTTTGGATTATAAACTGAATCCTTATGAGAGTAAGACAACTTTACTCTGTCCTATAGTTTACTCCAAAAACGTATGCTATTATTCAGAAGGAAGAATAAATGAAATAATGTAGATGTCTTTGTACAAATATCACTACCATTATAAAAAGAACATAAAGTTTTTACAAAGTGAGCCATTCACATATATATTTTTTTAATACAAATATTTAAAATGTTCCCTTTGTACATATATGACAGAAGTTTTCTCTGTAAGTAACAAGCCAAAATTTGAAGTTCAGTATTCGTCTTGTGTAAATGATCATGAGATCTAGCTTGTAGGACAGTCTGTTAGAAATATAAATATACGTGTGAAAATACCATAAACAAAAGTACGTAGAAAAATGTGAATGGTAAAGAACAATGAAAGAAAGGGAGAGAGGGAGGGAAGTTGGTTGGATTCCTTGAGTGGAGCTCTTTCAATGCCTTAATGAAATATCAAAGTCTTCTGAAGCCCCTAGAGAGAGAGAACTGGGTGAAGGTTCCGCTTGGACATTACTAATTTGAGTCTTACAGCAAAAGAAAGGAAGGTCAGAAGGGGCAGCAAACATCTTTAATCATATCTAATGAATTTTCTGAATGGTTATATTTTTAAATTTTCATCTTATTTTTAAATTACATACAGTAAAATTCACTTCTGTTGTATATATTTCTATGAGTTCTGACAAAAGCATAGTGTAACCACCACCACAATCAAGACATAAAACAGTTCTACCACCTCAAAATTCCCTTGTGCTGACCCTTTACACCATGAGTCTTATTCCAATATAACCTTTAAGCTTGGTTATCCTTGGGTTAATGAAACAGTTTAACAAAAGTAGACTAGGGAGTGGGGAATTAACTACTTTTAGGGAAGTTTTAAAAAATAATACACATAGTATATATATGTATTCTTATCACCATGTATAGATGCATAAATACTCCATGCCTCCATGATATTACAAAGCAAAATAAAATACAGAATCAGACTAGTGATTTTCCCTCAACACCTCATGCTCTCCTGTGCTGAGCTTCCACTGCTGGTATCATCATGCCAGATCTATATCATTCCACTGAAATAAATCAGCAATATCCTTTTTAAAAATCCATAAACAACTAAACTCAATCTTTACCTATATAAACTAATACAGTAATAATTTAAAAGGCATATCAGACTGCTTTTTGCTGGCAGGTTTTTAAAAAAATCTTCTAACAGGTAGCTGGAACAACAGCTGTTGGTGAATAGTCCTAGTCACTAGAGAATTTCTTTTAGCACAGTTTGATATCATGGCCTAAATTCAAAGTGACACCAAATTAAAGCTTGTTATGGTAATAATCATGGTAGTGTAAAGTGGTTTTGAAAAACCTACAGTCTGAGTCTTCGGAATTAATTTTGATTTTATCACCCTTGACTGTCTAGTTTTATCTTACTTTAAGATAAAACTTACAAATATTTAGAACTCTGATTTTAAAAAAAGATATCCCATGAATGGATAATAAATTAACAGTAAATCCTTATAATTAAATGATATGCTACTTGTCTAACAGAGGAATAAGACAAGATAAATTTCAGAGTTAGGTAACTTTACAGTTTTGCTCAAGAACTGTAAAACACTATAAAACATTTGCCAACAGTTAACAAATAATATACCTACACACAGAGTCCCCCACACATATATGGAAGGAAGAAGTCCCTGCAGCTACCTCTAATGTTAATATAATTGATTTTAGAAATATTATAATCAAACACAGTGGCTCAATTAATACTTTCTGGTTTCTTAGTAATAGGAATAGTGCCAGAATTCTTGAAAATTTAATCTTTGAGGTATCTGAAATCACACAAATTATAGAACTTTTGCTAAAAAGAACTCCACTTAATTCAGAGGAAAGAACTATGAGTAATGAGCAATCATAAATATGTAACAAGATCACACTGCACCTGAAATCAGTCAGGAGAGAAATGCGCTAAGTACAGTGACCACCAATCAGAGATGCTGTGTATGGCTGTTCAAGGTAAGCACGTCATTCCCCCAACAGGGGCATCTGGCTGAGGAAGCAGAGGAGCCTGGACTTGAGCCCACTTTACCAGTTAAATCATATTCCTGCAGGGTCACCCACAGAAAGTATAAAATACTTAAATTTTTTTTCTGGAAAATATTATATTTCCCGTTGTTAAAGCAGCTCAATGTAGAATTACCAGACAAGAAATTTCAGTCTCAAGATCAGAATTAATCTTAGGTCATTACCCCTCCACATGCCCCTAGTGAAGTCCATAATACAACCTTCCAATCTATATTTGAGTCCTTCCAGTATAGGCAGTTCTTGGTAGCAAGTCAAATTATGCCTGCCTGAAACTTCTGTCTTTTACTCCTACTGCTCTTCTACATTACAGCTCTAAAAGATTTTTGAAGACAACTATCACATCTGTTTTTGTCCTCTTCTCCATGGCAAATAAGTTCATTATCACATGATATATTTCTAGACAGTAGATACTTCAGAATTCCTATATATGACAGGTTAGAAGAATTATCTTGGTTTCTTTTGTGGAGCAAACATACAGTTTCTATTTGGCTTTTATATGACACTATTTTTGTCTCCCTAATAGTTGTCCAATTATTCAAATTACAGCATTTACCTAGGTTCTGCCATAAATCCACAAATCAAACTCCGGCACAACAGCTTGTAGGTTTTGAATACGTGCTTTGCTGATTTTCCCTTTTGATTTTCTCTTTCTTTCTTTATTTTTTGAAGGCTTTAGCAAGACACTGGAAGGTAAGAGTGCAGTGGGCAAAAATGCATTTTGCAGCCTTCTAATGGCATCTAAGCTAGTCAACATTCTCCTTAAAAGGTTATGTTCAAGAGGAAATCAAAACAAACAGAAACATATTACCGTGGAACTATTCCTTCTTACAGTACTGTGTAGCACAATATGTTCAACTTATAATGACCTAAAACTCCCTGTTATAATTTCTCTAAAGTGCCACTGTTTAGTCAGGTCTCCAGATTTGTACGTTTTATTTTTTAACTCAAATACAGAATTGATTTTATTTATGTAACTGGTTAGATTATAAAATTCAGATACAAAATATTAATGAGGTACGTGAAAGATTCACTTACTTTTTAAATTACCAGAATAAAGATTCTAAGACCAAATAAAATAAACTAAAATATTCAATAATATTATCTGGCAGAAAGTCCTGAAAGTAAATTTTCCTATTCTTCTGGCTGCCTTTTCCCATTAGAGTTCTAACAAACCCAAAGGAACTTCAATTTCAGTGATATTACAAATGAAAAGTGCCTTAGAAAATAAGTGGGCCTAGTTTTTAAATAACCATGGTAATCCAACTAATTCAAAATAAAGTTTTATATTTTCCATGCCTTCCAACTCTTCTACCTCAGTGAAATTGATTAGCTGCATAATAAAAAAAGTTATTAAATGTTTTTAAATTAAAAAGCTCCAAGAAATAGCAGATCAATTTGGAAAAAATCAACTACAAGTCTCTAACTATAGTACCACACCAGATTCTTAATGAAAAGGGAATTTTACTTTCACAGTATTTTGATGGCCTACTATATATGTACTTTCTAAAGAATATAAATTAATGGGTTTCCTGAAAAACACTGAAAAGCCAATTAATCTGAAAATAAATCTGAGTAATTGTAAGAATGTTTTGAGTTTATAGTAAAATATTAGAGCTTCTGAGACAAGAATTGAGAAATAAATCTGTTTTGGTTTCTAATGACAGTATTCCTTTGTGACAACTTTTAAACCACAGGAATTATCCTATCGGAGAATTTAATTCTCTCATAAGATGTGCTTCCAGTTAAGAACTACATCATGGAAAGGCATGTCAATAAACGTTCTGACTCCATGGATAAATCCAGAGGGAAGATTTAAATAGTCATCAAGAAGGTAACTTATTTACATTTACATTACATTTACCAATCTGCAAATAAATTCTAGCAGCAAAGGAATGGCCCATTGATATTAAGAATATAGCAAAGGCTTTAGGTGAGCCATAGAATTAATGTGTTTTGGAATGGAAAAGAACTTTAGAGATTATAAAACAGGTATGTAGAAAAATCTTCATTTTACAGAGGTAAAGTAATTTGTCCAAGGGCATGACCATAAGCAGGAAATTTGACTTCAGCACTCTTCCTCTTTTAACTTACCTCATCTCTAGCATCTTTAAAACATCCTTTCTGATGATAAATGTATTCATGCCACAACCCCAAAATTGTTGCTATAGGATATTTTAAAATTTTGAGAGAAACACAGAAGATTCAACATATGTTGAATATCATGTGAACTACAGCTCAAGTTTGCATCTAATCAATGTGAAATAGGAAATGAGGGTCATGGTGTCCAGTCTGATTCCAAGATCTGAGCAAATGTGCAGTGTCCAACGGTGCTCATATCCTATAATTAATATGGTTACTTTAAAAGGATACTGAAATATCTTTTATCTTTCAATTTATATGTATTTTTTTCAAATGACATTAAATGTTTATATCATGGACACTTAAGTTGTTTGGACCTACATACTCAATAAAAAGATCTGTTGGGGTTTTGTTTGTTTACACATTTTTGCTGAGGGGCCCTATGAAAAAATAACTAATCAATTAGGGTTCTGTAAACTGAAATAGTTTCAGAAACTCTGTGCTAATGTACATGTGAGGTACACGTACATGTAATGGCTTAAAGGTTCCATATGAATTTGATAATGAAATGAAAAGATGCTCTGGTTGTAAACACAGATAATCTCAGAAGGGAAGTCTTTTACTGGCTTTTGCCAATGTCGAAAGCACAGTTGAGATGCTGAGAAGGGAAGCAGAGGTTTTTAATAAACTTATAATGCAGAGCAAAAATTAGCATTCAGAGCCCACCAAGGAGAACATAAAACCTGGTGTGGTTTGGGACCTCAAAGGGTTATAGTCTTGGACTAAGTATGAAAACAGGCATAGACATCACTCATAGGAAATAAAGGTCATTTTAAGTCATCTCACTCCCTTGGTTGGTTGACAACGATCTGAAATTGCTAGTGCCCTTAGACTTGCTGCCTGCCAGGGCAAATACAAATCCTTTTTGGAATATTATTAAGATTGTCAGATTATCTCTATTATCATGCATATACAGCATTTGGGACACAATAAAAAAAATCCAGGAATATAAGAAAATAATAATACCATACATCTGGAAACAAAGAGAAACAAAAGAAATAGAAACCAGACCTGTTGTGGATTTACATAATGGAGATATAAGAGCTGAGCTTAAAAATCATTATGCTTAATATGACCAATAAATTAAGCATCAACACTGAGAACATCAGCAAAAAGGTGGAATAACATTTAAATTGAAATTCTAGGACTAAAAAACACAGTCACCGAAATTAAGACTCAGTGAATGGATTTAACAGAATATTAGCACAACTGAAAAAAATTAATGGGCTAAGAGGTCAGAAGAAAATATAAAAATTAAAATATGGAGGAAAGAAAACATGGAAAATACAGAAAAGATCATAAATGATATATAGGATATGGTAAAAATATCTAGGATACAGGTCTTTGGAATCCCAGAATAAAAGGAGTTAAAAAAAATAGAGGCAGAAGTATAATATTTGAAGATATAATGGCTGAAAACTTTCCAAACTGATTAAATTTTCCAAAACTGATTAAAAACCCTGAAGGTAAGAAGCACTACAAAACCCAAGATAATTATAAATAAAACAATACCTAGTCACAGAAAGGTAAAACCTGGTGAAAACCAAAGGGAAAAAAACCCACAACCTTAATACCAGCCAAAAATAAAACAAACAAAACTGCATATACAAGAATGACAGCTGGAACCTAATAGCAAAAGCCAGAATACACAGGAATGATATCTTCAAGACACTGAAAAAAAAAAATTGTCAACCTAGAATTTTAAATCCAGCAAAAACATCCCCCTCCCTCAAAAGGCAAAATAAAAATATTTTTCCCAACAAACAAAAAATGAGAATTTATAATCAGCAGATCCACATACATTATCATCTGCTAACTGAAGTGTATTCTGCAGGAGGAAAGAGAATACCTGAAGAAGAAAGTTCAGGTTGGGCACGGTGGCTCATACCTGTAATCCCAGCACTTTGGGAGGCGGAGGCAGACAGATCACGAGGTCAAGAGATCGAGACCATCCTGGCCAACACGGTGGGTGAAACCCCGCCTCTACTAAAAATACAAAAATTAGCTGGGTGTGGTGGTGCACACCTGCAGTCCCAGCTATTCAGGAGGCTGAAGCAGGAGAATCACTTGAACCCGGGAGGCAGAGGTTGCAGTGAGCTGACATAGCGCCAGTGCACTCCAGCCTGGGTGAGAAAATGAACCTCCATCTCAAAAAAAAAAAAAAAAAAAAAAAAGCTCAGAGGTGCAGAAAGAAATTTTTTTTTGTAAAAATAGTGATAATGATGCCTCATGGAGTTTTAAACGCATATAAAATTAAAATACAGAACAATAACATTTAAGTTGGGGGAGGTTAAATGCATTAAAGTACAAGGTTCTTTCATAGCATAGGAAATGGTAATAGTATTATTTTATATCAAATGTTAATAAATCAAGGATAGTGATATAATCTCTGGGATAACCATAAAAAGAACAATAAAAACAAGCTAATTGTAGGAGGTAGGAGAAGGATGGTAGGAAGAAAAACTTCAAACTAAAATAAGACAAAACAAGGAAGGAACAGGTAACAGAAAATGAGAAGTATATATAGAAAATAGTAAAACCGTAGATTTAAACCCAAATTTATCAGTAATTACATTAAGTAAAAATGAACACTTTGTTAAAAACAAAAGATTATTAGACTAGATAAAGACTTAAATATGAGGCTGTTGAAAATTTGAAAGTAAAAGGACAGAAAACAAGATATATATTGTGCAGATATAACCAAAAGAAAGTTGGTGAAATACCAGACAAAGGAGACTTTGAGGCAAAATACAACTGTTAGATGCTGGGACAGTGTTCTACAGATGTGATGGGAGAGAAAGCAGATAAAACGAGAATTTACACAAAAATTCTATTTCTTCACATTATTGTCAATTCAATGCACTCACCACATATCTTACTATGAGACTTTAGATTATAGAGATGCTTTAGTTCAATTCCCCATATGTAAAAGAGATAACTGAGGTCCAGCGATATAATCATATGCCTAATTTCAGATTACTTAGCTAGCTTGTGAATAGTTTAGTTCATAGCAGCATTCAGACTCCCCAGTGCCAAGCTGCACAGTCTACATCTCCTTCTTCCTCTATCAGCCTTCTTTTTTTTTTTTTTTTTTTTTTTTGGTCATTTCTTGTTAAAGAATAATTGTCAGTTTTTTTACTACTACTCCCCAAAACTTAAAAATTCAAATGCATTATGTTTTCTGGACTAATTTTATATGCAAGTGAAATATCTGAGGTTAATCTGCCAAAACAGCAACATGTAAAGTATATCATAACTTACATATAACACTATATGTTAGGCACTATTCTAAGTGTCTTATATTAACTCATTAAATTCTCTCAACTAGAAAATAGTGTAAGTATCATTATTATCCGTATTTTATCAGTGGAGAAACCAAAGCACAGAGAGATTCAGGAACAAGATCGCCTAGATAATAAAAAGGCTAGAATTGAAACCTAGGCTTGAGTCTGTGCACTTACTTAACCAACTAAAAGCTCTTGACTGGGATGTAGGTGGGTTCTACCACAAACTAGATGTTTGACCTTCACATTTCTAAATTTCCTTCCTCAAAAACAGAAATGAGAAACTTTACCAAATATTACCTAAAGCTTACTTTAATTTTCAATCTGATTTCCAATAGTAAAACTTCATTGTATAATTATATCCTTAACTCTAGATAAATTAAAGGAATACTGTGCCTTTCAGAGAGTGCATCAAGTGCAAACTAAAGGGCAGAAGAAGTTCAAGGTGATTTTTAAAAGTACAGCAGTCTAATCAATAAAATAATTGTATTCAAAAAGCTATTTTAAAGAAGTATATAGTTTTAGCTTTCCTTGGCTGGGTTTTAAGATAGTAAGAGAATCTACATCACTACAAAAACAAATAAACAAGCCAAACCTCCTTTAAATTAAGTTCCAGGAAGGCAAGCAAACTTATTAATTAAATGTTTAGTGCATATTATAGATGGCATGTTAGTTTAGGTCACATTTATGATATACCATATAAAATTATGCTACATGTATTTTTATATGTTTACATGTATAGGTTATAAGAGCCATGTATAATCAACGTGCAGAACAGATTTATGTCTTTTTATAATATAATAATGTATCTTATACGGTGAGAGTTTAATGGTAGTATTTTAATTTTGCCTTTTTATTGTACTGTTGGCAGTATTTTTGTTATAAAAATCAGCTCTATATAATCAATTTTCCAAAGCCTCTGTCAGTCAAAGTAAGTAATCAAATATAAATCTTTCCTTCTGAAAGACTGGCTTGTCCTGGAGATATATGAAACAGTGTAGGTTTGTAAGCTCTTGGTGAGGGAAGTGGAGAGTTAGGAAGAACATTTTCTGGGTCTTTTAAAAATACTAAAGGTCCCCTATGTTTCCTGTTATTTAATATGAAGCCAGAGCAAAAAGGAATACATTAGGAAGCAACTGTTTTCTGGACGGATTACAAGGAAATGGTGTTCCAAAGCACCACGGCTTTGGAAATGGTGTTCCAAAGCAAAAAAATGATGTTCCACACCAAATAAGAATGAATGTAGGATGTATAGTAAACTGCAAATAGAATAAGGAAAGCAGAAGTACAAAATCAGAAGGAAAGCAAGGTCATTTGTCCTGAAAATCAGTAAAACTCATTTATATTTTCCCATATAAAAATTACAATTTCCACATAACTTGGTAAGCAAAAAAAAAAAAAAAAAAAAAAAAAAAATTATGGTAACCCTATATCACATAAATCATTACATCTTTTTTCTACATCTTTTGCCCTATGTCGAGATTAACTTTCATAATGTGATACAAGAACTTACTGAAAATAGTAGAAGCATTTGTTATTAATAGCAATAGTAGACATAGCAGTTAACATTATTAAGTGCTTACTATATACCAGATTGCGCTAAACACATTATATGCATCATCATATTTAATTCTACTAACACCTCTATTGGATACACATTATTACTAGCCACATTTTACAGAGTAAAAAAGGTTTAGAGGAATTAAGTGACTTGTCCAAGATCAGGAGATTATAAATGGTTCAGCTGGAATTTAAACCCAGGTAGATAGACCAAGAGCACACTCACAAACTTTTAAAAAATATCATAAGAGCACGTTATAATTCCATAATTATTCACATAGATTCATATTTTCTTTTAATCAGCAATTACACATGTGTGGATTAAATATCAAGTCAACAATATCATGTTAGTGACTCTTTCCAAATAAGAATCAGAGTATACTTGAATTACAGAGCCACTGAACTCCCATACTGACAGCACTTCTGTAAAATACCCTCTTCTCACTGTTCCTTCTCGCCATTCCAAAATCCCAGAGAACTTCAGTGCTTGGAAAGAAGAGAATGGCACTACAAAAACCAGACTGACCTATAATGTTAATTAGGAAAAATTTTTACTTATAAAAAGTCATCATATAATTGAATTTAAATTGTTTCTGGATTTCAAAATATATATACAATTTAACAAGAACAGGGGAAAGGGTCAAAGATTTTTAAAAAGTATCAAAGGAACAAAAAGCAGTAAAAAGGAAAAAAAATGAGTAAGAGGGAATGCAGAAAAGGAAAAAAGAAGAAAATTGATAAAAGAGAAAAGGATAGTGATTAAAAGTGAGAAAGATTAAAAGAAGTAAATTATAAAAGTTATAAATTTATAAAAGTAATTTACACTAGTAAAGGTAATTCACAAAAAGTAGACTGACAGCAAAAATGAGAAAAAAAGCAATTATCAATTTACTATAGATCTCTTCATTTTTTTTCTAGACTTCTGTTCTTTGGTAGCTATTCAGACATACTGCTTGCTATTTTGTAGTATGGGAAAATACTAACAAAATACTACATTCCCTAAGTAACAGTCTATCCTTCTCTGTTAACAATTTTTTTTTTCTTTTTGGAGTACATAAACTAAAATTAAAGAACCTAAGCAGGTAAAGAAATCTGGATTTCTTCCTGAAAGTACTAGGAAATCACTGGGCATTTCTGAGTAGAGCTTGATAAAAGCAGCATTCAGGGACTACTACTCTGGCAACAGGGAGTAGCAAGACGCAAAAGATAGTTTGGAAGATGCTGGCAGATAAAGAGGAGGTTGAGTCAAACATCAAAATTGCAAGTCATAGAAGAATACAAGGAAAATGGTATCAGGAATAGAACTATAAAACCCACATGGAGAAAACAAGTTCTTATTGTTTTTTTCGTAAAGTTTTTCTTTGTTTAAATTTGGCTGGGGAGGAATGATTTGAGTTATTTTCAAAACATTGAATTTAAAGTGGCAGAATGACATCCAAGTACAAATGTCCAATGGATCAATTGGAGAAGCAAGGCTAAAGCTTGAGAAGAACTGGGGAATCGTTCCAGTAAAAATGAGAAAGTGAATTACGAGGGCAAAAGAGAAAAATTAGCCACTGGCTGCTCTAAGTGCTAAGGTCTAAGAAGAGTTCATTAACGAAATAAAAAGGACAGATCACATCACAAATGTACAGACCTCATTCAGGATTATTTAAAATGAACTACTTCATTATGCATTTTAATCTTAGTTGCTTCTGTCCTCATCCACTACAAAAACAAGAATGGAAATATTCTGGTTGTGAAAGCTATGGTTTCTACTGAATAATTTCAAACAGCTGACAGTGAACACAGCACTCAGCCCTTCCACATGCACACACCATGCAATCAGATAAAAGCTTTCACAATAGGAAACTGAAGCTGTCAAAGAGCCCCTAGATACTACCTAGTGAATGAGTACTTTTGCCAGTTCCTGTCTGGACCAATTGCCAATGACAGTTTTCAAATTAATTAAAACAAGTGGTTATTAAATTCATACCTAACATGCTTTACAAATAGACCTCTTTGCACCATATATGTATTCACAAAAAGTTGCAGTAAATATAAATTTAAAATTTAAGAGATGCTTTATCTTAATTTCTGCTTGTACTTAATTTGTTAAGGAGTTAATGTTCTATAGGTAATATTTAATATATTAATGAAACATACTGTTTCAATGGACCTTGCAGAAAGGTTCCATAAAACAAAAATTACCATCTCCTGGTTTCTGGTTTGAAAATGTGAATTGTGAGGAATGGGAGTGGTTGGGAAAAAGGGCTTTCCTGTAGAATAAAAAATTCCTGTATTTCTATTAAACTATGGTCTTTCAGAGGCATACTATTAAGGCAGAACTATAGAAATTATTTAACTACTGTTCAAAAAACCTTAAGAGATATCAATCTAACTATATAGGAATTAGATGGTATTGACCTATTTGAGAAAAAAACAGGGGTAGTACCCCTGCACTTGTGGGTAGAAGAAACAGAATCACAGTGATTATATCCTTGACAGTGGAGAATCATGTTAACTCCAAATTCAACCAAATGACAACTCAGCCAAAAGATATCCAATATTAATCAAAATAATACTGGTTTTCTATGTTAGTTCTAAGTTTAAACTATAAATCTTAATTTTGGTTGGGAAAAGTCACCCAACCCCAATGTTTATATTCCCAGGTTTTTATTGCTTTTATCTGCCTTCTGTTAAAATTAATATTTGACCCTAGTAGATCATTTCTGTATGAAAGACACATAACTTATTATCAGTCCTCATACAGTCTCAGGCCTCGTACACTACATTAAGTATGTATCTGTTCAATGTCAAGGTACTTATAAGGGAAAACATTTTAACTGCAACATTCCTAAAAAATTTCAGTGTAGGTTAAAAAAAAAAAGAAAAAAAAGCTTTGCTAATAGAGGGCAAGGACATACAATGACACCATATGTTAACACCAAATGCTGATTTCAAAGTGCTCAGCTTCTAGTTCCACTATGATCCCAGTACCTTATTCTTCAGGCATAAGATGATTAAAGATAATCTTCAATATAATTATGTTCATTATGGAGGTCTTTAGACCACGAAAAATCTCAGATCTACAATGAAGGAAAAAATATAGGCCAAATACAAAATATTCTGCTTTTCTAATGATAGCATCAAAGAATCCAAGAGAAAGTTAAGTAAAAGCACAGGTTTCATAGGTCAAAAAAACAGTCCACTACTCTGGTTCTATAGGCATACTAATGGTCTGCTAACTGATAGGCAACAATTAATTACAATTCAAGCTTTTATTGCCTATTCTGCCAGGAACAGAGAGAAGAAGAACAGTGGGCAAGGTATGCTGTAAGTAAGATCAAGTCCCTTAAGGCCAGAAATGCTAAACTGGAAATAACCATGAGCATATAATCCCTGAGGACATGTAGAATACTAAAGAGGCGACAGGACGGATGGAACGCTTGAGCTTGAGCGGCATTTGGGTTAAATGTAGAATGAAGGTGTTTGACTAGGTGATCCGAAAAGTCACTGTTAGCTCTAAAAATCTGTTACTTTATACCTTACAATTTTGAGAAGGCTGTATCATGCTAACAGAAACCTGCAGAGCCAAGAGGAAAGATCCAATAAGAACAAGAATAACTCTAAGTTGAAAAATTCCATTTCAAGCTTTTAAAAACAGTAGAGAAAAAATGGTAACTGTTTCTCATAGAAGACAAAAGAAAATGTTTTTGCTGGGAGAATCTATCCATTGTAGCTCCTTATTGCCTAAAATTAAGCATAGTGCAATGATTATTTAAAGTATCTGAGTTTATGAGATAAAGTATATTTTATATCGTGCAGAAAAGAAACAGGAAGAATAGTCTTGTTCTCCTAATGGAGGCTCTGTGTTCTGTCTCCTCAAAATTTCCCACTTGACTGTCTCAATTTAAGCAAGGATATGTGCAGAAAAATTATATTTAAAAGATGAAAAGGTCATATAATTGCTTCAAAAAAGAAATGTCTTGATTGGTTTAAACTTTATTCTAACTATAAATTCTAACCATAATTCTAACTAAAAATATAAAAAATTCAGAAATTTAGATTTAAAGCTTACTATATTAAAAAATATAAAAATGTCCTTATCGATAGTAATCAAATTATATCTCAGCTAAGTCTTTTTCCTTTCACTCAGTTTTTCAAAAGCCTTCTTAACAAACTGAGCCTTAAAGTAAATAGCTTTTCCCTTGGTATAGAAGCTC
Organism: Macaca thibetana thibetana; assembly: GCF_024542745.1. Lineage (NCBI taxonomy): Eukaryota > Metazoa > Chordata > Mammalia > Primates > Cercopithecidae > Macaca > Macaca thibetana. Next base: position 99,978,633 of record NC_065583.1, on the reverse strand, counting down.
AGTTTGTCTAAGTATTAGATTAAAGCTCTGGTTGTTTTGTCTAAGAAAAGCCAGCTTTACAAAATAAAAGCATTTATCTTTGTTTGGGGTTGACATCTATGAGCTGCTGTTATTTTTCCCTTTAACAAACTTGAAAGAAATAATAAAAGTAAAATAAATAAAGCATTTAACAAGACTATGCTTTATTTTTATGAAATTCATGCTTTTAAGAATTCAGGATACAAAGGATGACAGATTTCCATTTTAATAATTTAGAAAATTACTAGTTCAATAATTTTTCTCATAAATTCACAAAAAGAAAGCATTCATTCTCCTGGAAACAGTTCATATTGAACCTAATGCATATGTACTCAATTTTTATATTAGATTTGCTACTACACAGTAAAATTAACTTTATAATATGCATTTTTCATTTATAGAAGACATATTAATGATAAAAGTCTGAAGAAAAATCTTCAATAATTGCTGAAATTTGATAGTAAACATATTATAATCAGAGAGATTACTGTCTTCTTTTGTTTTTTTTGAGACGGAGTCTTGCTCCATCACTCAGGATGGAGTGCAGTGGCACAATCTTGGCTCACTACAATCTCCACCTCCCCAGTTCAAGCAATTCTCTTGCCTCAGCCTCCCGAGTAGCTGGGATTACAGGCGCACATCACCATGCTCAGCTAATTTTTGTATTTTTAGTAGAGATGGCTTTTGTCATGTTGTCCAGGCTGGTCTCGAACTCCTGACCTCAGGTGATCCACCCACCTCAGCCTCCCAAAGTGCTGGATTACAGGTGTGAGCAACCGCACCTGGCCTTACTGTCTTAACATACAGATTTCCTAAAATATAAGTAACAGGCCAGGCATGAAGGCTCACATCTGTAATCCCAGCACTTTGGGAGGTCAAAGCAGGAAGATAACTTAAGGCCTGGAATTTGAGACCAGCCTAGGCAACACAGTGAGACCCCGTATCTAATAAATAACATAAAAACAAAAATTAGCCAGGCATGGTGGTATGCTCCACCACGGGAAGCTTGAGGTAGCAGGATCCTTTGATCCCAGGAGTTGAAGGCTGCAGTGAGCTATGATCATGCCACTGCACTCCAGTCTGGGTGATCCTGAGTGAGATCATGTCTCAAAAATCAAATCAAATCAAATCAAACCTAAATAATAAACAAGTATAGGAACTATTCTGAAAAGTAATTACATCAAATAAAAAAAATAGATTCCACCCACATGTATGCTGCTTCTTCATTTTCAAAAGTAGCCATTGAGGCTGGGCAAGGTGGCTCACGCCTATAATCCCAGCACTTTGGGAGGCCGAGGTGGGTGGATCACGAGGTTAGGAGATTGAGACCATCCTGGCTAACACGGTGAAACCCTGTCTCTACTAAAAAAGCAAAAAAATTAGCCAGGCGTGGTGGCAGGCGCCTGTAGTCCCAGCTACTTGGGAGGCTGAGGCAGGAGAATGGTGTGAACCCGGGAGGCGGAGCTTGCAGTGAGCCAGGATCGTGCCACTGTACTCCACCCTGGGCGACAGAGCGAGACATCGTCTCAGGAAAAAAAAAAAAAAAAAGGAGCCATTGAGACACATTTCCTATCAAAATGTGTCTTTCCATTGTTGACCCACTAGTTGCCCAACTAGAATATTTTAGATCACTGGTGATATATATAGAAGCTATTTCTAATGAAAAGCTTCTTCGCTTTCAAACAGAGATGAAAATTTTGTTCATGTTTACCTATCAAATGCCTATATCATTCCAGAAAGGTGCATCCATAATTATTTTCTAGCCTATTTCAAATATATCTTCATCAAATGTAGTTTTCTAACTAGTGTTAATACCCTAGATGTTAAAGGTAACAGCACTATTGTTGAATTTTTAAAATACAATGACTATATTACAACAGTTTCTATATTCAAAAACTAGTTTGATACAGGTGAATTATATAGTTAGAAAATATAGCATTGATATGTGTTACTTAACAAGCTTTAAAGATGTTTCTACACACATCATAAATCTGGAGAGAAGAAAATAAGCCAATTATAGAGCTATTCAATAATAGGTAAGCAGGTTTTTTTTTATAGTGATCAGTGAAATATTTAAATATTTGGCCTAAAATTTTTAAAGCTTCATCTAGATGTTTTTCAAGAATTCATTCTATTATCAGATAATTATAGATTAGTTGAATTTTTAATAGTCCTAGTAATACACATTATATTTGAAAGAATTAGAGAATATACATAATTTTTCACATTAAAGCAAATACTTATGCATACTTACAATATGCTGGGCTCCTTTAGGCTAAGTACTAGGCATTCATAATTTTTAACTCTTATCAGTACAAAGAAATAATTTATAAAGCTTTGCTATCCTGAATCTGGCAACATTTTAAATTCTATTTTAACCTTCAAAAGTGTTGCAAGAGAACAAATTACATCAGATTCATTCTTACAAAAGTTGCTCTCCAAATTGTTCAGTAGTATGCTAGAGGAAAACACAGGAAACAAAGGCCAAACAAGTATCCTATGTGATATGAAGGAAACAGGAAAACCAAGCCCAGCACGGATATAAATGCTCAAAGTCTAAACTACAAAATAGAGGAACTATAATGTTTAGCAGCAAAAGGACTCTCTCCTACGAATAGTAAGGTAGTACAAGAATAGATAAGAGCAAACTGAGGAAGATACATGATATTTCTATGTGCAGAAATTCTACACAAGATAAAAATTATGTTAAGTATATTCCTAATCTAATTCACTAGGATGAGACAGTTTTAATTTTTTAAATCATGGCCTTAGATACTTCTATATAGCATATAATGCTGTCATTTAAAAATTAACATATATTTTCTCACTTAGCCTTCATAGCAACTCTATGAATTAAATAGTTTAAGATAAAGAAATAATAAAAGAGAAATATATAATACTTGTATTTCATATAAACTATTATGTAAGAAAAGTAGGTCTTCCTATAAATAGTTTTAGAATCTACAAAAGCAGAAAATATATGGGTCAGGAATCTGAGTCTCAACAATACTGGTGAAAAAACGTGATTGTGAGTTTATATTTGCTTCAGAGTAATAACGTACAATTATTTCTCCCCACCAACCCACCCCATACTCAGTCCTCCCTTAGTCACATTATTCCGTCTCTCTGGCATATCCTTTGTCCTTTTTTTCTACCTTTCCTTATACTACCTATCTTCAGTTTAATTCCAGTCTTCTCCTGAAAGCATTCCCAAGTGAATTCAATCTATTCTCATTTCCTTCTTCTCTGCATACTGAATTTAAGATAATCCTAGATAAAAGATATAAGCTAAATCTAGGTCTTATTCTAAAATTTCATTTGCAAATCAGTTGTTTGAAACTTGAAATTTTACATAAGGAAGCATGTTATAAAATTTTGTCACATTTCCAGCCTGTGGTACAAAGGTATTTAAAAAATTTGCAGTTGACAAAAATTGTATATATGTATGTTTTACAGTATAATTTGATAAATGTGTACACTATGGAATGGTTGAGTCAAGTTAATTAACATATCTATTTCCTTACATATTTATTATTTTGGTGTTAAGAACACTTAAAATCTACTTTCTTAGCAATTTTCAAGTATACATTATTAACTATAGTCATTATGCTGTACAATGGATCTCCTGAACTTACTTCTCCTATTTAACTGAAAATTTAGATCTTTTGACCAACATCTCCCCAGTATCCCTCCCCACCAGCCTCTGGTAACCACCATTCTACTCTCCATTTCTATGAGTTCAGTTTTTTAGATATGAAGTCATGTGGTATTTATCTTTCCGTGCCTGGCTTAATTCACTTAATATAACACCCTCCAGGTTCATCCACATTGTCACAAGTGACACAATTTCCTTTCTTTTTAAGGCTGAATAGTATTTCATTATGTATATAATCTGCATTTTCTTTATCCACTCAACCACTGACGGATATGTAAGTTGATCCTATGTTTTGGTTACTGTGAATAATGCTGCAATGAACATGGGAATGCAAATATCTCTTTGACATACTTATTTCATTTCCTTTGGACGTATACCTAGAATTACAATTTCTGAATTATATGGTAGCTCTATTTTTAATTTTAAAGGAACTTCTATAATGTTTTCCATAATGACTGTACTAATTTTCATTCTCACCAACAGTGTACAGTACAAGGGTTCCCTTTACTGCACATCCTTGCCAACATCTGTTATCTATTGTCTTTTTGATAATAGCCATCCTAATAGGTGTTAGGTGATATCTCATTGTGGTTTTAATTTGCATTTCTTCACAACAGCCTTTTAAACAAACAATAGTAGAAATACTATTTGAAGTGAAAGGTAATAAATTATTTCATAATATTAATTATTAAGGCAATCAGTAAAAGGAAGTGAACTAAAAGAAAAGAATAGCTTATTACAAATGTCATAACAGAACATGAGGAAACATTCCAGTTCTGTACTGATTCTAAATAGAACTTTTGGATGTTTTCTATAAGGATCTTCAGAGTCTAACTGCAGTATGCAAAAAAAAAAAAAAAAAAAAAAAAAAAAGGGTAAATATAGGAGGCATGAGATTGCTATCCTTAAAAAACCTTGCATGCAAGGTTGGTCTTTGGTTGGCTTTGAGGAACTTTGATTTAGGAAGGGTTCCTGCCATTTACAAAATGATAAAGGCAGCTCACTGTGCCTACCCGATCTGTTTTTATAAATAATATGGTTTATGCTAAACACCTGCTTCCCTCTAGGAGTCTAAAATTCTGGCACATACTAGGTAGAAGGCGCCTACATGATCAGCCCCACTAAAAATCTTGGGCACTGAGTCTCTAGGGACCTTCTCTAGTGGACACTTGACATATATTATCACAAGTATTTTCTGAAGGAATTAAGTACATCCTGTGTTATTCCACTAAGAAGGGACTCTTCCAAGCTTGCATCTGGTTTCCTTCAGACTTTCCCTTATAAGCTTTTTCTCTTTTCCTCTAGTTTTTCCCTTTGTTCTTTCCTTTTTTTTTTCTTTTGCTTAATAAAGTTTCACTATAATAAATCACAGTGAATTTATTCACAGTCACACTATATTCTGAGTTCTGTGAGTCCTTCTAGCAAATCACTGAATCTGGGGGTGATCTTGGAGACCCCTGACACAAGCTGTTACTATATTTTGTCTCATTTACATTAAACATATGAATATTTCATCCTTTGTACAAGTAAACTAGTATGAGTGTATACTAAATTTTCTCATTTATGATTAGGGTTGTTTGAGGTTCTTTGTATGCAAAATGGTGAACAAAAAAGAAAGGTTTTACCATAACAACTAAGCCAAATTTAGAAAAGAAGTTAAATAGGGTATCAGTGTGTACATGTGGGGAAAAAAAACTAATGCCTGGGGCTGGGCACGGTGGCTCATGCCTGAAATCACGACACTTTGGGAGGCCAAGGCAGGCAGATCACTTGACCAGGAATTCGAGATCAACCTGTCCAACATGGTGAAACCTCATCTCTACTGAAAATACAAAAATTAGCTGGATGTGTTGGTGTATGCCTGTAATCCCAGCTACACGGGAGGCTGAGACAGGGGAATTGCCTGAGCCTAGAAGGTTGAGGTTGCAGTGAGCTGAGTTTGTGCCACTGCATCAAGCCTAAGCAACAGAGCTAGACTGTCTCAAAACATACACACATATGCACACACACACATGCACACAAATGCTTGAAACAGAATAAACTGAGATGTAAGATAGGGAAAGGGTATAGAAGAAAGGAAAGAAACGTGAAACCTAACATTTCTGTGAAGATGATGGTAGATGGAGACACTGAGCCCAATCATTTTCTGGGTTTGCCACTATATTGGTGCAAAACATCTTGGCTGTTAAAGCCTTATGAAAGACAAATATTATTTTTTGAGACAGGATCTCATTCTGTTGCCCAGGCTGGAATGCAATGGCACAATCGCAGCTCACTGCAGTCTCAACCTCCAGGGGCTCAAATGATTCTCCCACCTTAGCCTCCCAAAGTGCTGGGATTACAAGTGTATGCGACCATGCCTGGCTAATTAAAAAAAAAAAATTGTAAGAGATGAGGTCTCACTATGTTGCCTAGGCTAGTCTCGAACTCCTGGGCCTCCCAAAGTGCTGGGATTACAAGCATGAGCCACCATGCCTGGCTGAAAGATATTTATTGACATCCTATAATGTGCACCAGACATTTTATATACATTATCTTATATATAAAGACATGGATCACAATGATTCTAGTAGGGAGATATTATTTTCCTACCTAGGATACAAACTCAGAAAGTAACTTACCTGAAGTTATTACTAAATGGTAGAGATGGTACCTGAACCTAGGTCTTTATGATTTTAAAGCATATGTTCCTGCCAGTAGTCCATACTGCCTCAGTATGGGGCAGAGGTTATGACAATTCAGCCAAGATGTTCAGACTATCTTTTTGTTTTCTATTTCCCATATATCTATACAACCAGGTTGGAAACTTATGAAAGTTAACTTTATGTGTATTTGATAAAAGAGCTAGATGAATGTTAAGCACAAATTGGGTGAGTGCTCAGTAAATACTTTTTCATCAAACTCAACTTTCTCATGAAAAAGCTATAGAGTCACCAAATTTTCAAAAACTTATAAATAAATGAGGTACGCTCTTTGAAGAAAGGCTTTTTTAAAAACATTAATGGGCCAGTGCAGTGGTCCATATCTACAATTCCAGCACTTTGGGAGGCTGAGGCAGGTGGAACTCCTGAGCCCAGGAGTTTGAGACCAGCCTGGGCAATGTGATAAAACCCTTTCTCTACAAAAAATACGAAAATTAGCTGAGCGTGTTGGCACATGTCTGTAGTCTCAGCTACTTAGGAGGCTGAGGTGGAAGCATTGCTTGAGCCCAGGAGGTAGAGGCTGCAGTGAGCTGTGACTGTGCCACTGCACTTAGTCTGGGCAAAAGAGTGAGACCCTATCTCAAAAACAAACAAAAAAAACCAAACCAATTAATGACAAGCTGCCTGGAAACTTTCCAACGAACTTACTAGAAACAAACAAACAAAAACAAAATGAAGGTCACGTATCAAAAAGTCAGGACTTCAAAAATTATCAAACTAACATGGGCAACTAATAAAGTAAAAGAGCTTTAAGGGTAAAAGACATATTTTGAGATATGACAGTTCTGACTACAAAAGATAAACAGTGAAATCTATGAAGTACAACATGAGAGGTTCAAATTGGAAATTAGATAAACCGAAAGACAAAGCTCTTACCAAGAGACTTTAAAACCAATAATAAAAATTGCTTTAAATAAATCAAAAACAGGAAGTCAGATTATAGCTGCTCCACTTAATCTTGGTAAAAATAAATGCTCTTTTCACCCAAAAAGTATACAGTGAAAATATACTTTTTAAAAATCACAATTTGTATAGTTTTACATTTTTCAGAAATTGTTTATATACAGTATCTCATCTGAGTCTTTCAGCAACTCTATGAGTAAAGGTCTTAAAATGTCCTTTTAAAAATGAATAAAAAAGGTTTAGCTAGATATGTGGTTCATTCTAGATGAATCAATAATAAAAGAAGAGCTAACACTGTATCTTAGTTCACTTTGTGTTGCCGTAACAGAACACCAGAGACAGTATTTTATAAATAAAAGATATGTATTTTGGCTCATGGTTCTGGAGGCTGGAAAGTACAAAATTGAGGGGCTATACCTGGTGAGGGCCTCCTTGCTGCAACATAACGTGGCAGAAGGCATCACACAGGTGAGACAGCGAGAGAGAGAGAGAGCGCGCGAGAGAGCACGGGATCAAACTCACAGCCCCCTTTAGCCCCCTTTATGGTTAGCATTAATCCATTCATGAGGGTGGACTCTCGTGATCTAAACAACTCCTCCCCATCTCCCAACACTGTTGCATTGAAGATTAAGTTTCCAACACATACTTTTTAGGGGATACATCAAATCATACCACACCAGGACCTAGATTTTTCTACTTCTGAAAAATGGAGTTTCCTTTCCCCATCAATGATTTCAAACTGTCTTGCTCACAAGTTACCTTAGAGATGTTTGAAGTGGGGAGGGGTGTGTTGGAAAGTAAAATTATGAGATTCTAGTCATAGATTTAAAAAAAATTATAAAGAAAACCAAACTGGGAATTGTGGACCTTTCAGATCAAATGTATAACCCAGTAAGTAACATATGCAACACAGTTTAATAGTGTGATTATGTATTGAGGAGCCTGTTCAAATGCTTTCCAAGTAAGAGGTAGAAGGCTGGAAACAGCATCACTCTCAAGCTTACTACAACAACAAAAAGGCAGCTTATGTAAAAAATCCCATATTTTCTTTAACTCTATCAGAGAGCTCATCAAGGACAAACAGGACATGAGCACTTGATTATCTGAAGCAGATGCTAGATTGAATACAAACTGGTAGGAACTCCACTAAAATTGTTAACAAACTGAAACTAGCATGAGAATACAAAACCCCTGAGAGCCAGAAACGCTGGGGAATGCTCATCCATTCACAGGCTGTTTTCCACATACTTCACAAGGTGCTCATAAGAAAAACTATTGGACAGCAAGAGGCTGGAGAGCCTCCGTCAAGGACATGACAAACAGCTACTTTGAGAAAAGCACAAAGCTCTTTTGGGTCCCCTCTCCCCCGAGAAGCAAGAAACCTTAAACCACTAAAGGAAGAGCAAAAAGCCTGGTAGCCCTAAATGTATATAGGTTAAGACCCAATACAGCTGGGGGAAGAGAGTAGAATAACCTCCAGCCCTAGGGAAGAAGTAGGAAAACATTCTAAACCAGGACAGCCCCTAATGCAGGGATAGGACAGTATTACTAAGAATGTGACACCCCTGAGACCCAGGGAAACAATCCTTGCCTAAGACTGAGGCTGAATCAGAGCAACAGAGAATGTGGTGTCCTATGCTACCAGGCTAGTAAGCATCCAGTAAAAAATAATGTATTCAGCTTCAGACAGAGGGGCAAGATAGTGAAGAGACCCTCTTCAGAAGCAAATCAAGAAGCCGGAGTTGAAGGCAGATCATAGATTGAGTAAAACCCTCTAGGAAACCAGCCTCCATCTAAACACAAGATAATGCTAGAGAAATTTGAAACTTGTGGTACACTGATATTAAAGCAACAACAAAACCCAAGCCCAGCTCAGCCCTTGACTAGATTAATTTAACTGCTCTCCTCACATGTTAAAGAACCAGAAAAAGAGGAGGCATGCCAATTTCTAGGCATAAATAAAATTTACCTTAGTTTCTACTGCTATATAGAAGATGTTAATCTTTCAACCAAAAAGTACAAGACATATCAAGAAAGCACGAAATAAAAACCACACACTGTCAACAGACAAATACATATAAACACTGATATGACAAAGTTATTGGAACTATCAGATAGGAAGCTTAAAATATTTACGACTAATACATTAAAGATTCTCATAGAAAAGGTGGACCACAAGCATGAATAAATGGGAAACTTCCACAGAGAGAAACTGTAAAAGAAATTAAAATGAAATGATAGAAATAAAAAATACAGTAACAAAGATGAAGACTGCTTTTGACAAACTCATTAGTAAACTCAACAGAGTGAGGAAAACATCAGTGACCCTGGAAATAGGTTGATAAAAAGTACTCAAACTGAAACACAGAGGAAAAAACGTGGGAATTAAAAAAGGGCACAGATCATCCAAGAGTTACAGGACAACAGCAAACAGCCTAACATAACTATAAACAACAACAACTAAAAAGAAACAAGAGGACAGAAAAAATATTTGAAGACATAATAGCTGAGAATTTTCCAAAATTAATAAAAGATGATAAACCACAGATCCAACTACTCAGAAAATATCAAGCAGGGAACAAAATCACATCTAGATATTTCATATTAAAATCCCCCAAGACAAAAAGAAAATCTTAGTCAGAAAATTTTTCAAAAAGACATATTACATACAGAGGAGCAATGATAGGAATTACCACAAACTTCTTATAAAATTTGCCATACAGAACACAATGGAGTGATACCTTTGAAGTACTAAAATAAACAAAAAGGCTAACTGAGAATTCTATACTCAGGGAAAGCACCTTCAAAAATGCAGAAGAAATATAGAAGTATCAAATATCATGGAGAAGAGACAAGCCTTCTCTACTACATCCTGTCTGAATACCTGGACCAAAGAACCCATAAGCACAAGAAATGATTACTTTACATCATTACTATTTGGGTATAATTCGTTATGCAAACATAGTAAGTAGAACAATGGTCTATACAACCTTACCTCTAGTTTTGCTTCCTCCAACCCACCCTTCTTATTGATACTGGAGTGAATTTTTATAAAGCACAAATCTGATCATATTGCTCCCTCTGTGAAGTCAAAATCCCTATCTGTTCCCATTTGCCATCAAGGAAAATCAAAACTTCTTAATTGGGTCCTCAAATCCTCTCTGATCCAGGCTCTGCCTGTTTATCCGGTCTTATCTCACAGCATTCTCCCTCATACCTTTTGTTCTAGCCATGTCAAGCAGCAAGAAAACCCTTAAAAAGGCATACTTACTCTTCATTCTATAATGGTTTATGAATTACCAAAACTAGATATGCTTTCCTCTGGGCTAGACCCTACTTTGATTCTTAATTTAAAAAAACTAATTCCTCTCCTGTGAAAAATGCAAAAATTCTGACTCTGCCTTTATTCTTTAGTGCAGTATGAAGAATAACCTAGTATTACCATCGCTGCTTTTATAATTCTGAGAAGAGTAACAGTCTTAAATCATCTAAGGGCACTGAACTCCACAGTGGAACTGGCATTTGGGGATGTATAACAAAAGGACTACCCAATAACTGAAATTGAGCCTCTGCCAGCGGGACCACTGGGAAGGATGATGAATACCCAACCTCTTTTTTTCCCAGGCCAGAAATTGTAAGCTAAGCTTGTTAGCCAATCACAATACTCACATATCATTAATTAAGAGTCAATGGTGAATCCAATTATATCATTCTTAGGCTCTTCAGCTCTGAAAAGAGCAAGTTTCTATTTTCCCCCTATTCTTTGATAAAAACATTTTAACAAAAAAAACAAGCAATATTTTTAGCCCAAGGGAGCCTTTTCACAGAGATTTTTAAAAATACTATATGTTTTATTATCTAGCTTCTGGGAGGAGCCACAGAAATCCTTGCAGCAATTTGCTTAGAAACAACAGACAGTCACAGTCCGCTGATCCTACGGAGAAAGAGGGAGAAACTGATTGAGATTGATTGTCCTTGGTAAAGTCTGAGGGTCTCAGGCTCAGGAAGGGATTTTACCAAAGACACGTGCCTTTTGCACACACTGCTCCTTCTGTCTAAAACAGCGTTCTTTCACTCAACTGACTCCAAAACCTTCCTTCAAAATTCAGCTCTGACATCTCTGCTTTTTCAATAATCATTAAATATGTATCAAGGGCCCACTATATTCTGGCCATTATAGCAGGTAGTGTGGATGCAGAGGGGAATGAGGCCTCAATTTTTCTGCATTCACGAAGCTTAACAAATTCTGAACTCCTCCTAAGCTCCTCCTGGAAGCCTTCCTTCACCTCTGTAGGCTAAATTTAACTAAAGTTCACCCTCAACAAATGTTTCCATAAAATGCTGTGTTCTTCTGTTAGGGCACATTTTATTGTAATTATCTGTTGACTTGTCTCCCTTATTAGAGTCTTGCTGAAGTCTGGACTCTGTTTTATTTCTGTCTCTTTGACACCTAGGCTTGTGCCCGGCAATGCCAATAAATGTTATTTTTTTTAATTAAAGAAAAAGCAAAATTTTAAAAGAGGGTGGTTAAGATGATCTAACTGCCTTGTTAAATGTAACAGAAGATGTAGATTAAATGCTAGAAATAAGATAATTAACATATAATAATTTTTAGATATTTCTACCCGTGGATCACAAATAATGCATACAACACACTAAAGATTTACAAAGCTAAAGACCCTACACACATTTTAGTTAGAAAATAAGGCCGGGCGTGGTGGCTCACGCCTGTAATCCCAGCACTTTGGGAGTCCGAGGCGGGCGGATCATGAGGTCAGGAGTTCGAGACCAGCCTGGCCAATATGGTAAAACTCGGTCTCTACTAAAAATATAAAAATTAGCTGGGTGTGGTCGCACACACCTGTAGTTCCAGCTAACTCAGGAGGCTGAGGCAGAAGAATCGCTTGAACCCAGGAGGCAGAGGTTGCAGTGAGCTGAGATGACGCCACTGCACTCCAGCCTGGGTGACAGAGCAAGACTCTGTCTCCAAAAAAAAAGAAAAGAAAATACACACTAATGTTCCATAAAAATTCTGGCATTGTGATAAATAATTCAGAATCACAGGAAAAAATTGTAAAGAACAACTGAATACCTAAGATAAATGAAAAAAGGAAAGGAGAAGCCAGAAATAATTTGGTAACAAAAATTTTAAAATAAAAACCATCTAAAGAAATAACACTAAATTCCTTACAAGTGATTTTTATCTATTTTTCTTACTTACTATAGCAACAAAATAACAGAGTAGAATAAATATTAAAGTAATACAGAAAGGCAATTCTTTCCTTTAGAAATGCCTCCTTTATAACTTTTCAGAGTTGCTTACCTTTGACTGAATATGCTAAACAATACAGAACAAAAATTTCATCATTTAGGGTATAGTCTTATACATGAAAGCAAAAGGCATTACACTATTACCCAATCTACCTATACAACTGACATGAAGTACTTATATCAGTGCTTTAAACCATCCTGAACAGCAGTAAAAAATAGTAAGCTTAATTAGTCTTTACCAATATACTAGTTGTTTACTAACAGATAAATTCTCAATTTGGAAAAGTCAACCATTACATATCTCTAAATGGAAGGCCTTTTTGGTAATTTACATGACTCAGTTTAATAACACACTCCTGTATATAACATACATTCCATTTTTTCTAAGTGTATCTACATTTATAATGTGAGCTAACGCTGTAATAAAAATCAAGCAGGTAGGGGTTAGGAACAAGTTGGTAAGGCGGCTGTGAATATAAAAGCAACAGGAGCATCCTTGTAGCTCTGTATCTTGACTGAGGTAGGGGATTTATAAACCTACATACATGATAAAAATCACACAAAACTAAATACACACATACGAGTACAAGTAAAACTGGGAAAATATGAATAAGATCAGTAGATTACATCAAGGTCAATATCCTGGTACAGTTATTGTACTGGAGTTTTGCAATATTTTACCATTGAGGGAACTAGGGAAAAGGTACATGAGATCTCTCTGTGTTATTTCTTACAACTGCATGTGAATCTACAACTATCTCAAAGTAAAAAGTTTAATAAAACATGTCAATCCGGCACAATTTGCTCTGTGACCACAATAATTCACAACCATCCCAATATAAAATATACTCACCCCGTCCCCATAATCGCCTAAGCATCTTCCTAATTACAGCATTAGTTCAAAGTCCAGGATCTAATCACCTAAATCAGGTTAAGATGCAAATGAAGTTCTTAGGTACTACACGTGAAGTACCATTCCTCTCAATCTGAAGACCAGTGAACTAAAGAGACAAATTCTCTGCCTCCCACACATCCGAAACACCTAGTTATTCAGGGACAAGATAATTGCAATAGAAACTCCCTTTCAAAAAGGTGACTGCTGCATAGGAGGAAACAGGAAGCATGTCAGTGTTACCAGTTTATAATAATTCTGATATACAGAAGGACACATGTAACCAGTACCTTGATCAGAGCCCAGTCCTACTCGGTGAAAGTACTTCTCTGTGTTCTGGGCCCTGCTTGCTAGCCTCTTGTTTCCTCCATCTGAGTCATGCTTCCTTTTCCATAAAAAAAGTAGCCCATGTTTGCGACTGAGTTTCTCAACTTGTTTTCTGTCTACAGAAGTTTGGGTATCCAAGAGCCTCTTTTCAATTTGTGTAGTCTTGGTCCCTCTTAGTCCAGGCTAATATAATTCTTTTAAAAACTTTATAGGTTTCTACGCCTCAACTTATAAATATAATTATTTTTAAAACTTTATATGTTTCTATGCATCAATTTATAAATCCACTCATTCAGGCAAAAGTCCTTCCCTACCTTGGGCTCCCTGTGAGGCTGCTGTGGAATAAAGCCCTTAAGATTATTAGAAGCCCTTTTGTTTAACAGAGAGGAACTAGGAGGCATGCCCTAAAGATACTTGGATGGCCTTTTGTGTGTCTGAAAGGTTCTATGAGGCACCACCTCACATCTCTGAGGACTTAACAAAGGTTTTATAGTTACACCTTAATTTCATCTCTGCCCTGAGACCGCATTTTCCTAACTCTGCTCTGCATTTGACCTTTGTTCTGAGGCCCTTTTTTGCTTTGAGAATCCTTTGTTTGAAAACAAGAATTCCGTTTTTAGCTCAGTTTTCTCTATCCATGTATCATCAGACAGGACTAAAAGAAACAGCTGCCACTTTAGATATTCTGCCTGGGAATCTCCTTTGCAAATCCATAATTTCATTAGTGGTCCACTGGTTCATTTTCTATTTTCCATGTTACCCTGGGTGACGGTTTTGCAAAATTTGCTACCACTAGATAACAGAGATCTTCTTACTTCCAGTATCAAGTAACACTGTCATTACTGTCTTTCAATCCCTCACCATCAGTCTCCACGAGTCCCTTCCAAGCTTCACGAACAGTCTTTCCACCCACCAGCTGGTCCCATGCACTTTAGGTTTTGTTACAGCAACACCCCATTTCCAATATTAAATTCTGTTATGATTATCTATTGCTGTATAACAAACCGTCCCAAACTTAGTGGTAGAAAAAAATAACCTTTTATTATGCTCATGGGTTCTCCAGTTTAGGACTCTGGACAGTGAACGGAGATAATAATGACTGTCTCTGCAGACTCCATAACGTCTGCTCATTTGTGAAGACGCAAACTGCCAGGGGTTTCTCCACTCAGGTGGCTAGTGCCCAGGCTCAGATGATTAGAAGGCTAGGCTCATGTTACTGGAAGGCTTAAACTGTTTATTTGGGACTGGACTTACCACAGAATAGTGACATGGTTTTAAGACACAGCAAGAAGGCACAGCCAGAAAGCATTCCAAGAGACCAAGGAAAAAGCCTCAAGGCTTCTCCTGACCCAGCCTCAGAAGTTACATACCATCACTTCCACTCCATTCTATTACAAGCAAGTCATTAAGACCAGCCTAGATTCAGCAGACTGGCATGATCACATTGCAGAAGAGCATGTTGCATGGCAAGTACTCTCACCATCTTTGGAAAAGGTAAAAAGCCACAATGGTTATAAAAATACTGATCAGGCTCAAGGTAAAAACTGTTGAGGCTTAAAGTAATGACAACTATTCTAAAGTGACAGTAATACATACCATAAAAACAATGTACTAAAATCATTTCTCAAAAGATACCAGAAAATTATGACAACTATTCGTTATTAGGTTCACCTCTTATGATGAATTATCTGAATCCTTATTGTGTTTTTACTAGTTAAATTTTATAAAAAATAGTTCCATGGTCTCTACTACATTATACTATAATTTTGAAAAATACAATGAGCATATACAAATAAGGTTCTGAATGTCCTTCTGAATAGTTTAGTGTTTCTAAACAATTTACACAAACAAAATTAGAGCCTAATAAGAAAATATATGCAAACCATCATTGAAAATAATTGACCACATTGCACTGAGGGAAAAAATACATGTTATATTAAACTCTGTACTACTGACATTCCAAGAAGTGTAACAGGTGAGCAGGCTACTTAGAAAAATACAGGTTGTGAAAAGAAAATGTTATTAAGAAAATCATAAAGAAAAAATTATATATTTACTATGCATTAAGGGGAAGTGGATCATTGTAAAGTTCTTTAGCAATGTCATTTACACGAGATAAAAGGTTTTCAGGCCTGCTGGCATAGCTATAGTGATGGCCTCATGACGTTTCTTTTTTTTTTTTTTTTCCTACAGTGGTCCTATGCTCTTTATACAGCAAAAAAGAACAAGATTTTTCCTGGCAAATCACTTGCCATGTAACCTGAAAAGAAATTCTTAAATGTTTACACTCACTCTTATCAAATCATCATCAACTAAATTAGCCAAAAAGTGGTGTGCTTTGTACTGACCACATTACAGTAATGGTAGGAAAACCCATGAGAAAATCAACTTTAATAAGAAAATGGGACTGAGGTACTTTCTAGAATTATTGGACACGACTAGTAGGGAGCAAGTTCCAATTTATCCTTCTGCATTCTAAACATTTTTAGCTGATCCAAGACAAAAAGAAATCTTTCATTCCCCCTGGAGAAAAAGAAAGAAGATAGGTATGGTAATTTAAACTGTATGAACTAATTATCTGTCAAATATAAACATGATGCATCAGCTTGCATGTCTTGCTTACATTTTTAATATCCAGAGTAAGTTCAATTTGGCCACAAGGCTACCACGATGTCACTTCCAGATAAAGTGGCAGCAAAGACCTTAAAAATTAAGTGTTTCAATTCATAATACAAAACAAAATGTTAATTTCTTTAAAACTTAAATGTTTCATATGTTTTAGAGGCACTAAGGGATAATTTTAGATGTTATTGAACATGTAACATGTTATAAGATAGTGTATTTTCCATTGAAAACGAAAATACTACTTGAGAAATTTGTTAACTGAAACTCCCCAAAGGTTTCAAATTTCACAAAAATTTACTTTTGCTTATTTTTAAATATTTTGGACCAGTTTAATTAAAAAGTATTCTTCCCTACTAGCTTAGAATATCTAAATTACAAAAATTAAAACCTTAAACTGAATTACTGTTTACCCTTATAAATCTGTTTTAACTGGTTCAATTCACTGACTCCCTCAACAGAGTTTTTATGCTCTTATTCTTGACAGCCCTACTATAGTAAAATAAGTACAGAGTCTATCTTCTTACACTCTACTCAAGAAAAAATATGCACAAATTTTTTCTCTAGAAATATTTAATGACATGATAAATTATTCCTTCTTTAGATTTCTAATTAACTTCCATTGTCAGTATAAAAAAATTAAAAGGGCTTCACAGGAATTGCAGTTCAACTTTAAAAAGTCCTAAATGTCTTTCTTTTAACAATCTAAATTAAATAAATCAATTCTAGTTCCCTAACCATCTCACTTTATTACTATTCTAGTCTTTCAATATGAGGTAAGCAACTGCTGCCCTTTGCACCAGACAGGGGCTAAAAACCCATAAGAACTATACATATGTTTGAATTACTATATGCAATTATCACTTCATAAACTTCCTAAAATAAGGGAAAAAATCCTACTAGGATTTTTTAACTTCAGAGTAATTTACTGAGATAATTTATTTGTTTCAATTTAGTCTTGCTATTACTTTAACACTTTGAAAATTAAGAAAAAAGAAGGGAAAAACATTTTAACTTAGTAGTTTGAATGAAAAGCACACCAGGCAAAGCACTGAAAGCCAGTCTCATAATTTCACTGGGATAGTACTTACTAAGAGGCAGAGCTTGGTTTTTCCCCTGAATGACGGGAGAGCTTTCAGAGGCAGAAGCAGAAATATTAGAAGAAAACCTAACTTTTCCCACTGGTGGAAACTGTCAAGGTTGACTACTGTTTAATAGAATTTAAATGGGGGAAAAAAGGTTGAGAACAGATTCAAAGAGTATCTGGGAAACAGATCCAAACAGGTTGGTCCCTGAGCAAAGGCACAAATCATTTTATTCTGGAAATGAGCATCTCTCAGATAAGAAAGAGAAATTCATCCAACTAGATGCACAGTTTTGACCCAGGAAAATCTAGGAGCTGACTAAGAGTAACTGAAGGAAACTAGTATTAAAAAGCAGGAAAGTTCCCTAAGTAACACCTGCTATTAAAACCTCACAGGCACTGAGGAAACTAAACCCAAACATTCAATAACACAAAAGCCTAGTTTCTCTCAAAGGCAGAATTAGTCTGAAAGTCCCAGCAAGTGAAAAGCTGATGAAAACTAAGCAGTAAAAGGCAGCTGAATAGCTGGGAGAACCTCTGAGGCCAGCTAGGAAAGTGCCCTCCCATTCATTGTGACCTCCCAGAGAGACCATTTAGAAAGTGAGAGGGCTCCAAGGACACCACAAGTTTTACCAGACCTAGCAGTGGTGCCAGGTCAATCCTATCGTGGTCTGAACTCAAAGATGTCTGAACTCTCATCCAGACAAGATAGAAATTAAGCAAGAAGGTATTCTAAATCATTCTTACAATGATTTGGAAACTTACAATGTCCCACCCACTTGACTCTCCCCATAACTTCCTAAATAAATAAGAATGTGAATGTGGAAACAAAAACAGGTAGCTTCCATTTATATTCCAAATGTAAAATCTTACTGAGATTCCCAATCCTCTTTAGCCTTCCCAGTGTTATTGTTACCTCTTGTATTTCTCTGTAGTGAATGAAGTTAGAATCCTACACATAAAGAAAAGCATAGGCCTCTGAGAGGAAAAATTGACAATGGAAAGAAAAGATCAGTGGTTATATTACTGGTCTGGAAAAGATAAGGCTATATAGGTAGATGGCCTATGATGAAATAGGTCCCACAGATTTAACTTATAGCAAGCTCCCAATGTTGTTTCACAGGAATATTCCAGGCTAGAGAAAAAAGTAAAAAGCCAGCCTTGTGTATTATGGCTGTGATAAGATTTGTATATGGAAAATATCCTCATAGTTTCTAATATACACACTGAATTAAGGCGTACTGTTGTAAAGAAGATAGACGTCATTTTGTGATATCTGAAGACTTTCTATTTCCTTTATGTATTTGGGCTTTTGTCCATAATGAAAACTATAATATGACCTCATTTCTAAGGTATTTTCCTTTCTCATATCTCTCTTAGGGATGGCAAAAATAGGATAATGATGAGAACGCGGGCTGAGCTAAGGTGATAAGCAGGACAAGACAACAATCAAAGGAAAGCAAGAAGTAATATTGAAAGAATCACATAAGAGTGGTACAGTGTACCCGCAGAATTGGGGGCACCTCATTCAGAAATAGTATGCCTGAAGAATGTATATTCTTTCATTTATCCAGCCATTCTTTCATCAAATATTTATTGAGTGCCAACTAAGTACAAACCACTAGGCTATCAAATTGAACATGATGTATTTTTACAGTCTTTAAATATACTTACCGCCCTAAGGTATGAGAATTTTTACACTGCTCTTTACTTAACTGGTAATTCAATACATGCTTGCTAAAATACAGCTACAATGAAGAAAGGGTTAATACGTTGAGAGATTTCCCTACCTATTAATTTAAGTTTCCAAAACTTCTGGAAGAAGCCATGAATCATTTAAGTCCATTTAATTTTTTTCCTAAATTTGAATCCAGTTGTCCCCCTTATACAATACTTGACTACCTTCTAAAATGAAATTGTGCCCTATAAAAATCATTCAGCCATTGACATAGTTTGAGTTTCAAGTCTTGCTTCAACAACCACAAACAGCTTTTGAATATCTTAGGTACTCAAGATAGTATGTTCACACCAAACAAATTAGTTGCCCTGGGATGCAGAGTTCAAGCTGGAAGCATTCTGAAACAGTGAACAGCTTTGGGAAATGTACTGGGTTACAGAACATAACAGTTACGCTATCTAAGTCAGTCTACCTAGTGTGGTAAGTATTTACCTCTCACTGAGTTGTATTTTCCCTTGTTTTCATGCTAGTCTCTTCCTTCCTATCACCCCTTAAATGTGAGCCTTTTTCGCACCTTTCTATCCCCAGGCCTCAATTCTTATTTTACCTTTACTACTTCATTAATTTAACCCGCTCTTATCCCTTATTCCACTTTCTCTATGTTCTTCCTCCCTAATTTCAGATTTCTGCTAAGCATATCACAAGTCCATATCATCAGCCACATTAATTACAAATTATTTTTAATCTTTCTCTCTTCCTCAGTACTTACAACTAGACAATCTCTTTTCTTCTTCATTTTCATTCATTATTTTCCATTTTATTTGTCACCACTTTAATTCAGGGGCTGAATTTTCAGCATATATCAACACTATTAGAATAGCCTCCTCACTGCGTTGGCCTTTAGTCGTCTTTCTTCAGGTTTCATCGTGCCCTCAGATTCATTATCCTAAAATATAATTTGCTATATTTTGAATATGCTAAAAAAAATGACTATGGCAGACAGAGCGAAAGTTTCATCCAGTGTAGTTGGAAAAGTACTAGATGAAAAATTGGAAAACCTGAATTTTTGTGGTTAAACCACACTCAGTCTTTAAATAATGACATGTCCTTAACCCCTCCAGGTACCAGATTTCTTATCTATTCAAATGACTAAAATAAGCAGTTTTCAAACTTTCTATTTAAAGTTTTTGAACTGTAATGGATTGAGATGTTGTAAATGAATAAAAGAGATTTTTAAAAATGAAAATTATTACTCAAGAGTTTACCAAGAACCCTTAATTCTAGAATGGGGGTGGGGGTTTGAGTCAGACGCAGAAATAGCTATTGTAATGCTTTTGGAAACGATGAAGACGTTACCTAAGGCATCCAAAATGGGATTACAGAGGAAAAGACAGTGTTCAGGCAATGATTTGGAAGTTTTGATAACTAGTTGGAGGTAAAGAAGAACAATAAAGAGGATAAAAAGAAGAGTCATTTATGTCATGGGTAACTGATTATATGGAGATTCAATTTAATTAGAAAGAGAAAATAGAAGGAATTTGGATAGGGGAGAACTGAAATGCTTTGGTTAAAAGAGAAGGAAGCCAAGAACCTCTATGATTGGGTGTCCTCTCATTCCTAGGCACCATCTATGGCCCTTCCACAATCCTCCAGGGATTCAGGGACTTCAGCATGAAACCACTTTTCAGTGGGATAATTTCACAATCTCCTTACAGTTTTAAAATTCTACCATCTGTTAGCTAAGAACTGATCCTGTGTTTGATTTTTCTACTCTAGTTAAACAGCTCAGCTTAGTGTTCCTTAAATATACCTTATATTTTTCCAACTTCATCCAGTTTCTCTGATACACCTTCCCCAGCACTTCTCTTATCCAAATCCTAGTCATCATTCAAAAGCCAGTGCACATTTGCAGCATTTAAACCTATATAGTATAGGGTTATTATCTGTTTACACTCATAGCAGCTAACTCTTCATGTACACAGCTCGTATACGTTTCCAAACAGATTATGAATCCCTAAAGGGGGAAATTTTTATAAATCTTTGCACCTACCGTAGCTTCAACCCAAGTAATTTGCACATAAATAGGTTTTCAAAAAAAAGTTAATAAACAAATGATAGAAGTGACAGTGGGAGGAGGCAGACAAATGCCTCCTCCCTGGTGCATCCCTGGTGAAATCCCACCTCCAAGACAAAGACAGTTTAAAGCCTGAAAGCCAAGCTAAAGGTCAAACCCACAGACTACCTTGAGAATCTGTCTTCCCATTTGGTACATTTTTCTCTGCTTGATTCCCAGCATTCAACTATTTTACATATACCTACCCTTCCCGAATTGGTTTTTTACACTGTTGTGCCCCTCCTTGAGTGGTGTCTTTAACCTTTTTTGCATACTCACAAACCAATCAGAATGCATTCCCCTATTCTGAGCCCATAAAAGCCCTGGGCTCAGCCACACTGGAAGAGAAACCACCTGACTGCAGGTGTTCAACCACCCTTGCATACTCTCTCCACTGAGAACTGTTCCATTGCTCAACAAAATTCTTCTCCGCCCTTCTCACCCTTCAATTGTCAGTGTATCATCATTCTTCTTGGATGTGGGACAAGAACTCAGGAACCACCAAATGCAGGTACAAGCTATAACACAGTTGGGCTGGGGCATGCCCAGCCAGCCACAGACTGAGCTGGTGTGCAGGCAGGCCGAGTGGGTGGACCACTTCCTGCGGCAGGCAGCATGGTCGAGCAAGACCTGGCGGGGAGGTGGCATCACCAGCCAGAGGTTCCCAGCTTGCAAAGTGACTGAGGAAAATCTGTGTCAGAAGAATGATCCTAAATTATGTCTACCAAAATCCCTTCCCTCAAGGATAATCCTCCCCACAGCATAGTTACATTTGTTAGTAGTTGTGCTCTTGCCTTCTTTAAAAAGATATTAACAGCCGGGCGTGGTGGCTCAAGCCTGTAATCCCAGCACTTTGGGAGGCCGAGACAGGCAGATCACGAGGTCAGGAGATCGAGACCATCCTGGCTAACACGGTGAAACCCCGTCTCTACTAAAAAAAATACAAAAAAAAAAAAACTAGCCGGGCGAGGTGGCGGGCACCTGTAGTCCCAGCTACTTGGGAGGCTGAGGCAGGAGAATGGCGTAAACCCAGGAGGCGGAGCTTGCAGTGAGCTGAGATCCGGCCACTGTACTCCAGCCTGGGCGGCAGAGCGACACTCTGTCTCAAAAAAAAAAAGATATTAACAAATGTATACATTTTTAAGGTTAAGTTTGACTTTGATAAGAAAAACTTTAAAACCACCTTGAAAATATCTGTACCTTCTTTTACAAGAGATTCTGAGACTTTCCTTCTAGAGAGTTTAAAGCACCTGATCTTCGGGAACTGATAATATCTATTTACTGTGGCTGGCTGCAAAAAATTCCTTGTATTATAAGAGTAGTTGTTTGTGATTTTAAACCCAAGAGACAATGGAAAGCATATGGCATATATGTAGAATAAAATAAATTAACACTAAAAATAAATGCAACAAAATTTATAGACATTTCATGAAGTCTGAAAGTAGATAACCTAAGCTGGGCGTGATTGCTCATACCTGTAATCCCAGCACTTTGGGAGGCCAAAGCGTGCAGATCACCTGAGGTTGGGAATTCGAGACCAGCCTGACCAACATGGAGAAATGCCGTCTCTACTAAAAATACAAAAATTAGCCAGGCGTGGTGGCACAGGCCTGTAATCCTAGCTACTCGGGAGGCTAAAGCAGGAGAATTGCTTGAACCCGGGAGGCAGAGGTGTGGTGAGCTGAGATCACGCCATTGCACTCCAGCCTGGGCAACAAGAGCAAAACTCCATCTCAAACACACACACACACACACACACACACACACACACACACACACACACACACACACACACACACAAATAACCTATTCTTCTTAGTACAAAATAGAGTGTCACATCGTTATAGCTCTATCCATTATTTCTGGCTAAGTAACTATTACTTATCTCATAGTATACATTCCATCAAAGACACAGTACTTGAAATTGTGAGGCTTTTATTTACTTAAAAAAGATATAAACCTCTAATTTCAGTTGCCACCCCCATCAAAAACAAGAGAACACAATAATTCAAATCTATAGTTTGGGGTAAGTGAAAGGTGAGTTTTGCTAATGATTTTTTGTTTCTTTCCTTCATACCCAAGGAAAAAGAATAAAAGTAAGAGATATATTCACTTTTCCAAGTTGCCCAAAATACAATCATTTTAAATGAAGCTGGATAAAAAGTAAAAAGTAAAGAAGTGGCTATAAAAATGTGACTCTACAAATCTAAGGTATTTAGATACATTTTTACTTAAAAAAAGCTTTAACTTATTTTCTGTGATTTCTACATTTTCCATAGTAAGTTATAAATTTTATGAATCTTACATCTCCAATTACAAGTTAAAAATGCATGCTATCTTTGAAAGAATATCATGTTTTTTAAATTTTTTGGTACTACTGGCAGCAATCACAGGCAGTGTAACATCAGCATGAAAATAGTAAGGAATAAAGATCTTTCCATTATCATCTTTTCACATTTACCAGAAACTAGATTATAATTTAAAAATATTTCAGTGAGAGAAAGGGGCTTATGATGTTTGTTTAAAATACATACTTTGAAAAAAATATATTATTTTTACAATAAAATGAATTTTAAATAAAGTCATCCTGTTCTGTTTCTCTCTTTTCCACATTAGTTTCTTCATTTATTTCTTTATGGATTTCAGACATCCATATCTATATAAAAATCTAGTCTTACAATATAAATAAATTCTGGAAATCTATTGTACAACATAGGGCATATGATTAACAATACTATATTGTATACTTAAAAATTTCATAAGAGGGTATATCTTATGTTAAGTACTCTTACCACAAAAGGGAAAAAATAAAGCAAAAAGGGGAGAAGAACTTTTAGAGGTGACAGATAAGTTTATGGCATTTGTTGTGATGATGGTTTCATGGGTGCATACTAATCTCCAAACACATCAAGTTTACACATTACATATGTACAGCTTTTTGTATGTCAATCATACCTCAGTAACGTGGTTAAAAATAAATTTTAGAATGGCTCAAAATTACAACTATTCAGTTTATGGATGTCTCTCAATATGTGCACATACAAAAAACAACAGATGTCTTTCATAAGAAATGCTAAATGCCTATGCGTGTAACATGGTAAATTTAAATTTTATTTCATTAAGTTTTTAGTTTCCAATCTCAGAAGAGTGATTAGAACTCACTGAAAGATGAAATTTAATCTGTTTTAAAGTAACTTTCCTGAAAATGAAATAATAATTGCAGATATTTGGAAAATACAGTAATATATACAGACAAAAATAAAAATCACGTATCCCAATATCAAAAGATAGTCATTTTAACATTTTGGCCTATTTCAAATTAACATAATTATTTATTATTTACCTCATTATGCCTCCAGTAATTCTTTTAAAAAGTAGTTTGTCAATATTCATTCAATCTTATAGATAGGAAGTAACTATAAAATAATAAGACTAATTTTAAGCATTTATACATGCAAGTGAGCATTTTTAATGCTAAAAATGCAGCTACTGCAGAAAGTATTTTTTAGAATGCTTCCTTGAGTACTTTATGTTAAATTATTAAAGTATTTTAAAATTCAGGAGGTAAACATATTACCATTATAGAAGTAATTCTGTAATAAATTCAAATGCAGAATATAACATTCTAGAATTTTACCAAAATCTTATTGTTTGTTCCTGTGCTTTCCATTTTCTTCCCCAAGTCTTTCAAACTATTATATTTACATGTTAGAAATAAATTTGTTAATCATTTTCACAAATTATCTACTATTAAGAATTTAGGAAATCCTATTCATGAAAATTACCATAGAAGAAATTAATGTATTTTTTAAAAATCCAATTGTAATACAAAATCATGTAGGTCAAACTATCTTTTCACCAACCTGCAATTAAAAAACAAATCAGAGATGTATTACCATGAAAAGAAATTGGTTTTAAGATGTAATGAAAATGGCATCCAAGAATAAATCAAATCTCTTAAAATATTTAAATTAAAATTAAACATCTGATACAATGTGCTAATATTCATGATGAGTTATAAAATTCAAATACTGATTTTTTTCTAAACTATATTTTCTAAGGACCAAATTACATGGTAAGGGGTTGTTCCTCCTTTAAAATCTACTCGAATTTTACTCCTACCTCTGGCTAATGTTCATTTCCAAAACCTATTTAACTGTATTTCTAAAGGTAATAAATGTGAATACTTTGAAATTTTCAAAGTGTCTTATGAATGCAAAATGATGATGATGATGAAAGTGACTATGACAATAATGATGATGATTTATTTAATGCTTTTAGAAAGAGCTGCTAAATTAGTTCACTTTTCCCCTTAAGATCTCCATGCTGAACAGTAGGGTACATCTTTCTACAGAATGTAATTTTGGAAAAGTATTTATATGATTAATTTCTTAAAATGTAGGCTATCAAATATTGTATCTCCTTTAAGAGTAGAACACTGGCACTCTCTAATGCCATCTAGTTGTCAAAATTAGTGGAGACATCTCCCGTAATTGACAGGCCAAATCAAGGCATGCATCTCTTAGTGTAAGGAATAGATGAGATGGGGTACCCCACCCTATCCAATTCCTCATATTCTTCATGGGTGGATCTCTGCTTTATTTCTTCTGTCAATCAACGGTAAAAAAAGAAAATGAGGTTGTTCAGATAAATCCTGTGTCCTGGGCCCTGCCTTAACTACTTTTTCTCTACTTTTTATTTGCAGTAGCGTCCCTTTCACTCACATTGTTCCCAAGAGCTATTGTTCAGTGCCTATCAAGCTTTATGAGTACAATCAATGTCAGATGAGGTAATCACAAGCACTCTCACTTGAATAAGGTTAGTACACATTTAAAGAATTGCACAGTCCCTGCCAGGTAACCAAGATTTTCACTTCCCACAAGTCTGCATGCTCTTCCTCATGCTATTTTGGAGGGTATAATTCTTCTGTCCATTTCTACTCTTCAGTCTAACGCTGAATTATTTTCCTTGGAGGAACAACGTCTTTTTTCCCTTTTGAGCGCTGGTTCTGGTTTTTAAGGCTTTTTACACAGAATGATGCTAGCCTCTACAAACTTCACAAGTATCCCTATGGTTAAGTTTTAGGTACTTACTATCAGTTATTTCCTCAGGCTCCAGCCCCAGTTCACTTCCTCCCAACCAGGAAAACTGGATTTCCTCCATCTTAAACTCAATCTGTCAGTCTTTTATGGTTAGTTCTGCAAACATGTTTTCCCAGCCCCTTCATAATACCATCTACTCATTCTTATCTTTACTGTTTTTTTTTCTTTTCACAGTTCTACTTTCTGATACTATCAGCTCTCTAAAATCAGATTTGCAGTTCTTCTAAAAACAATGCTCAAGCCAGAGACACTCCACTGCTGTTCCTTAAGATTTAAAAAAAAAAAAATTACATTTTCATTTTTGCACAGAATCTTCTACTCTCTTGTCTGGTATTTCCTTTAGTCCACAATAAGTTTTATTTGGGGAAGTGAATTCAGTAAGGAAGATATTTAGCCTTATGATATACAACCAAAAGTTACAAAAGGAGAAGAACAGAGTATTTCTATATTTAATCAAAAATCTTATGTGCCAGGGAGGAATTTATCATTTACAGAAATCTTATAATGAATGTTTTAATAGAATAAAAAAATTACTATATATTTAATTTTCATAAAATCTGAAATTTCACAAATCAGACATGCTTAAAGATGAGAAATTTCTTCAATAGCTTAGAATTAGGCCTACGCTCTATCCTAAGCTTTAACAAGACTCAAATGCCCCTTTCTATTTCACATTTAAAGTTATGAGCCTACTCTTCAAGAAAAAAAAGACCAACCAATTTCTTAAGTACCAAAACAACAAATGAGCCAGTGTATTTTTTAAGAGCAGTGGTTACAAAGAAAAATGACAGTATAACTTCGTAAAATTATATGTTAACTTACATAATCATGGAAGGCTTTTGCTTCACTTGAGTGTTCACATGTTTCACGTCTCTCTGGAGCTGCACAGTAGAGATCCCAAAATACACTAAAAAAGTAATCATGGTAGCATTAAGAAAACCATACAACACTAATATGGGAAATCACAATTCCAAAAGTAGAAGACATGTTTTTCTTTATACAAAATGTTTCATCTTCAAAACAGATATTTATTTGAAAGACTTAAATGCAGGCAAGTCTCTTCATGCAATAACAGTGTTACCATCTAGTCATCTTTCAGAAATGCTAAGTAAGACTTTCCTAAAAAAAATAATTTTATAGCAATAATTTAAAAATTGTCATTCTTATAACTGGCTGTTTACGTGATATAAAACACTTGATTGGAGTAGCTGTAATACTTTCCACTATTTTCCCATGAAGAATAGGAACAGTAAATAATATCCCAATTTAATAATTAAGGAATAAAGTGGTCCATTGATGTTTTTAAAGATAATTTTGTTGTTCAACTCATAGGCCAATACCCTGACCATTAAATTACATTGTTTAAGCAAATATATTTTCTTAAAAATGGTACATTTCCCTGCAATTACCAAAATAGTTTAGTAACTTTGAAAAGACATCCTAATACCTCTTTTTTTTCTCCTATTCAAGAACAGTGGGAAGTGAAGGAAACTGTTGGGGGGAAAAAATCATGCTCCTTACAAAACATATGGCTCTGGTCATCCTTCCATTACTAAATTAACAATGAGCATAAGCAAGGATTCAAAAATCAGAAAAGCAAATGTTTTAAAGTGTTGGTTATAAATAAAGGCAATTATAATTATCAATAGAATTATTATTTTTATTCCACATTTCCCACTCTATAAAAGTGGAAGGTAGATTAAGACAAGTAGTTAAGAGCACAGGCAGTGGAGCAGGACACATCTGAGACAGAGTCAGACCTGCTGATTACCAGCTGTGATAGCCCTTGAGCAAGTTGCTTAAGGAAACACAATTTCCTCCTCTATAAAATGGGGTTTTTGAGAAGATGAAATTATGCCATATATGCACAGTGTCTGACATATAACAAGCATATTATCAATAATATCATCAACACTATAATTAATTTGCATAAAAGCTTAAAATGCATATATATTTTTAAGGCAGGTCACTGTGGTGAGGGCACACACGATGAGGATAAAACAAAACTTGGTAAATTGAAGCCAGACTTTTTGTTTCGACCTTCAAAGATTCATTTAGTCTGGATCTCTCTCTCTTCTCAGCTAGGAGAAAACATTCTGCAAGCCTTACAACGCAAAGTTAAGTTCATAATTCAATAAAGTAAGATTACCCTCAGCGGGGAAAAATGTGAAAAACTGAGTATCGACATTATTTCCTTTTCAATTTCTATAATAAGCAGTAAATACAGAGAAAATAATAAAAATAAAATTAAGTAAATTTCAATATTGGCCGGGCGCGGTGGCTCACGCTTGTAATCCCAGCACTTTGGGAGGCCGAGGCGAGTGGATCACAAGGTCAGGAGATAAAGACCATCCTGGTTAACAAGGTGAAATCCCATCTCTACTAAAAATATAAAAAAATTAGCCAGGTATGGTGGCGGGCACCTGTAGTCCCAGGTACTCGGGAGGCTGGGGCAGGAGAATGGTGTCAACCCAGGAGGCGGAGCTTGCAGTGAGCCGAGATAGCACTACTGCACTTCAGCTTGGGTGACAGAGTGAGACTCCGTCTCAAAAAAAAAAAAAAAAAAAAAAAAAAAAAAAATTCAATATTTTCAGGAGAGTGAAAGTAGTGAAAGTTATAACTGAAATCCTTGCAGTCCTACTGGGAATAATCAGAACTGTAGATAAACAAGGATACAGCTAAAAGTTTTTCACCTAGATTAGGTGTGTTATGCATTACAGTGTATTGCAACCACGTTCTTAAAGAACTTCAAAGATCTTAAAACCAAAGTTTTGTAATGTGGTCTTAAACTGTATTTAATCAAAGAATATTATATGCAGTATTACATGACAAACAATATAATATCTCTGCTTCTTTCCTAATTTCCCTAATTTCCACTCAAGTAACAGAAGACCTCTCTTGAAAATTATTCCAATTACATTACTTTTATAATTCCATTGTAGTACTTTTAAAAGATTATCTCACACAATGGACTGAGGGAAAATAATTTATTGATTTATTGTTGGAGTATGCCCTAAGAGTTATTAAATAAACATCAGAAATAATTATTTCTAAATATATAGTTAAATTAAATATTTATCTTATAATAGTAACATTGTTCTACTTCTCTTTTTATGTTTGTCTTTATGGATTTACTGGAAGGTCAAATGTTTGTAAGATCAAGCTTAGAGATTATAAAACAAGTGACTAAAACAGGATAATTTTATAGGTGGTGTTTCTGAGAATCCTGTATTCCTTATACATGATCTTGTTTTACATAGGCAAAGAAATAGCTCCTTCAAAAATATGTCTCATGGCAAGCCTTGTGCTAGGTAGGTCCCATATTTTAATGTCTAGGACAAGTGTGTATTCTTTTCCATACATTTACAATGTCTATTCTATCATTTTAAAGATCAGTAAATCTTCAATTTTAAAAAAGCCCTACTCATCAGCAAAGTTTCATAATTAAGTCTATTATAATCTAGGATATGTTATGACATTTAAATGATAAAATTAAAAATTAAATACAAATTTAGTTTTAGTGCTATGATATTCAAGTTTTAACACATGCCCCATCTATTTTATTAAGCATATGTATGTTCTTCCTTCTAAGAATCACAGGTAGGAAAGACATTTCAAAATTTCATCCTTTTTAGAAAGTTCAATTATATTTTGCCTATTTATAAAACAAGGTTGAGAATCCCTTATCTGAAATTCCAGATAAGGACCAGAAGTGCTTCAGATTTAATTTTTTTTTTTTGATTTTGAAATATTTTAATTATACTTATACTTAGTGGTTGAGCATCCCAAATCTGAAAATCCAAATTCCAAAAGGCTCTAATAAGCATTTCCTTTGAGTTTCATGTTGGCACTAAAAAGTTTTAGATTTTAGATCTCAGGTTTTCAGACTAGGGATGCTCAACCTATATTGTGACTGGTATAATACCATCCTAATATTTGAGAACAATTGGCCATATCATAACATCAACAACAAAGGCTGCAGTAAGACCAAAATACATTATTTTAGTCCACATTCTGCAATTAATCCATGCTTGGTTTTGTGAGCTAGTAGACAAATTACTTAATTATAATGTTATAGCCTTATTTAGAAAATAATGAGGTTAAAACCAGAAGATTTCTATAAACCCTTCACGAATAAAAAATGTAAAAACTATTTTCTTCTAGTAATACTCAAATATGCATTAAATACCTGGTCTATATAATATGCTGCCATACACTACCCGAGAAAAAAAAAAGATATGTAATCCATGGCACAAATGTAACTGTTGGTCCAAAACTAGTGATGAATTCAAAATTGCTTGCTCACTTGCCCAAAACTGCTCACTTCACCTAGATGTAGAAGTTATATAGCATATATAAAAATTTCACTAATATTTTTAGCAAATGCTTTTAGCTGATATCATGACAATGTGATGATTAGTATACAAAAATGCAGACTTATCTCCTAGAGAAAGAAGTAGGCCTTTTAGTTTAGGTAAGTTTCATAGCAATACTTGATTTGTGCTTACGTGGAAGGATTTTACTGATGTACTTTAGTAAGCTATTCTGACGATCCACTGTACTTGTTCCTTGATCTCCAAGAGGGCCAAGGTCAGAAAATTTTGAACCTCCAAAGATGCAGACTTTGCCTCTCTACAACCTGAGATGCTGGTGACTAAGGAGCTTCTCAGTTACTCTAATCCTACAACTATTAAACATGAAAGCAGGCCGGCGCGGTGGCTCAAGCCTGTAATCCCAGCACTTTGGGAGGCCGAGACGGGCGGATCAAGAGGTCAGGAGATCGAGACCATCCCGGCTAACACTGTGAAACTCCGTCTCTACTAAAAAATACAAAAAACCAGCCACGCAAGGTGGCGGGCGTCTGTAGTCCCAGCTACTCAGGAGGCTGAGGCAAGGGAATGGCGTAAACCCGGGAGGCGGAGCTTGCAGTGAGCTGAGAGCCGGCCACTGCACTCCAGCCTGGGCGACAGAGCGAGACTCCGTCTCAAAAGACAAAAAACAAAAAAAAACCATGAAAGCAAATATTATCCTTGAAATGTATTGGGTTCATCATCATGAATAATAATTCAGAGTTTTATACAGTCTCTTTATTCCTAAGCAGAAACAAGTGAAAATTTTATATTTTACAAATGAAGACAGAGACTGAACACAGAGAAGCAAATCTTACAAAGTATTGAAATCTTTGATCTTATATCATTTATTATCATTAAAATCTTCCCCTTATAAATCAAGAGAAAATACTGCATTCCCAAGTTGAAGATTCTCATCCAAACACTGTATCTCTTTTTATTCCTGAGGATGTGAGGTGAAATGACTTAGGTAGCTTGCTAATATCTCAAGGAAACACAGAAAGCGAAATGGTTGTCAGAGAAGTCTACAAGGGTGAATAAACATGCCAGATGTGTCCCAGAAGATGGAATGCTAACATAATTATACAACTTATGCCACTGGCCAGATCTAGGACTACCTGAAAACAAAAATTTTTTAAAAGACAAAACAAAACAATAAAATGCCATGGAAAACAATTTTTCTGAGGAACAAGCCACGCTGTTACAAGTTCAAGTCTTAATAACTAAGGAAGTCATTTGTCTTTGTCCCAAAAATATATCAATGAATGTTAGTTACTGACAATCTCTATTAAAGAAAACTATCCATTCACAAGACCAAAAACAGCTTCACATGAAATGTGTATGTACCTGTTCTTTATCTTAGAACCTCCCCAAATGTATAACTTGTATTAATATAATACCTTTAAAAATTGAAGTATTAAATTTTGCTTCATTTTTATAAAATTCTCACAATACTCCTGTATTAGAAATAAATTTCTATTTTAAAATATAATAAAGATAGTTACCATTATTGACTAAGTACTATATTCAAGCATCGTACACAAAGTATCACATATTCAGCATCTAATCCTTCTAATTATTATCCCCACTTTGTAGATGAAGGAACTGAAGCTTAGATTAAATTAGATTAAATAATTTGCCTAAAGTCACACAGTGGCAGAGCTGGGCTTGAGTCTTTTAATTATTACAGTATTTTGCTTCTAACATGAGTGTGGTTTTAAGAATTCTTAATGCAAGACTCCTTATTCTGATTGTGGGCAGGTTTCTACAGTTTCAGCAGTCTGAGCAGCATCAACTATTATAAGAGTGGGATGGATACCTGTCCCAGATAAGACAGTGAGCACATTGTTAGCCTACCTTTGACCCCATGCCCCAACTCATTTTCTGAATATCCTATGGCAACCACCCCCTTACCCTATATGCAGCTGCCAGGGATTCGTAGATGCCTCAATATAGACATGACTCAGAAAAGAAAACTTTTGAGTCCCATTTATATACACTGCCTGGAATTAGCCACTCACAATGCTCAAATGGGAAATGTAATTAATGACTTATTAATAGTGGGACACTGAATTCTGCTCTGTGATTAAGAAATATCTGTTACTGAGATGAGCACTGGTTACAATTCAGGAATTTGAATTCTAACTCTAAATGTGACCTTGGGCAAATAGTTTTTGATTTATGTAAAAAGAGAAAATAAATGTTATGTATTTTACAGTGTTTTATACAGAGACAAAGACATGACATACACAAAAGCAATTTTAAAAGAAACTTAAAGGTACTAAAAATATTACAGAAAAAGTCTCATATAGCTAGTATAGTGAAATAAAAAGAAGTTTTCTAATTAACATGAGTAACATTTGCCTCATTTTTCTTTCGAGTCCTTCACACTAAATGAAGATTCCCTCAGTTTTTTACAATGCTCTCTCCCCACCAAATTTTCCTCTGTTTTCCACATGCCTTCCTCTTCTTCCATGCTGAATTTTAGTTTTATTCTCTATGGCCTATGTTTTTCGCATTCTCTCTTGCTAGTACTTTTCCTCCCTTCTCACTCTTATCAGCCTCCTCCTTAGCCCCGTTGTTACCTACACAGTCTTATATGATGCTTAGTTTAACTCAACTCAAACAGTTATACCTTGCCTGTTATAGAAAAGACATAGAAGATGAGTAAAAACCAGTAAGCCAATTATAAATATTATACCATTCTAGTAAGCTAGCTAACGCCATTGCACTTGTTTTCCTGTGGGTATTTGGTTATTCTTAGCTATACCTGATATTATTTATTAGGTTCTAAAAAACTAGAGTGCTAGCATACTACAAGATTCGACTTTCCACTGCCAGGTGAAAAAAAACAGAATTCTTAGGATAATCTTACATTTTAACTTATTTTCTCTACAATGTTATATATATTTGATTTCAAGATATAAATACTGGGAACCAAAGTCACTTTAAAAGGTGCTTTATATTTTTATTTTATTAAATAAAAATGAGGTATCGGCTGGCATAGGCTGGTTGCAGTGGCTCATGCCTGTAATCTCAGCACTTCGGCAGGCAGAAGCAGAGGAAGGTGGATCTCGATCCCAGGAGTTTGAGACCAGCCTGGGCAACAGCAGCAAAACCTCATCTCTACAAAAAAATACATTAAAGTAGCTGGGCATGGTGGTATGCTCCTGTAGTCCCAGCTACTCAGGAGGCTGAGGCAGGAGGATCACTTAAGCCCAAGAGATGGAGGCTGCAGTGAGCTATGATTGTGCCACTGTACTCTAGCCTGGGTGATCCTGTCTCAAAAAAAAAAAAAAAAAAAAAAAAAGATGTATTTGTCTGCTTTCAAGCTGCTAATAAAGACATACCTGAGACTGGGTAATTTATAAAGGAAGGAGGTTTAATTGACTCACAGTTCAGCATGGCTGGGGAGGCCTCAGAAAACTTATAATCATGGCAGATTCACATGGTGACAGCATGGCGAAGAATGAAAGCTAAGCAAAGGGGGAAGCCCCTTATAAAACCACCAGATTATGTGAGAACTTACTATTTCTAGAATAGAAAGGGGGACTCGCCCTCATGATTCAATTACCTCCCACCAAGTCCCTCCCACCACACGTGGAGATTATGGGAACTGCAATTCAAGATGAGATTTGGGTGGGGACACAGTCAAACTATATCAAGAGATATGAGAGTTATAAAAGGCATCGTATCAAGAGTTATAGTTTCTGCAATTAAAACTTGAAATAGAAAGTTTTTAAAAGCCTATGTTTTAAAATTGCACAAGTAAAAAAACATTAACATCAGAAGAAAGAAGCTTATTGGCATTTTTGTTTCTGGAACTAATGTAAGAGCTGGGAATGTTTAACAAAAAGTACAAACAAGAACTAAGTTTTCAAAGGGGATGTGATTCAGTTAAATGTATTATAAACTGGGGTACTGAGCATGGGGTAAACTAAAAAGGAAAAGAAAGTGATTAGGGAAGTCACATTAGAAACAAGGGAAAAAAGCTCCAGAAAGTAAATCACATAAATTTCTCTATCCTATATTAAAGGCAGAAATTCCCCTCTTCCATTCTGAGGTCTTTGCCTCTCGTCTCATTGGTACTTTATTCTGCTTATTTTGCATATGTCATATGTATCTCTTTTTCATACATCTTCAAACACTCCCACTCTTTGCCAACTTTTCCCCTGAGTCTACTAGTCTCTGCCTCTTTTCTCAACCCTCTTTAATCCATCTTTTTTTTTTTTTTTTTTTTTTTTTTGAGACAAGGTCTTGCTCTGTCGCCCAAGCTGGAATGCAGTGGCGCAATCTCGGCTCACTGCAGCCTCCGCCTCCCAGGTTCAAGCGATTCACCCACCTCAGCCTCCCAAGTAGCTGGGATTAGAGAGACACACCACCACACCCAGCTAATTTTTGCATTTTTAGTAGATGGGGTTTCACCATGTTGCCCACGCTGGTCTCGAACTGCTGACCTCAGGTGATCCACCCGCCTTGGCCTCCCAAAGTGCTGGAATTACAGGCATGAGCCACCATGCCCGGCCCCTCTTTAATCTATCTTTATGTTGATGCCAAGTGAGTGTCTAAAGCCACAAAACTGATCACATCAGGGACCCCATTTAAAATCTTTGGGCTATAGTCCCAAATCCTTAATATATGCAGGACTTCATAATCTGTCCCCTGCTTTTGTCTCTTTATATTTTATCACTTCCTAATTCTGGACTTATAGATGAACTCGTCCATACCAAACTACCTGTCATTACTTGAGTGTATGATCATCCCTTTTGAGATTTCACATGATTCCTCACCCCAATTACCCTTCTCTCACTCAACTTTCAGCTCAGCTCAGATTCACTTTCTCTATGATGCCTTTTCTAACTCTCCCAAACTGAAGTGAGTATTGTTCCTGTGTTGCTATTATAACCAGTACATATTTCTTTTTTAAGTTTATTTCCAACTTTATAGAGGTATGATTGACAAATAAAAACTGTATATATTTAAGGTGTACAATGTGAAGTTTGAATATACATATACTTTGGAAAATGATTACCAAAATCAAGCTAATTAACATATTCATCATCTCTCACACATAATTTGTGTGTCTGTGTGTGTGTCTGGTAAGAACACTTAAGATCTACTCTCTTAGCAAATATCAAGTCTATAATACATTATTATTAAACCAGTAGCTATTTCTGCCTTAATACTTCTTTTTTTTTAAGACGGAGTTTCGCTCTGTCGCCCAGGCTGGAGTGCAGTGGCACTATCTCAGCTCACTGCAAGCTCCGCCTCCCGGGTTCACGCCATTCTCCTGCCTCAGCCTCCTGAGTAGCTGGGACTACAGGCACCCGCCACCACGCCTGGCTAATTTTTTGTATTTTTAGTAGAGACGGGGTTTCACCATGCTCTCGATCTCCTGACCTTGTGATCCGCCCGCCTCGGCCTCCCAAAGTGCTGGGATTACAGATGTGAGCCATCACGCCCGGCTAATACTTCCAAATTGTTTATCTTTCCTACTATTTATTTCCTTGAGGGCAACACAGTTTTGCACTCTTAAATATTTGGTGAAAAGGCTTAAACAACAGAACAATTCTAATTTAAAATATTCTATTAAAAAATGGAAATGAGAAGAAGTCTTAAAATTAACAACTGGTCCATCCAGCAGGGACTCTTAGGTTGAGCAAATGAGCAAGCAGTAAGTTCTTGAAGAATACATGTTATCCTAATCATGTAGACCTCAACAGCAGCAACAGCTTTCCTGGGCAACTTAAAAAGGCAACAATTATTAGAGTCCTGAATCCCTAACCTAGAGCACAGATTATGAAGTCCAGGTCCAAAGAGTTAAGGATAAGAAGGTCAGGCATCTGCTGGATTTAAAGCCCATGGTAATGGCTAGCTAAACACAATAATCAGGGCAGCTTAAGATCTGGGCATTTTTCTGAAAGATGAAATCCATAGCTCTCATCAGTTCTCAGAGGACCCCATGACCAAAACTATTCAGAATCATTGATTTATATAGATGAATGAGGCACCTCAAAGACTATGTCAGTAGCTTTAGGGGAAAAAATATAAATCATTAAAAAACTATACCTATATATTTTGCATGTACTAGATTTAAATTGAACAAATATAATCTAGAAATACTTATGTGCCCATTACTTATTTATTTGATATCTCCAGCTAAGTACAAATTAAGTTACTTAAAATACCAACGCCATGGAAGAAGGGATCCCCTGAATCTAACAGCCACAGAAAAAGGAAAAAAAAAATGGCACATTTAAAAGCTGCACCGTCTGACAGTTGAGGTAAAAAAAAAAAAAAAAAAAAAAAAAAGCTACAGAAGCAAAAAGCCAAAGTATTGAGTAAGTTATTATCAAACACCTACAGTGTAGGAATAAGTTAAATTCATGAGAAAGCATGTAAAAGAGAAAGAGGTGCAAGAAACAAAAATTAATGCTATAATAGAAAACTCTTAAAATCCTCACTTTGTTAACCCACTGATCCAAGAGCATCAGACTCCTAAAATAGTCTCTTACGCCATTTGTAGACTTCATTGGAAACACACAAAATGAAAAGGTGTCAACAGGTGAGGAGACTCAATTACATTTGGAAAAAAAGTTAAGTATTGACTGGCTAGATCTGGATATCATAAATACTGTATAAAAAGACAATTTGACTTTTATACTATTATACAAAATGCCAGTCTTACACCCCAGGAAAACAGCACAATGATGATGCTTAACTGTAGTGAACCGTTGGAACAACTCTGAACCAAAAGACCGCACCTGTTCCTGCCCTACATACATGAGACAAACAGGGGAAACCCACAACCACAACTGACCAAGTGTGGGTTGCACTCACCACGGGACTTCTAGTACGGCATGCTTTCAGGAGAAAGATTAAAAACACGACAGCATTAAATAACGTTCCAAGGAAACCATGTGCATGGCACTCAGAGAGATTTTTTTCTTTTAAAGATGCTAAGAGACGAGTGTATATGGTATTGAGTAAGAAATTCTTTAATAGAAGAAATAGAAAAAAAAAAAAAAAACCACCTAACTTGTCCACGCAAATACATGGACTACCAATTGGTGCTGCAGAAAAGTCACATTCCTGGGCATACTGGCATCACTATGCATTTATAAGCTACAATATTAACTAGGATTTAAACAATGCCTGGCAATATTTTATGTGTGCTCCTACTCAGTTCTTTCTCTGGGTCTATTTAGAATTATTTCAAACTTTTCTTTAAAGACTATCCTTCACTCTCTTAAAAATTCATCATCACCATCATCACCACCACCACTACCCTCAGTACCCTTATGTCCTATTTTGCAGAGGAAAAAAAAGCTATCAGAATAAGAACTAATTTTTTTGAACCCTAGATCAATTTGACTCATCATCATTTTACAGATGGTAAAACTGAGACTGAAACAACAAAATCTTGCAGAAATGATAAGTAATGGAGCTGAGATACTGAATCCACATGTTTTCCTTTCTCCTTGCCTCATCCTGCATCTCCACAAACACCATGAACATATTGTAGAAAATTGGGAAGATAGAAGGGAAAGCTCTACTTACAAGTAATAGAAATACTTGCAGAAAAAAAAAATCCATCTGCAATCCCACCATATTAAAACAAAATTATTTTTCTTTGTTGTTACTCTTAATGCCCATTTATGCTACACTGTACATACAACTATGTCCTGCTTTGTTAAAATGTCTTAAACATTTCTTTTGTCATTATATAGTGTTCATCATAATTAAATGTGTAATAACAGCCCAAGAACAAATGTACTATAATTTTTATAACCCTTCCTTTTATTTGCACATTACCTAAACTTTTCTTTCATTTCTATTCTGTCTTCTATTCCAAACTCTCTTCTAGTCAAATGCAAAATACTCCATGGGACATTCCTCATGCATTTAGACAGTGAGTGGCAGGATTGAGGAAGATATGACATTAGGGGTAAGGACCTTAATCTAGGTTCCAGAAATTGTGAAATTCAGAAGGAAAGCCCTATGCAAACATTCCAGATTGGCAGAAGGCAGGGACATATAAGGAACAGTATTTTATTAGGAATAGAAGAAATGAACTTCTTGATACCAAACCTACAAACGTCCCTGCATCTCCTCTTGCCACAAGGGTAGAGATGGTCCTCTCCCCTCTCAGTTCCCAGCATTTGTGCTTTGGACCTCCTTCTCTCAGGCCTTGTGTGGAGTTTTAAACCACTAAACATCTCCTCTCCCCTTGTATCTTCAGACTCTGCCCCTCTACTGTCTCCTTCTCTTAAACACTAAACATGCAAATGTCTCTCCCATCTAAAATTAAAAACTTCTCTCTCTAATCTATACTATTCCTCCAGGTATCATTTCTCATCACAGATGAACCATTTTAAAGAGTTGACTATATACCATTTCCCACTTCCTACCTTCAAAGTCACTTCTTGATCTGAAACATTCTTGCTTCCTAGCCCATTACTCAGCTTTATAAGTCATTAATGGCCTTTCCCCAAATCCTAAAAGGACATATATGTTCTGATTACTTTACCTTGCAGTCACCGTTGTCACTACTGACCTTTCTTCTTCCTTCTCGAAACCCTCACTTATTCTTGTTTTCTATTATGCTACACTCTCCTGATTTTCCTCCTACCTTTTTAGCTGAGCCTGTGTCTCTCTTTTCTTTGGTTTTTTGTTTTTTGTTTTTGTTTTTGAGACAAAGTCTTACTCTGTCACCCAGGCTGGAGTACAGTGGCATGATCTTGGCTCACTGCAACCTCTGTCTCCCAAGTTCAAGTGATTCATCTGCCTCAGCCTCCTGAGTAGCTGGGATTACAGCTGCCTGCCACCAATGCCTGGCTTATTTTGCATTTTTAGTAGAGACAGGGTTTCATCATGTTGGCCAGGCTGGTCTCGAACTCCTGACCTCAAGTGATCCACCCGCCTCAGCCTCCCAAAGTGCTGGGATTACAGGCATGAGCCACCATGCCTGGCCACTTTCTTTCTCCTTTACAGCCTCTTCTTCCTCCTTATTCCTTGGATGTTAATATTGCAAGGTTTCTGTACAAGGCTCATTTTCCTCCCCACTCATGGGTAATACCACTCAACTCTCTCTCTCTCTCTCTCTCTCTCTCTCTTTTTCTTTTTCTTTTTTTTTAGAGATGAGGTCTCACTATGTTGCTCAGGCTGGGTTCAAACACCTGGGTTCAAGTGATCCTCCCACCTCAGCCTCCTGAGTAGTTGTTACTATAGACACGCACCACTGCACCCAGCTTCATCTCTCTCTCCTTTAAACATCAGACCCATGTAACAAGCTGCCTGCTCAACATCTCCACTTGGATGGCACGTATTTCAGTTTCAGCACACCTAAACAGCTGAACTCTTCACCAAATCCTACCACTTCTACTTCAAGCTTATATCCCTCAAATCCTTCCGCTTCTCTTCCTCCCCACTGATGATACACTAGTTCAAGTAACCATTCTCTACTCCTTACCGCAAGAGCCTTCTAAGTGCTCCTCTATTTCTGGACTTATTCCTGTTCCATCCATTATCTATTCTATAGAACTAGAGTGATATGGCTATGGTTGTAAACCTAAAATAAAATTGTAAGGTCCCCCAACCATCTGAATGGACTTCCTCCTTGGCCAGGGCACTCTTAAAATTTAACCTGAAAGACTGCTTCAGGCCATGACAGGAAGTGGGAGTGGGACTTGCCTCATTATACTCTCCAGTGTTAACATCAACACAGTCCTTAAAGCTGATAAGAAGCATTTACAATCTATTCTCTCTGAAGCCTGTTACAGGCTTCATCTGCACAATAAGAAATTTGCTTTCCATAATCACTTATCTTAATCCAGACAGTTCTTTTCTATTGATCCCAGGTCTTTAGATAAAGTCAACCAACTGCCAATCAGAAAATTTTAAAATCTATCTATAATCTGGAAGCCCCCGCTTTGAGTAGTCTTGTCTGTCTAGACTGAACCAATGTATTTCTTATATGTATTTAATTGAAGTCTCGTGTCTCCCTAAGATGTATAAAACCAAGCTGCACCCTGACCACCTGGTGAACGTCTTCCCAGGACCTCCTGAAGGCTGTGTCAAGGGCCCATGGTCACTTATATTTGGCTCAAAATAAATCTTTTCTAATTTTGTACAGTTTTACTCTTTTCTTTGACAATATATAAACAAACAGTATTACTCTCCTGCTTAAAAATATCTGCATTGTATTCTCTTTATAATTAAATTCAAATTCACAGTTTACAAATCCAGCCTCATCCCTAATCACTCTATCACCCCAATTTCCAACATAATGAATTTCTTTCTTTTCTTCCCATGTGCTATACTCTCTCTGCCTTTCACCTCTAGGTCACCGCACATGGTATGGTTGATCCAAAACATCCCCCTTCTCTCTCTCTCCATGCCTTTCTGGCCAACTCTTATATCTACTTAATGCCTTGGCTTAGCTATCAGTTCTTCCAGGTGAAATGTATTTGGCATGTGCCTATATGGGACTCTGCATATCCCCTTCAAATACTTCTTTCTCATTGCTTACTTCATTATTTGTTTTCCCCATAGACTGTTATCAGCAAGAGGATAGGGATGTGTGTGTGTTTTATTCACTGGTGTGTCCATAGTATCAAGCATAGTATCTGGCCCATACAAGACACTCAGTAAGTATTTATTGAGATAATGCAATAAACTTTACTAGGTTTGCATGGAGAAACATGCTCAAAGCCTATGAATAAATGAAACTTTAAAAGATACCACAATGTGGCAGAAATACAAGGGAATATAAAAGTATGAACATTACTTCTTCCAGGCAAAAAAAAAAAAAAAAAAATCTATTTGATTAGTTCAGTATCTGTTGAGCACTGTATCAGGTCACTGTTTCTCATGAATATGCTTTTCCAGCGCAAGAAAATGAAGATAAACTTATTTCACTAACTGCTTATTTGTAACTTATTCCCCTCTTGTTCTGGGGAGATTTGAGTTTGATGAGTAGCTGTTATTTTGGAACAAAATTGGCCTATTACAAGATTAACCTATTACATAAAAGATGCCAATCAGATTATTATCTCCCATTCCCAATCCCTTCAAGAGGAGAAGTGAGGGTTTGAAGAAGCTATAATGGCATGCCAACGCTTATAATTACCTATATGGTGGTCTAACATTGACGACTTGATAGCCCACTTTGTAGAAAGCAATCTTATAACTAGTTCGACAATCAGAGAGTCAAGAAAAAGTGCCAACCTCATTGGCCACTTCAAGACAAGAAAATTATCTGCTATGAAGGAATTGTATCCTCTCCTAAATTTTTTTTTTTTTTTTTTTTTTTTTTTTTGAGATGGAGTTTTGCTCTTATTGCCCAAACTGGAGCACAATGGCCTGGTCTTGGCTCACTGCAACCTCTGCCTCCCAGGTTCAAGAAATTCTCCTGCCTTAACCTCCCAAGTAGCTGGGATTATAGGTATGTGCCACCACGCCTGGCCAATTTTTGTATTTTTAGTAGAGACGGGGTTTCACCATGTTGGTCAGGCTTGTCTCGAACTCCTGACCTCAGGTGATCCACCCGCCTTGTCCTCCCAAAGTGCTGGGATTACAGGCTACCTGGGGTGAGCTACCACACCCAGCCCTCTCCCAAATTCATATATTGAAATGAAGGGTTGCGTTTTTAAATAAATTCCTGATTTGAGGGGGTGGGCATTACCAATGTGATGGTAGTTGGAGATGGGGTCTTTGGGAAATCCTTAGGTTTAGATGAGATCATGAAAGTGGGACCCTCATGATGGGACTAGTTCCCTTGTAAGCAGAGACACAAACAGCTTGCTCTCCCCAATATGTAAGGACACAGCGAAAAGGTGACTGTCCACAAGTCAGGAAGACAGCCCTCACCAGAAACTGATCATGCTGGTACTTATCTTGTACTTCTAGCCTCCAGAATTGTGAAAAATAAAATTCTGCTATTTAAGCCACCTATTCTATGGTATTTCGTTATGGCATCCCAAGCCATTATAGAATCGTACTTACAGTTGGAGATTCCACACACTGGTTCCAATTCCAGTTGAACTCAACAGTAGTATATTTAAGTTAAATTACACTAGTGCTGGTTTTTAAGGGTCTTTTAAAAAGTGCTACCTTCCAGAAAATTTTAGAAAATGAAAAAATAAAAAGGAAGCATGAAACCATAAACAGGCCTATTGAAATGCATCATCAAGCCAATAAAAATGGAATAAAGGATACTTACCACCACCAAGAATGTAAGAATCCTGGTGGTTCCCCCAATGTGATGTTTTTTTCCCATCTTATCTAAAATGAATAAAAGAGATATTACTTTCCTAATAATACTTTTTTCCACACATATTACAAAGTAATAATATTTCCATTTAAAATACTACGGTAATATTTGAATTTTTCATCATTTTCATATTATTTTTTACCCAAGTTTTCCAAGTACTCATTTTACATAGTGAGTTGTTGACTGGATTAGTCTCAGAGAGATGTCACCATTATTTTCCTGAATTTGTTTCATACTGTGCCAGTTGTAAACTCCAGTCTTTCAGTTTCAAATTCATCTTTCTGTGGTCTTTCAGATGCTGAGACTGGAGATCCATACACTACCTCTGTCCTTCATTAAATGGCTTCCTGTTAGGTCCCATAAACTAAGAGAGGCTCTAGAGAGAGGCTGGAAGTAAGAAGAGGGGAGAATGGATTTGTTTCCTGTTAGCTTACTATTCCTGTCAGGGTGACCCCAGTTGCAGTTCATCCAGTGATAATAGCTGTGACAATAGCTGGTTCCATTCTAGCTTTATCCCACACAACCAGAACCAGTCTCTCTGTGCCGCTCAGAAGTATCAGCACAGCTGGGCAATATCTCTCTTCAGAAGTTAAAGGTAAATTTCAGCT
Organism: Macaca thibetana thibetana; assembly: GCF_024542745.1. Classification (NCBI taxonomy): domain Eukaryota; kingdom Metazoa; phylum Chordata; class Mammalia; order Primates; family Cercopithecidae; genus Macaca; species Macaca thibetana. The sequence goes on along the minus strand of NC_065583.1, from coordinate 99,935,035 downwards.
CTTCAAGTACCAGCAGTCCCACACACCTCCCTTTCCTTAGAGGTCTAAGATTCAGCTGAGGTTTCTCCTCCCATTTTTTTGATAACCGCAAGCTCTTCCTTTTGGTGCCTCAGCCCTAGCGATTGCTCACTGCAATTATTGATTTTATGTAACTTCTGTGTGCTGTTGTTGCTTTCTTTTAAATCTGTTTAGCTATTTCCATATATTACATTCCCTGTTGAAATTCTCAGTATGCTTTTAATTGGTGTGGCTGTATTCTGATTGATACATCACTTCAAATGCCCTCTCATAAAATAATAAAAACATCTTCATTTTAAGCAGAATGGGACATGGGCATAAACTTTAACTTTCTAACATACTAGCTGTGTGAAGTTGGGAGAGTTACTTAAGTCTTCTGTGCCTCAGTTTCCTCATCTATAAAATATGGTTAGTAATAGTCACGTATATCACAAGGTTGTTGTGAGGAAAAAACTGGTTAGTACATGAAAATCACTTAAAAGAGTAACTGACAGGCCGGGCTCAGTGGCCCAGCTACTCCGGAGGCTGAGGCGGGAGAATCACTTGAACCCGGGAGGCGGAGGTTGCAGTGAGCCGAGATTGCACCACTGTATTCCAGCCTGACAGAGCAAAATTCCGTCTTGGGGCGGTGAGGGGTGGGGGCGTGGGGAGTGGGAAGAAAGAGTAACTGACATGCAGGAAGTGCCTGGTAACTGTGAGGTACTAATTTTTTTTTTCTTTTACCTAGGAGGGTATTCCTGTAAAACTTCATTACATCATCATTGTCACCAGCACCCACAAAATTCCAGTGATATTCCATATAAAAATATTCAAAGTATTTAGGGTTGTGCCAAACAATTTTAACTTACTAATCAGAACAGTTTTCATCTTGCTGGAAACCATACATATAACTAGGAAAAAGGAACAATCAGAGTTGCAACTAAGGAACAATTGTCTATGCTCGTAGTATAAATGGAAAAAGTAAAAATGAATCATTTAAACAGAAAATTAAGCTTCTATTTAAAGTCATTTCAGAATTAGTGTCCTGTTACACTGAGTTATCATGTATACCAAATTCAGATCACCATTAAAATCCCATAATGAAGATAACTCAATTTTGAGGTTTTTCTTTTCTTTCTTTCTGTTTCTTTTATTGAATCAGAAGGTATTTCAGGATCTTAACGCACATCAAAACCACCATTATTAAATAGGAACATCAGTTATCACCACTCACCCAGAAACTTGCAAGAGATTAGGCTTAATATGTTGACTTCAAATTATATCTTAAGGGTTGAGTTTTTAAATACATTCCTGATTTGAGGGTGTAGGCAGAAGACGACATGGGTCTCTCATAAAATAAGAGTTTCTAAAAGATGCTGACATTAACTTTCTAATTGTTTCCATTTCAGCTAAGTTAGAGTTTACTATAATAAAAATTTAAAACAAGATCAACATCTCTAAAAAAGTAAAAGTTCTGACTAAATACTTTTGGATGAGTGTCCGGTTAAGTATTCATACAGTGCCTTTTCTAAGCACTGGATAGCAGTAAACACAAAAGACAGAAATCCCTTCCTTCAGGGAGATTACACCTTAGTAAGGAAGATAGACCATGAACAAAGAAACAAACAAAAAAGTAAATTGTGTTTATATGAGAAGGTGACAAATGCAGTGAAGGAAAACTAAGCAGAGAAGGGGGATAAAAAGAGCAGGAAAACAATGAAGTGGAATTACAACCTTAAATAAGGAGATCCAGAAAGACCTCAAAAAAAAACCTCTGTATATAAGTATATGCCTTAGTTTTTTTTTTTAGCTTAAATAATAAAAATTATGTAACAAGACCCCAATCAGTAAAATATGCCCAGAGGCCCTTAATACTACTAAGAAATGAACAACTGTAATTACAGATTTCAAAAAAATGCAAGGAATTCTTTCCATCATCTACTATGTAAGAAGTTAGGAATTCTTATCCCAAAAGGACTTTTTAAAGAAGTTTTAAAACAGGAACTCGGAAAGTGGTCCTAAATATAGAAACAAACAAAAATCCTCTCTAATAAAAAGATGAAAAAAGTTAAGTGCCATTAAAATCACTGAAATTGGTTGGATTTTTAGAGTTCTTAAGTACATAAAGTATAAATAAATGGGAACATTGAAGTAAAACAAGTAATTTGTTCTCAAAAAATAAAGAGAAATTTTTTGAAGATTAGAAATGTGGCCAGGACGGTAGCTCATACCTGTAATCCCAGCACTCTGGGAGGCTAAGGTGGGTGGATCACTTGAGGTCAGGAGTTCGAGATCAGCCTGGCCAACATGGTGAAACCCCGCATCTACTAAAAATACAAAAATTAGCCAGGCATGGTGGTATGTGCCTGTAGTCCCAGCTACTCAGGAGGTGGAAGCAGAAGAATCACTTGAACCCGGGAGGCGGAGATTGCAGTGAGCCGAGATAGCACCATGGCACTCCAGCCTGGGCGACAGAGTAAGACTTTGTCTTTTTTTTTTTGAGACGGAGTCTCGCTGTGTCTCCCAGGCTGGAGTGCAGTGGCGTGATCTCGGCTCACTGCAAGCTCCGCCTCCCAGGTTCACGCCATTCTCCCGCCTCAGCCTCCCAAGTAGCTGAGACTACAGGCGCCCGCCACCACGCCCGGCTAGTTTTTTTTGTATTTTTAGTAGAGACGGGGTTTCACCATGTTAGCCAGGATAGTCTCCATCTCCTGACCTCGTGATCCACCCGCCTCGGCCTCCCAAAGTGCTGGGATTACAGGCTTGAGCCACCGCGCCCGGCCAGTCTTAAAAAAAAAAAAAAGTTAATAATAATAATGATAATAATGTAATAGCCATTTTGAAGCACTAAAAGGAAAAATTCCAAGAATTAATGAACTTGAAGTTAGAAAAACTACCTATGAACAATAAACCAGATCATATAAATGTAAGCCAGATCCTAATTTTAATTATCCTAAATGGTAACACAAATAATTTGTATATCTATGCCACCATTTATCTGATAATTTCAGTTCATCAACATTTTATATTACCTTGGTTCATAAAAAATAAGAAATAGTACTTAATGAGATTTATGAGAAACAAAACTCTGATGTCCTGCTAAAATTTTAAGTTAGCCAAAAACCTATGTCTCATCCTTCTATCACTTTTCTCTTACCACTTTTTCACTAGTTGGTATCTTCTTGAAAGAACATAAGAATAAACCCTCACCGATGTACCCAAACACACTAACATTCCTAATCACTAGAACCATCATAATCATATGACCAGCAAATTTTTCAAGGTAATATCCTTATGTTTCACCTCACTTCATCTTGACTTTACATAATATGGCTGTGAAATAAACAGATTTTACTACACTCAGTTAAAAGAAGAACGTGACATGACTTATGGAGGAGTGAAAATGGTATGACTAGGTTTCAGTGCTAGGGTGTGCTGCAGGTAGGATTAGACTCACAGTCTATGAGACCCACTGCCCCTCATCCTTACTAAGCAGCTTCCCCTCTCGCACTTCCACAACTTCCACAGTCCATTTCCAGCTATCTTGGGAGATAAAGGACTATAGGAAACTACCTATATGGCTTATATTTGATATGGTCTTTTATGAGAAGAAGCCTGAGGTAATACATTTGTATTTTAAATAGTTTTACATCTTATTATTCCTCAGAGAAACTAAAAAAGCATCACATATATCATCATTTTATGCTCACAATATTTTTTACTACATAGTATTCATCCTTCTGTCCTCAAATTGCAAGTCTGTGCCAGAAGCAGGTAAAACTTCGGTCCATCATACTGAAGTTAACATAAAATCCACCCTTTTATAGTTATTGAATGAACCATACTCAAAGCTGTGTTTTAGATAGGTCCACAGAAGAGACAGTCTGTGTTTACACAGTGAATATTGCTAAGTCCAAATGGATCACTATTCTAGATACTACTTGCTTATAGAAAGCATAAAATGGTGCTCAAGAAGAGCCGAAATAGAATCCTGACCTGTAGAAAACTAAACCACATTCGCTGTAGCATTGTTAGAAAAAAATGAAAATTAGAAACAGTGTGCTATCATTAAACAGAATGAAATACAGCTACCTGGAAAGAGAATCATGCTCTACTGGTTTTTCAAGATGGAAATTTGGAAGGTTGGAGAACATTATATATAGCATAAAACCTTTCTGCTTGGAAAAAAAAAGTATGTATACATACATATGTGTACTTGTAGGTGTGTATCCATTTTTAAAAATCACATCAAGCCTACAACTATTATCTGTAACAGGGAAAAGGAGGACTTTCATTTTAAATTATATGTAGTTTAATTTTGTTTTTTAGCAAATATGAATTAATGATGGGTGGTGTTAAGGAATGGCCAGAAAATATTCCTAAATGTCAGCAGTCATGTTAAAAACAAATTTTCTGCTGTTTCTGAAGAGGCATTTTCTGTTGTACTGAGTTTCATGGGCTTCAGGCCTATTTAGGTTTTTGGGTGGCATCTTTGCCAATAACATTTTCTCTTTATTCTGTTTTTTCTTCTTCCATTATCCCAACATCAATATGTATCTGCCAAGTCCTAAGGCTTTTTGCTGCTTAATTATCTACCTCACTTCCTTCTGTCATTTGACCAGCTAGGGGCTGTATTCTCCTGTAACTTTCATGTAAATCTCAAGGCCCATTCCCTAATGCCATATTCTGCATTTGATGGCCTTGTCTATGAATACGCTGTTTTTATCATATGATCTAACATTTTCAGCATTTCTTCATAAATGTAAAACCAAACATTGAATCATGAGCAAAAGGTCTATCAATAGGAAAAAGATGTCTTATGGTTTAATTATGAAATATATACTATCTGATGGTCACATGTGCAAAATTTTACATATATATAACAATTTTCATTGAAGCACTGTTTTAATTGAAAGAGACTGGAAACACCTAAATGTCCATCAGTACAGGGCTGGTGAACTATATCATGGCACATTTCATAGAATGAAATATGCTACAATCATAAAAAGAGAATTATGACATTTCATGAACCAATATAACACAATTTCCAAAATCTAACAAGTGAAACAAAAATTAAAGCACAAAATGGTGTATAAGCTAACATTTGTACAAAAAAGAAAAAAAAACATATATATACATAAATGTATACAGGTATACACACACACACTTGCTTAATTTTTCATACTTACTTGCTTCTGGCAAGGTATACTGGTCATTTACCTACTATCTCTCAGCCCTACACCCACCCTTCTATACTCCGTTCTATACTTGGGGCTGGGACTCTGAAAATCACATTTCCTAGCCTCCTTGCCATTTGGCTTCCTGTTAAGTTCTGCCATTATGAGACACTAGCAGGAGATCAAAAAACAGGAAAAAGAGAAGCTTCCTGCCTCTGGCTCCAAAAGTGAAGCCAGGGTAGCACAATTCTGGATGTCAGCAGTACCTTTTTAGGGGTTCTAGTCTTGTCAATGTGGGACCTCTTCAGCAGATCCAGACCCACTTCCACAGTATCTCCAACAATGCAGCAGCAGCTTTGAAGGTTATGGGCTCCAAACTTTTCACAGTACCCATAAATCCTTTCATAATTTTTAATTTAAACAAATATCCAAATAATAACTTTAATACTATAAAACAATAAAACCAATTCCTGTGTTAAGAAAATAACCTGTATACCTATGTGTAAGTTTGTTTCTAGACTAAATTCCTGAGACTTCTAATTTAGATATAACCTACTGTTCCCACCAATTTTCTAAAATCTCTCATGTATAGAAGCATGAGTATATCTATACACTAAACTACATGTAAAAAATATTGAAATTGAAGTAAAAATTTTTCCTTTCCTTTTTTTTTTTTTAGACAGAGTTCCTCGTCACCCAGGCTGGAATGCAATGGCACGATCTGGGCTCACTGCAACCTCCACTTCCTGGGCTCAAGCGATTCTCCTGTCTCAGCCTCCTGAGTAGCTGGGATTCCAGGAGCCCACCACCACACCCAGCTAATTTTCGTGTTTTTAGTAGAGACGGGGTTTCACCATGTTGGCCAGGCTGGTCTCAAACCCCTGACCTCAGATAATTTGCCCACCTCAGCCTTCCAAAGTGCTGGGATTACAGGCATGAGCCACCATGCCCAGCCCAAATTTTTACATTTTAATTCAAAAAATTAAAGGCAATAGATGTTTAACAGGAAAAAAAAAAAAAGGTGACTATACTCTGAAGCACATAATCTAAAACTGTGCTATTCAACATGATACCCAGTAGTCACATGTGGCTACTTCAGTTTAAAATTAAGTTAACTGAATGTTCCTCAGTTGCACTAGCCATGTTTAAAGTTCTCAATAGTCACACATAATTAGTGACTACCTTATTTGACAGCAAAGATTAGAGACCATTTCCATAATCACAGAAAGTTTTACTGAACAGTGCTACTTTATCTTAGAAGAATGAAAGAAGTATTCCTAAAGAGGACCACCTCTTATTGGGAAAACTTCTTAATGGATCCTTTCTATTTTTGTTTTTATTTTTTGATACAGAAAGACAGAGGCCACTAGGAATTGTGCGAAAGGAAGAATGCAGAGAGGAAAACAAATAGTTCACTTTCTATGTAACAAGAATTTAGGAAGTTGCTAATGGTCTCTTGCGAAGAAGCTCAGGGGTCTGGAAGGATTCAGAAAAGGAAAAAATGAGACAGGTTATGAGAAGTCAACAAGATAGAAGGCAAAGGCATGCTGAGGAAAACAGCTAGTGAAAAATTCCCTGTGGCAATGAGATCAAAGAATTTAAGGTAACTTATGTCTAGTATTCAAGTTAATGTTGGTGCCTATACTGTACAATGCTTAATCTTTTTGGTTATCCCTCAACCTTACATGAGAATCTTTCATACAAAAGAGCAACGAATTAGTGGACCTCTGAAACCATGAGAAAAAAAGAAAACTTCAGGCATATAAAAGGGATAGACCGTAAGAGGGAGAACCAGAATGGGGCTATAATCACTCAACAGGAGCAAGAAACTACAGCACAAGAACCCTAAGCACCCAATAAAGTCTCACAGATACTGGGGAAGACTCACGACAACCTACAATATTAGGAATTAGAGCTGGAGCCATTTTTATAGAAAGGGTAACACCAAACAGTAGGATTATAGGCCATCCAAGTGACAGACACTTGGAACACACATATACACATCAGGCATATATTTATGCCTCTATTCTTTTTAAATAAGAAACTATACAAGATAGAAAAAAGTTGGTCAAGATTTTTTAAAATGACACTTTTGAGCATTTACTATATGTCAGGCACTATTATAAGCAATTTACATATACTAACTCATTTGAACCACAGCATAACTAAAGTATTGTCACAATTACCATTATCTTATAACTAGGAAACTGAGAAAGTAAATAAGATGTAGAACATAATTTAAACCCAGGATGTCTGGACCAAAGCAATTGCTTTTACCTCCTATACTATATTGCCTCAAAATTAAAGTTCAAGTGACCGGTTAGGAAATACTAATTAATCTTTTCTCTCTTCCTATACATAAAAGACAAACAGAACAGTTTTGGAGTCTATGATGCTCAATAATTTAGCAATCCTAATAAAATCTGAAAAAGGAATCCCTTAGATGTGTTTAAACTTATATTTCAGGCTAACTTGTTGGCTAACTTAGGACAAATAAGGGCTAGTAATAATGCAAAAATTTTAAGAAAGGGAAAATATCTAGAATTGTTACAAAACTCTAATTCTTAATTTCATTTGTCAAGGAGATTGAGCCTTATTCTGAGACATGAATACCATGCAAAACTTCAAGGAAGAGCAGCCATTATCTTTGTACAACAAAATGATATTACCAGAAAAAGGATAGCTTCTAATGAACCTAAAGTAACAAAAGTTAATGCAGAATTGGAAAGAAGATTCCTTAGCATTCTGTTTGTAATTATTAAATGTTGAAGAATAACAAAGATAGAGCAGAGGAAGGGCTTTGTATTGAGAATATTTCTAAATAATATTCAGTTTTTCCCCCTTGGGAGTAAAAAAAATGAAAAGTCACATAAACTACATTTTAGACTCAGGTAGTGGTTTAAAAATCTATCATGAATCAGAGGTAACACTGAGCTAGCTGGCACAACCTAGTTAGAGAAACGTTGTTAATTCTATTGTTAGTCCATTTTTTCTTTCAATTAAGAAAAAAAATGACTGAGTTAATAATAATGTGCCCCACTCTTCTGACTGATAACAAAAGCTATCAAGAGCAGTCCAATTTCTGATAGCCCAGGACAAGGGCATTTTTAGAAAATCAAGATTGGGCAGCTGAGATACACATCTTGCTTGTTCAGATAATGCCTGGAGTTCTAGTTGGCCTTCTCGCAACTTCACCCAAAAGAACAAGCCCATACTAATGAAAGAAGTGACCCAGCACAGTAAAACCTGATTCAGAAGAACTCATTAACATCACGGTCATTCTTAGTCTCATCCATTCAGAGGGAGAACGTCAAATTTGGAAGAAGTAGTCTACTTTGCCTTGAACCAGGGTGAGAACATTGGATAACGTTATAATAATTGATAACAATTGGTGCCATTTCAGTCATTTCCTTTTTATTATAATAATCAACTCAAATAAGTAGGTCTCCCTATTTTACGTTTCAATGGCACTATTTTGATTTAGGTAAAAACCTGGGGGTAGACTAGGGAGGGTTTAGGTAAGATTGTTTTTTTACTACTCAGACTAGTTAAGAA